>NC_137212.1:9526286-10093786 GCF_949987685.1 Ammodytes marinus
AGAGAGCATGCATGAGTAGACCTTCTTTCCAGTGCTTTTTTATGGATTGAAGTTGTTGAAAATGACTTGGATAACTTGGAAACAATTGACATTGCTAATTATGTATAGCTGTTGTGTGACAGATTGCCAGTTACACATAATTGCCATAGTGACATGTGGAGTGGCCATATAGTTCACAGACTGGCTGGTAGAAGACCCTTTCTCAGCGCCAAATCAACATCTAATGCCAACCAGTTTGGTGATTCACTTCACGTCACTGAAATAACTCCTAGTTCTAGTGCTTCAGAATCCCATGGTAGCTAAATGTTTCCTCCACTCAAGCTGTGGTAATTTAATATCCTCCAACCCTCAGTAGCTTACTTTGGAGTGTCATATGTTTTCTCATAGAGACTTTCCACCTCCCACACACAGACTCGGTGGGTCATGATTGAAGTAATCACACTTACTGACTATTATCCCATTGTGGCCAGTTTTTTTTTACTGCACTAAAGGTGCAACATAATTGCTGAAAAACATTTGTTGAGTTGTGCTTCACTAAAATTAAAGATACCATTTAGACTCAGATGTACTGGGGACTAATGGTAATGAAAGATTACAACTACATATGTTTGGTGTGAATAGTCATTTAAGTTGTGTACCACTAAGGAACAGATATTGCCTGTTATGAGTGTGCAATGCTATATCAGTGGAGTGCTATTTCTAATCCACATTTGAATCCAGTCCACACTGGCCTGCAATCATGTTGTTGTCAATCCTGTCATCACATTGCAGCCTGTGTAGTCCTCTAACAATATTGCATTCCTCATGTAAAATTGTGCACCAAGCAATTAAATGAATCCTAAGGTGCCCATATAATTCAATAGGACCTGCTTACACTGGTGCCGCAATGGATTTTAGCCTGTTATGGGTGTCAGTGGGCATAGTAATGGGAAAACACAATGCAGAGATAAATTTGATAGATGACACCACAACTTACTCATTACACATTACTCTAGGGATCCTTAGCACAACTCAATTTCCAGCACAGCAGCTCACAAGTGATAATTCCTCCTAAATATGATTTGCACAATGGAGACGTTTAAATAATACATAATATATGTTGTGTTTTCTCAGAAGAGGAGATGGTGAAGTGGAAAGGGCGTCGTTAATCTTATTCTGCGTGACATTCAGTCATGTGCTCTCTTTTCCCTTCCTCTCTCCCCATCGCTTTATTTTTAATGTCATTAGTGTGTTTCTTTCTCAGAATGGATTATTGTTATGTGCCTCTGTTTCCCACCCTCTAGGTGACCGAAACAAGGACGGGCCCTCTCGGATGCAGTAACTATGACAACCTCGACTCTGTCAGCTCCGTTTTGGTTCAGAGTCCCGAAAACAAGATTCATTTGCAAGGTTGGCCATCCATAATTGAACTTTCCCAATTTCTGATAGAATTGTCACAGTGTCTGTTCTCCGGCAAGCTTATGACTGCAGTATGAGAGTGTCAGAACGAATTTAGCTTCAATCATTCTTAAAAAAAAATTGTGTTGCCTCGCCTGCTTTCAGAGTTCTTAAGTGAATCCAGGACAGAAATGATTCTAAACTAAAGTAGCAGAAGTGTGCAGTAAAACTGTAACTTGCGCAAATCTCGGCATATCGCATGTGACGGCACGCATAAGCGTGACAAAAAACCTTGAAAATAAGTGCTTGCCTTGAGATATTTAAAGACATAGCATACAACAGCAGTATAAACATATTTTCTGCAATATCAAAATGTACTGAGAGCTCCTTCTTAATTCATCCATGTGACATTTCAAATGTTTTTGTCCTTGCTTCAGGCCTCCAGGTTATACTGCCAGAGTATTTGAGGGCCAGGTTTGTGCAGGCAGCTCTTAGCTACATCGGCTGTAATGAGGAAGGCCAGTTTGTGTGTCGGGACAATGACTGCTGGTGCCAGTGTGCCGTGGACTACCCACAGTGTAATTGCCCCGAAGTGGATCTGAGGGCTATGGAAGCCAGTTTGCTGAAAATCCGAGATTCCTGGAACATGGCCAACCACGACTTTGAGGAGTCAGGTCAGTGTTTTTTTCTTTTATTTTTTTCACTCAATGAATGGCTTTTACCCGCCCACTGACAGCAAATAAGACCCTTTTGTGATAAAAGACGACAGGCAAAGAAAACAAAGACCAAAGTGCCATGAAAACAAGGGACAATTGCATCCGTTCCAAGTAATGGGAATTCATCAGTACACAGAGCAGCAATTTTTTAAAGCAGCATCTTGCCAAATGATACCAAAACAACAGAGAAGAGCATTCTGTGCCTTTTAACTGAAATCACTTGGTTGTGATGGATTTTCCCAAAGTCCCAATGTTAGGTGTTGCCTATAAATTATTTCTTAAAAACACTGTCTTTGTGTCTGCTGAATGTAAAGCAGATTTAAAAAAATATATAACTGCTTCACATTCATGAGTCAGACAGACCCAAATATAACGGTAAGACATGACTATGTGTCATGTTTCACAACGCAAAGGGGGACAGTTATGGATAAACTATGATACCACTTTTTACACTATAATGATATATTGTGATTTAAATTGTGTTTGTATGCGATATTGATTATTTTTGTTGGATAATCTGATAACTTACATTTTGGAAAAAGAACATACTGTTCACATTGCTTATTGCTTGGCTGTATTAAACTACTGAGAACCAGTTTGCCAGATATTGTAAAGGCATGGCTGACTCTCTTGAAACGTTGTGTATATAGAATGGGGCGACTGTGGCTCAGTTGGTAGAGCGGGTCGGCCAATGGTTGGTTCGATCCCCGCCCTGCCACCTGTGTCATAGTTGTTGTGTCCTTGGGCAAGACACTTCACCCAACTTGCCTCATGTGAATGTCGATAGTTAGCCTGCTATCGCTGAATGAATGTGTGTGTGAATGGTAACGTGGGAAAGGAAAACAGGTCTCCCTTGCAAAAGAGGGAGTCTTCGGTCTCAATGGGATATATAGAACAGTTGACCAATGTGTCTCTCTGTCAGCACCAGCATTCCATTCGAGAACTGTCTGTGTAAATTGCACAGTGAAAATGTAAATCCCCAGGAAATCAAATGGCTTTTGTGTTAACACAAAACGAGAAACAAGACTACGTAAACAGGGATTCAGTTAAATGAAGGTTTTACAGTAGCTTTGGAGCTGTTGGCAGCCCAGAAAAAAAAAACACAATTACTGTAGCTTATGGTGCAACATGTGATGTGATACTTACTTCCAGTCCACTTGGAAGAGTGTGAGATGTGCACATGCTTTTCAATCATCGTTTTGGATGGTAGATGTTATTGATAATTTGGCATGCTCTTTGGTGAACAATTTGACCATGCATGGACTCAAATGTTGCAACCTCACAGTGAATTGAATAGTTAACTGAATGTTCTGTTCTGTGAATAGCTCTGTTTCTTTGTCCCCGTCATTATTGGAACTGTGGGACTGCCTCCTAAGGCATCTGGCTGTTTCAGTCAGTTACCGCCCAGCCGTAAGCTGTTAATTGTGCACCTTGGTGGCTGAGTGTGTTATTATTGGCTACACGCTTCTGTACTAAGGGCAACTTGATTAACACGCAGCTGGCAGTGGCTTAAGCAGCAAGGTGCCCTGCTGTATGAAATAAATTAATATGTTCCCTTGAAACCCCTGGGGGTCCACTTTTATATTTGATTTAATAGAAAACAAGATCAGTAGCAGAGTAGAGGGGTTAATAATCATGACTCATTGGGATGTGTCCACAGTCAAATGTGATATATTTAGTTCTATATCGTATAGGCTTCGCCTTTTAAGGCTATCGCTATTGGGTTTATCCTCGGCGCTAGCCGTAGCAACTGAATTCAATTCCATTGACTGGATTGTACAATTTGTCCCAATTCATAGGGTACAGCCAGGTATAATCCAGGTCCAGGCTAAAATAATAAGAACATCTACTGAGACACATCATTAAATGTAACCTTATGATTTAGCAATTCAGGAAGGATACTGTATAAGTCACACAGACATACACACACAGACAGACACATACTCACATTATTTTCCAAATCTGACAGTCTTTTCTATTTTTAAAAGCACACGAAAGGGAAGCACTGTTACCTTACTGGGTTCAGTGGCTGACAAGACAATAACGGTAGGTAGAGAGTGTGTTTCCAGGGATAAGGTATTGTTGTCTTGGTGATAAAATAATGGTCTGGTTCAGCAGTAACTTGCAGTTTTCACTGTCCCAAGGAAATTATAAACTATAAAGAGGTTTAGTTCCATTTTCTCTGCACTGTATTTACTTAATAATTTCTCCTGAGCATAGAATAGTTGACGTGGAGAAACACACATACATTTAAAATTATAATCACATTATAAAATATTTAACACATTTCACGTGAGCCTAGTTTATTTACCCACTGGTGAGGCACTTTTTAAAAGCATGTCAAGTATGTATGTGGCAAAGTCTGGTGACATTCTAATTTAGTAATTTCCCTCATATCTTTTTTAGAATGTTTTGCTACTTTTGTCCGCTTTATTTTTTCAGATTTTCACAATTATTCTTGCTTGAACTCTTTTGCAACCGGGATAATGTTTTAGTTATGTGAACAAATACATAAACATGTATGATCAAGTTTATTTGTCCCTAGAGGGGCAATTTATTCTGCAGCAGTACAAGGACTAATATAATATCAAATCACATACACAGGACAATAAATACAACATTACAAAACAGTAAATATTTAAAAAAGACACAATGTAAAACACTATGCTTGATACATTTTGTGTAGCTAATATTATCCTAGGTTCGACGTAGTAAAGGTATGTTTTTTCGCATCGATGCGAGAGAGGTATCACATGCTATAGATCAGGAGAGGTGACAGCGGGAAAAAATCAATACAAGTAATATATATGTAATAAGGGGCTATGATTCTCACCAGTCAGGAGGCTTTTACCAGTAAATCGACCCGACTGTAACTCCCTGTGGTGAGTGTGTGCTCATACAGTTTTCCTGTTAGAATAATGCCTTCATGTAATGCATGCATTTTGTGTTTTCAACTAATAAGGCGCAGTAGAAATGAGCTTGGCCCCTTATCGAGTTTTCTTTGCCCTTTTAAAATCTCAATCTATGTCTAATAAATATTTCATTCTTGGCGATCAAATTACATCCCATAACCTTGATAATAATTCCTTCCTGAGACCTTGCTTCAATCTGGGAAGTTCTCTCCTTTGCCCATCCAGTGATTATTTTCTGAATGCACCCAGATTAATAGGCTGTGGTGAGGATATTAGAGTATGTTTCAAGAATCACCTCACTTGTGTGTGATAACCCAATTTGCTGTTTAATCATGTATCAACCCCATAATCCAATTGTATGAGTTACCATCCTCTGTGGTGTTTACATTTTTACTTTAACAATCCTTCTAATTCATTTACAAAATATGTTTTAAAAAAAAATGTATTAGCTTTGTGCAGCATGTCTCTTGCCTCACACATACAGTAGCTGCCGGCACACCCTTTACACAGTTTTTTACAGTAGACATATATCTTTATACCCTAATTAAGATACATTTTTATCACTGACCATAAATGTTTTACCTTTGATGCACCCTTAGTGTCTACTACAATAACCGCAAAAATACACAATCAACTCTGGCATCCTTAATGAGTAGTCGGCAGCGATGCTTTTCCAGCTACTTTTCACTTCACCAATATTAATGACCATGTTAGTTGTTTTAATGATTAATGGACATAAGCCCTTGGCTTTTCCGCTCCACTCACTTCCAGGACTGTCTTTGTTATTAGTGCAAGCCCATTGGATCAATGACAGCATCGGACAACAAAGTAGTGAATAAGAAGGCTGAACATTGAGGGACACAATCTGCATTTAACCACCTTCATATGAAGGACCTATTGCTAAAACTGAACCAGATTAATAAAGATGCATGTGCTACCTACCTTTCTGGCTTGATACATAATAATAAACAGAACCCACGGAGTCTTAAGTACCATGAACCCATTTGTTAATTCCTCTCTCCATGCAAATCCTACCTCACCTTCTAATTATCCCACCTGTTTAACCTTCCACCCCATTACTGTCATCATATTTTACTGTCTTGATTTCCTCCTATCACTCTGAATATCTTACTAAACACTTTAGTTCATGCGTCCCTTGAAGTCCCTGTGATACAGTTCCAGCTAAAAGGTGTTAAAACCCGTCCTTATGTCTCAGGTTCCAGCCAGCACTCTTTATCAACTTCTCGCTCCCACCCCAGGTCCATGCCTGATTTTTTTTTTAAATTGCCAGTGTTCACCATTTCTTAAAAACAAGAAGAAAAATCACTCAGCTCATCAAAACATTAAAGACAAATCGTCATGCCACACTTTTAATCAAAATCAAAAATCCATTACATTTTGCAGAAATGTCTGAGGTTTGCTTGAGGTTGAAACATCTTTATTTGCCTCCAACAAATAACTACAGATTTATCCTTTAAACTCACCCTATGTGACCTTATAGAAACGAATACGTCAAAATACAACATATCTACTAAACATGTGAAATCAAATGAACAAAAATGGAAGTTGCACCAAGTTTCTCTCCTCCTCAGGAGGTCTCTCACGTGAAAATGTACGCCATGGAAAGCAGCCGGATATATCCTTTTAATATATTGGAATAAAAGCTGTGTAATCAACTTATTAATTTCACAGGAACGTAATTCACCTTGCATAATCACCAGGGAAGCCATTGACACTGAATTGTTTTTTTAATCAGATGCTGTATCATCAAGATAACGATAACTAATTACTAATGCCACAGACATTTTCTCATCAGTGTTGCACGTGCATTGGTTTTTCCATACAACCAATCATGATTACAATGATGATGATATTGTTATTGAATGCCTTGGAAATGTATTATGTTTTCATAATTGTATTATGTTTGCAGCAGACAGCAGCTCCGAAGAGGTGACGTGTGTTCTCTTTGTCCATTAGGGTTGATCTGAGCGCGGTAATTTTAAGGGTTACAGCTGAATTGAAATGAACGCCGGTGCTAACGAGTACAAATTCACAAAAAATCCATCTGTGCCAAATTTCAGTACTTCAAAGCACATCTGAGTTACGGAGGAGAGAGTGAGAGTATGTCCCCCCTGCAGCTTGTTCAATTTAACAGGCAAGGCAATGGCGAGCTCAAAGCAGTCCAATTTGTGGTTACAAATCGAAAAATCTGAATTTTCAATTATCCCTGCATTTTTCACAAGACCAATAACCTAACCCCACTGCCAAAACGCCTATTGTGCAAAGAATATCACATAGGCTTATACCGAGACTCAACAAACAGCGTTCCAATGCTATATCTTGATGGTGATGATATATTGTGATAGGTTGGAAGTTGTTGGAAAAGGTTTGGGAGAAGAGAGGGAGGTAAATGGAACAAAGAATTGGAAACAAAGAGAAGGTCCCACACACTGTTTTGGCTTTGGCAAAAACAGAACTGACTTTTGCAAAGACGTTTTCTTTCAAATGGATCTTCCTCAGGCATCACCATTTTTTTTTATTTAAAATGTTCTACAAAAATAGCAATGCTGAATTTAAGAAGTAGGTACTACTAAACCTTTGTACTTTTACAACTGAAAATATGTTTTTGTAATTACAGCGAAAGTACTGAATCCCGGTACCGATTCCAGTTAAAATGTGAATGGTACCGAATCCTTTTGTGCATACTGTTTTCTCTCAGGCATACCCATAGTGTTTGCCCATGAACATATGTTGGCTGTTAATAATGGAAGAAAAAAATCCAATCCCAACCCCATATTAAGCGCTGCCTTCTCCTATTAGCGTATGCATCAAACAAGATCACTTCCTGTTTGCCCTGGGGCTCTTGAGCACATGTGGCCTCTGCAAAGCGATTCTCTCATTTGGTTGGACTAAATTAGCCCAATATAGTTAGAGAGGGTTAGTTTGGGCTGCATTGGAGGAGGAGGGGAAAACAAATGTCTCACTCACATCTAAGCATCTCTCTCTTTGCCTTCCAGATGAGTTTCAAAACTTTGTTCGAAGGCTTCCCACATCCTATGCCCTGAACACGTCCGCAATCCAGTACTTCTGGAAGACAGAGCCAACCATCCACCAGCGCTACAAGCAGCTGGAGCTCAGCAACCAGCAGCTCCTGAGCAAAGCACGGCGCATTGTCAACAAGCTCTTCACCCTCAGCAAGAGGTGTCGGACACAGCCCAAAATCATCATGCTGAGGGAGAGGTGAGAAGCTGATAAGTATTCCTGCTGACCTTTCTGTTGATACGGATATGAAAATGTGTGTGTGTGTGTTCATGTGTGAAAATGAGCAAAAATTCCAAAGCCTGCAGCTACCTCACAGGTCCTTTCATGCAAGCTGTGAACGGCATTGCTCATTTATTTTCTGAAGAGCACTGCATGCAAAGCGCTTTGTTATCCACCAAACTAGGTATTATGCAAATAATAAACACAATACACAATATATAAGCGTTTTGATATTCCACTGAGGTGAAGTGAGCTATAGTGTCCCACCTGATTTGGCTGCACTCCCAGCCCAGGCCTTCTTCACATCCAGAAAATCAAAGTTGTCCTCCTGTGAAATTAAACTTTGCGGGGTATAAAAGGAATATGCTGAGCTTGGGAGATTTTTTTTTTTTTTTGGGTAACTGGCCTTTTATTAAACAGAAGACAACAGCTTATTTCCATGTGTCCTCAATAGACCGTCATCTATTTTTGTGTTGTTCTCATAAAGTCTGCATATCCTGAGCTTATAAAAGATATACATCAGTAAGCAGTGCAGGTTTATTTTAAGAGCTAATTCAGGTTAGAATCCAAATATTCATCCTGTGCAGTGTGTATACATCTCTACATCTACAGTCTCCCATCACCCACCACATTCACATCCTGTCAAATAAGGAATTATAATCATTTCTCATTCAAACATTATATTATTCTTTATACCAGCATTTTACCAATCATCCAAAATCACCAGCATCAGCTCCTGCTGCATCTGTATGCAGCTAGGCCACATTACATATGTGTTCGTTGTAGAAACCCGGCTAAGAAACAAATACAAATAGCTGATGGCTCTTTGCAACAGGCTTTGTAAATATTCTGCTCTGTGTCTTTAGAGCTTAATCTAATATTAAATATGTTGAAACACTTCAGCTGCACAGTGTGGGCTGGACTTTTAGGAAAAGCAGTAAATGCAGTAATGAGATACAGTAGGAGAGATAAAGTAGAAACTTAAACTGGATATTTTGGATCCTAGTTTTATAGTCCTCTCAGAAGATCTTAAGAAGAGTCCGTCACTTCATATAAATGGGATTGAAAGTAAAAAAAAAAAAGAGAAGCCGCCCTTCATTTTAATTCAGCCTTTTTCTCATAATCAAAATGTTTTAATTGTGTGAAATAATTAATTAAGTTTGTATTCAAAAGAATCTGCCTAAAATGTATTAGTTAATTATAAGTCTGACATTGACTAGTTGCTTAAAAAGCACAGTTGACTACACAAGCACTCAACACTCAGATATATAATGATTAACTCTATTCCACATCGCTTTGTGTGTAATGACCTATTCATGGAAGATTTGTTTTTGTTCCATTAAAAAATTAATGCTTCACAGCACCCATCAATGTACTGAAGCAGTATGGTCTTTGCCAGATGAAAATAAAGCAAAATATCATATGATTTTTGAATGAACGCCGCAAATCCATTCAGGAGTTTATATTGTAACTGTTTAGCACCGTCTTTGAAGATAAGGACAATCTGTTTTTTTTCTCAATTTTTTGAGGTGTAGTCAGTCACAATAACAGCTATGGGGCCACAAAATACAACTGATGTGTTACTTTTCTCTGTGATTCACCTAGTAAATTAATATTGTTTTTATGGAAATCATTTAATAATCTTATGTGGGGTAAAAAGTTTTCCTTCACTAGGGAAATTCAATTTGTGGCAGACAGAGAAAGTTAGTGTGTGACATTGATCTGTGTGAAATGAACAGATTGCAGAGTGAACATGTATCTTTTTTTTTGGCCCGTACTGCACACTGCGTCTCCATGACAGTTTAGATGTCCCGCTGACACAATGCGCAGTATGATGACAGGACAGCTTCCTTGCAGTGCACACCATCCACTCTGGAGGTGATATATGCACAGCTGACTAACTAATGACTTTCAGAGAAGCTGGGTACTGTTGACACATTATATTACTGTATTTGACAAAACATCACCAGACTTTAAAGTTGGTGATTTGAGAACATTTATTTTTGCTGTTTTCCCTTTTTTTTCTCTCCACATCAAACTAATATTAATTTATGCTCACTCACTTTGATGTTGGAATAGATTATCTTTATCATGAGATTGGCTTGCTGCTTCAAACCGCATGTCTTAAAACTGATTCGAAGTGGACAAACAGTTATTGAAATTTCCCTTTTTACTTTTGCTCCACATGTGTTATGATGATAAGCAGTTGGGCCTCCCAGTATGTAAGAAGTGTATTTCCCACTGGTTGGTGGAGACAGTTTCCCAAGCCTTCTCAGTGACTCCCAATGCCTGGAGACCTTGTTACTCACTCCACACACAGTGTTGCCACCTCATTGACAGCTTTAAAATGGGTTTCTGTAGGTTATATATGCGCGTCTGCTTCATAGAGCACACCATGCACTTTGTAACGAGTCAATCTGACTTCCGCGACAATAAGCTCCACTAGTCTCCACTAGTCTCATGTTGGCTGCCGAGCGGACTGATAAGGAGAACTCTTCTTCCATTCCTTGAGACAGTTGATATGACTCACCGAACCTTGACCGTCACTAGCTCTTGTCGCCGGAACGGGCCGAGGCGTTCCAGGCAGGAGGAAGATGCTTCGGTATTCCCCCGGACGGTTTAGGCACTCTGGGCCCAGCATCTTAAGGTCATACTGGTCTCGAAGATAGGCCGACAGATGGCAAAATGCACGGTAAAGTGAGGTCTCATAGATCCATAGGGATGGTCACAACTTTTGTAGAAGAAAAGCGTTTTTTGTACATTTCTTTCATCTGTTCTCCTTGTGGGCGACCGTGCTTGGTACAGTCACATGCACTTGACATTTAATATTGTGTGTCATCAAACCCTTACGCAGAGGAACTCAGCAACAGACATTGCCACAGTATTTGTTCCTGTGTAGAAATGGCAAATGGCTCTGCCGAAAATATACTGAGACAATGTACATTTTAAAATGTCAAAACATTTTAAAATGTCAAAACATGCTTCATGTATTTGATGGAAACTTGGGTTTGTGAAGTTGTGGAAATACACTTGCCTGACTTTTAATTACTTTTATCTAATGATGATCATTATATTTTGATTTCCCTGTGCTGCACAGAGTATGCAGTTTGAAACATATTGTTTTCCCCCTAAAATATGTGCCTTTAAATGCAAATTACTTATACATGCACCATTGTTTCCCCTACATTAATTTAGCAGCTGCACACTGCCAAAACTGCTGACTCTGCTGGAGAACAAAAGGCATATGTGGAACAAAGAAAGTGAAAAGATTGATTCACATTACGTTCTCGAAATACGGTTCATCTGCTCATTTTGTCACAAACAATCAGTTACTCATGACGTCAACCAATGATCAAGGCTGGTTTAACATGATGGGAGGGTCTAGTTGCTTGCTCAAAATCACAAGATGTATGTGAAGGCTGAGCTCAGGACATATCATCGAAAACATGTTCAGATTGTACAGGGAGAAGAAGAAAAAAAAAACATTGACAAAAAAACATTTAATGATTTTTGAATTCACAGAGAGCGACAACTCAAATTAGGGCTGCAACAACGAATCGATAAAATCGATTAAAATTGATTACTAAAAGCGTTGGCAACGAATTTGGTCATCGATTCGTTGAGTCGCGCGATTAATAAGTCACTTGCAGGCGCGGCACTGTTTACATCCAGCTGCCGACAGGTTCATGCACGCCCACAGCGAGCCTCCCGCACGTGAAGGCTCGCTTCACGTGCGGGAAAGCTATAGTGTGAGCGGCCACAGCTTGTATTTTGGTCATATCTAACACTGGACTGCAGGCCTATATAAAAGTGTTGTACCTTTGCTTTCTTTGGGTTAAAAAAAACTCATTCAACTCAGTATCCGTCTAGTCCAAAAAAACTCTAGTCAGCTGCTGCTGCTGCAGACGGTGTGCAGACGTGCTCGGAGAGTCGGCATCGGCGCATCAACAGTCATTCAAAGCAGCGGCAGTAATCACACAACCGAACGGTGTAGAAAGTCCCGTCAGTTAAAAATAGTGATCCATATTTTAAATCCATGTTAAAATCGGAAGGATATAGAGCTAGTTAGCTTAAAAAAAGTAGCAACCATGTCAACTGTGATGTGTTCAGGCCGGCTCAGTAATATGATTGATGTGTTCAAATGCAACACAAAAATAAATAAATTTGAGATTTTGGCGAAACTTGTTTTCCCAGCAATATAAAATAGATGGTAAAGATGGAATTATGACCTGTTTAATGTCCTATCTTGAGCTATGATCATATCAGCAATTAAAGCAATAATACAAGTTCTATTTCAACAAAATAATAGAAAATTATCAATTGTGATATCAATAAAGACTTGGATCGTTAAGGAGTCTTGCAAATGGTATCAATATCAATACAAATTAACGATCTCCTGTCATCTGAGAGAAATTAAGATGATTTAATTGTTTTAACCGTTAGTATTTACCGGTTAAAAATATTATCGGTTGACTGGTTTACCATGGACATCCCTTATACTGTATAAATGTATATCATACATTGTATGTTTATTTTTTGTGTTATCCCAGTTAAGTTTATTATTAATTTATCATTTAATTACTTTTAATAGTTCCGGGACGTTGGAGCAATAACCTGGTGTTTTGACACTGCAGTCTGCACTGTGAATTTGAAGTAATGTTCAGTTTTTGAATAAAGATGCAGCATTTACAAATGTTTCTTTTTTTCTATCCGATTCATCGATTAATCGAAAAAATAATCGACCGATTAATCGATTATTGAAATAATCGTTAGTTGCAGCCCTAACTCAAATCATTGTAGGGACATCGGATAACAACTTCAATATTTATATGTTTTGCCTTCCACATTACACTTCCCACATATAACCCTTTAAAACTTTGTTATTGCAAGAAAAATCCCATACAATCAAGCATTTCTTTAATGCATGTGTTTCTGAACAAGAAATGCATTTTTTAATTTTATATGTATTTATAAATACATTTGGTCTTACCTGGTTCTCTGTCTCTGTCTTTCAGGCCCTTCAGCTACTGGCTGCACTACATCCTCTCTATCATGTACTGCAGTGAGAACAACCACATCGGCTCTTACCTGGAAGAGACCAGGAGCTGCTCCTGCCCCTACGAGCACCCGCCCTGCCAGGGTGTCATCCCCTGCAAGGTGGGCGAGGCCACCTCCTGTGCCTCCTGCTCCTATGAGAACCGCTCCCGCTGCGCTACCTGCAACCAGGGCTACATGCTGAGCCAGGGGGTGTGCCGCAACGAAGTGCCCGACTCCACCGACCACTACATCGGCTTTGAGACGGACCTGCAAGACCTGGAGCTTCGCTACCTTCTGCAGAAACGTGACAACCGCATCAGCATCCACGGCATCTTTGTCAGCAACGATGTCCGGCTGAATAACTGGTTTGACCCGTCGTGGAGGAAGAGAATGCTGCTGACGCTGAAGAGTAATAAATACAAGTCAAACCATGTCCACATGCTCCTGGGGATGTCTCTGCAGATCTGCCACACCAAGAACAGCACTCTGGACCCCATGCTGTCCGTCTACATCAATCCTTTCGGGGGCAGCCATTCGGAGAGTTGGATCATGCCCATTGACCAGAATAATTACCCCGACTGGGAGAGGACTAAATTAGACATTCCGTATGACTGTTACAACTGGACTTTAAATTTAGGCAACAAGTGGAAAACATTTTTTGAGACAGTCCACTTCTACCTACGGAGCCAGGTCAGAGCACCCTCAAGTGATGGGAACGGAACTGTATATTATGAACCGTTGGAGTACCTGGAACCAGGGCGAAATCTAGGCTACATGAAGATCAACAGCATCCAGGTGTACGGCTACAGTATGCACTTTGACACGGAGGCGATCCAGGACTTGATTTTACAGCTAGACTACCCATATACTCAGGGATCGCAGGACTCTGCCCTGCTGCAGCTGCTGGAGATACGGGATCGAGTCAACCGGCTCTCTCCGCCCGGAGCTCAGCCTCTGGACCTGTTCTCCTGTCTACTGCGCCACCGGCTCAAACTGTCCACCACAGACGTTGCCAGGATCCAGGCAGCGCTGCAGACTTTCAGTGCCAAGCAGCCCCACTCGATGGAATACGAAACAACCAAATTATGTAGCTAATAAGTGGGCAGGCGGCCAGGTGCACAGATGGCAGAGCAGTTATCACACAGGCCTGATGATGGTTAAGAGCAATTCTGCAGCCGTGCAGGGACATTTGGGGGGCATTTTCATTGTCGTCGTGGATCTCAAGAGTGCGTTCGAGATTCTCATGTCAGCTTTTCGTATAAATTTGTATTACAATGTAGAGTAAAGGAGGATTTCACCAAACTTGCCTCGTAGCTTTTTTTTCTCCCCTGATAAATGATAACTTTAACGGTAAACGATAAACATTGAAACATCTATCACCACTGATATGTTGCCAATGTGCTGGTATTCGTAGTTTGCACACATTTGATTCACTCACATATGTAAACAAAGGCTTTTGCTGATGAAGTATGACCCAAGCTATGTTATCATCCCACACATATAAAACATTTCACCACCAGCATGTTTTTATTTGTTTTTGTACTTTTCTCATCACATTCATTTTGCAGGTGCACACATACACATATATACCTTTTTTACTGTCATTGTCCTCTCTTTTAACCTGGTAAATACATGTTGGGCACCTCCTTGTTTTTTAGATTTTCATGCATCAAAAGCAACTCACACCTGTTTTTAAACTCTACTACATGTTTGTAAGAAAACCACATAAAAAAGAGGAATAAACAAAATGAAAAAACACATGCTGTATTACGCCAGATTTGCTGAGAAAATATGACACCACAATCACAATATATGTTACATGTGCTTTTATTTTTATAATGCTGTTGTTGTGAAACAAAAGTTACAAAACACTGTCTATAAAATGTACAGTACAATTTGTTAATACACTAAATAAAATAAATTTTTATGTGTGGTCTATATATGCTTGTACTTTCTATGCATGCAATACTATCAATGTGTTTTATTAGTAGTATTATTATATTATTTGTAGTAGTAGTAGTAGTAGGAGTAATATAATCATTACTGAATATAACGTTTAAGAACCAGACTCAGGATATGAATCATGATCTCCTTCATAAAAACTGATAATTTTTTTAGCAGATAAGTTATATAGATTTATTGTTATGTATTTTACATATACTCAGTTAGTTAAATACATTATATGAACCAGTTTGTGAATAAATAGTATGTGCAACAATTAGAGTGCAATATTCAAACAGATTACATCAAGGAAGAAAATGCTAAATTAATTAAAATCGGATTGAGAGCAAAATTCATTTCTGGTACTTTTCAATTTATTTGGAAAGCACACGCTGCAGCAATTAATTCCATTTTATTTAATGAATTGTTGCAGTATTTGTCATGCATAGCTTCATTAGATATCAGGTAACCTCATCGAAAAATACTGATTAACAGCAAAAAAAACATTTTAAATATGTTATCTGGATCACTTTTTACTAAATCAGTCCCCTAAACAAAAACAAATAGTTTTCTTGTGTTATAATGATAGTTTACAGAGCATTTTCACAACATGTGTTGGTGACTGATTAATTCCCCAACTGATCACATTTTGAAGATATCCAGCGATGCAATGTTCTGTAAGAGGGGAAGAATTTCTGGGCTTTGAATCTTTTTTTGCTTTTGTGCTGATGGAATGCTGCTGGAGGCAAGGGAGAAGACAACATCAAAGCCCTTTATCTCAGGTGGTTCTCCCACTGGATTTTAGTCCCTTGTAATTTGCGGGGGTTTATGTCTTACTCCAAGCCGTGAAATGAAAGCATCACACTCCGTGTCAGCCAAGTGCTCTGTTCTAGCCGCATATACTGTAATATGCAGCCGCCTCGACTGTGCCGCATGCAGCCATTCTCTTGCTTCTCTCTGATGTATAACCATGTCATATGATGAAAGCAGTCAATGTGGAAATGCAGGTTCAGAGAGTGAAATAGCCCAGAGTATTCCCCAACACACATTTGGAAAGCAATGATACCTTCTACAAGAGACGTAAAGAAAAAATGCTAATTGCCCCTTCCTACTGGAAATGTGCAATGAAATAATAGATCTAGTGGAATAACAACTCAAATTTTGTAACATTTATCGACGAGAGGTTGTTCAAGATTGTGTTATTCTTAAATTACGGCTTAACAAAACAAATTTAAAACACAAACTGCACAGAAATTGTAATCTAAAAAAATACACTTAGTATAAAATGATACTAAAATCTAAATTTGTTTATTGATTACATCAATTTGGGACATGAAATTGAGCTTTAGTTTAGTGTTCCAGTGAGTGTTGAAATATGCTGTAGTACCCCACAACAACAAGAGACTAAAGACAGATTGATTGATGGATGGATTTTGAAAAAAACTCTACTCATTCACCTATGTGAATGGAAAACCTAACTTTTTGCTGGTTAGTTCAGATCTCGCCAGCTACATGTTTTGTTCATTTATTTTTCATTTCTGAACCAAACTGTTGTAGCATACTAATACTGTAATTGCACTATACCAGCAGGGAATTCCCCCTTTTCCAAGATTTAATGGAACAAAGCAGAAGGCCCACCGTGCACCAGAGTGTCAGGTGTTTTGCTTTTGTCATTATTTTTCTGCATAGTGATTTGGTTTGAAATTATCCATGCACTACAACAATCAAATGTAACCCCCATCAGTGTTGTCATGGAGATATGACCTAAACATACAGGCTAAAATGGTTTAGTGGACCAGGCTGTAAATAGGTTTGATAAGACTTTGAAAACGGCCTGTCTAACAAGTGAGTCAAAGAAAAATGGCTCAGTCTTGGTACCACCAAGTGGCACTTCCGGGTTACTACAGTTGTGGTCACTTTCTTATTGGATGCTGGTAAAAATCGCTGAGGTTGGGGCTTGGGTGCCACACATTAGGGATGGGCATAATTAATCGATGATCGATCATTGATCGTTAAGAATTGTGTCGATCAAGTGAAATTGTTATCGATCATATAGCCGTTGTGTTGCGCAGTCTGAGTCCCGCAGCAGAGCAATGAATTTCACTATGTGGCAGCACCATAGACTGTATGGTCAGCAATTATACATCCTACCAGCAGGGGGAGATACTTAACTAGTAGTAGGTAGTCTCGCAAAGCCAGACCAAACTACAGCACGTAGTATGGTCTGGAAGCACTCTGTTTAGAGCCGTCTATTCGGGTGGGGAAACCGGGGGAAACTGGACTAGCCTGTTTGTATTTGTTTAAACCAATCACAATCATCTAGGGCGGGGCTAACCCCGGGAAGCAGCAGCGGTGTCCTGCAAAATATTGCCGGGGGGGGGACTTATTTTGATGGAACGTCTTCACGTCCAGAGACTGTCAGAGAAATGGCTAAACCCGCAAACGCCACACAAAAACTATTAAAGACAAAAGGAATATACATAGTGTGTTGCTTTCTAACCAGCATGTCAAGACACCATACACTTTAGCCCCCGAGGAGCTCACGGGATAACTTAACCGGAGTTAACTAGCCACGTAGTGTTATCTCTGGTAATATTATCATCGGCGGTTGAGAGGACGGCTACGGCGGTCGAGTAGAATTTTTAGCATTCGAGAACTTATGTCACCACCTCCTATCGCTGTAGTCAGAGCCGTAGTCCGTCTGTTTACAGGCAGAACAGGGTTTTGACGTTGTGAGCGCTACACCAACTGCAGCAAGTAGCCGTAAGAGTTGCTAGGTGATAGTGGAAGCCGTTGGAATCTTTCCCCGTCGCTAAAACACCGCTGCTTAGTCCCTCGCCAAAGAAAGGGAACGGCGGATCTTAATCTAGCTGGCTATAAGGTCCGGTGCTCAATTCAAACCCCCACGCTTCATTTTCCAGAGTTTATGAGGGTATTTCTGCCCGGGGGTAGTTGTACAATGAAGTTGGACAGCTAGGCTAGGCTAAGTTAGGCTGCGTCCCGGACCGCCGCCGCCAATATTATTATCCCGAAGTATAGCCACACTTTATTTCTGTCTACAGTAATGTGACTTCTCACACCCTGTGTGTGTGTGTGTGTGTGTGTGTGTGTGTGTGTGTGTGTGTGTGTGTGTGTGAGAGAGAGCGCTGCACATAAGCACACGGGTTGACTGAGCGAATTGTTTCCGAATTTGAGGGGGATCACAATAGGGGAAAGCCAGCAACCGGAAAAGGAGGGGGCTGCGTCAGGGCTGCGTTGCTTTTCGACGCAAGCGAATAGACGCTGGCGGAAGTGGTCATGCCAGACTAAGTAGTAGGAGACAACAGAACATGCTCAGGCAGCAGCCTGGGAGCTGCCGTAGATGTCAAAACATATAGGAGTCAAGGCGAAGTTTGGCATCGGACAGCTTTAGAACCGAAAATAACTAAGTTCATTACACATTATGAAGCCTTGTATAAGCGCAAAACCTCAACAAACCGAATTATGTACCACTTGTACATTGAAGCCTACATCCGACCCTGTTTAACGTGTCACGTTAGTGCCGCTAGCATTAGCGGCTAACTTTAGCATCTATGCTTTCCTACTTTGCCTTCATCAGGGAACTAATTTGCACATTTTGTTTATTAGATGAAGTAACTAGGGATGGGCATTTTAAGAAATTCAATTGATCGATCATCGGGAAAATTAACGAGCAATTATCGAGCAATCGTTATCTTTTTTTACATATTAAAAAATGCCAACAGAACATCCAAAATACAGCGTTTTTACCATATATATACAAGAGGTTTTTACTCAATTACATCTTTATTCCAAGATCTTCTAGGCAAACAACAATCTATTAAGACAAGGCAACTTTTTAAAATAAAATGATAATAAAATGTGGCGCTGGTGAAAGCCCGAGGCTATGAGCCAACAAGGAGCCAATGCTACGATACCTTTAACGTTTAAACACATATGCGCCTCCTAAGATGCTGCCAAAGACTGCATAAGGGCACGGCACGTTTCTCTGAGTGGTAAAGGACCTAACCTTACTTCATCTAATAGACAAAATGTGCAAATTATTTCCCTGCTGAAGGCGAAGTAGGAAAGTGTAGACGCTAAAGTTAGCTGCTAATGCTAGCAGCGCTAACGTGACGTTTAACAGGGTCGGATGTAGGCTTCAATGTACAGGTGGTACATAATTCGGTTTGTTTAAGTGTTGTACTTATACAAGGTTTCACAATGCTTAATGAACTTAGTTATTTTCGGTTCTAAAGCTGTCCGATGCCAAACTTCTCCTTAACTTTTTCCTGTTTATGTTTTGAGATCTACGGCAGCTCGCAGGCTGCTGCCTGAGCCTGTTCTGTTGTCTCCTACTACTAGTTAAGTATCTCCCCCTGCTGGTAGGATGTTAAATTGCTGCCCATACAGTCTTTGGTGCTGCCACATAGTGAAACTAATTGCTGTGCTGCCGGACTCACCCTGCGCAACACAACGGCTATATGATCGATAACAATTTCACGTGATCGACAATATTCTTAACGAGCAATGATCGATTAATCGATTAAGTATGCCCATCCCTAGAAGTAACGTTAGGTCCTTTATCACTCAGAGAAACGTGCCATGCCCTTATGCAGTCTTTGGCAGCATCTTAGGAGGCGCATATGTGTTTAAAGGTATCGTAGCATTGGCTCCTTGTTGGCCCAGCAGCAGACCAGGGTTCGATTCCCGTCCGCAGTTGTTGTGTATTCACCACTGTCTCTCTGCACTATCAATAATGCATAAAAATGCCCCAAAAAATATCTTAAAAAAAAAAAAAAAAAGTTGCCTTGTCTTAATGGATTGTTGTTTGCCTAGAACAGGGGTGGCCAACCCGCGGCTCGCGAGCCGCATGCGGCTCTTTGCCCAGCTTCGTGCGGCTCTTCAGTTCATATCAAATTATGTGATTATAATTTTTTTTTTTTTTTTTTTATACTTTTTTTTTTGTGTGGGCCTATGTGTGTGCATGTTCGCAAACGTTTCATGCGGCTCTTACGTTCGTTTTACATGTTGTCTATTATTTAATTTTTTATTTTATTAATGTGTATGCCTGTTCGCAAATGTTTAATTGAGGACGCAACATAACGTTCGCAAACGTTTGGTGCGGACGCAACATAAAACTGCCCGCTCAGCTTGGAGGGAGGTTTTCCGTGAGTAAACTATTTGTGTCAAGTTCGCTCCGAAACAGAGTGGGAGAGTTCATATTTTTTGTTGAAAGTTATGCCAAGCCATTCTGCCTTATATGCCAGGTGTCATTTGCGCATTTCAAGGCTTCAAATCTTCAGCGCCACTTCAGCTCTCTCCATGCTAAAAGTAAGTCCCACAAAGCAACATGCATAGTAAGAGAAAAACGCTATTTTAAATTGTTATATTTTTGTTTGTGGACTTGGTTGAACTGAGAATGTGTGTGTGAGGCAGTGCACACAATGTTCATTGTTGAAAATGACTGCCCTGTCGTCTTTAGTCCAGTCCTGTCATTATCACAGGGGCGGCCTTAACGATCTGGGGGCCCGTTTCAAGTCCTAGTGTGGGGCCCCCTGTTTTTTTTTGTTTTTTTTTTTTTAATAAATAATGCTTGTGCATGCATGTGCAAGCTCCCCGCGAAAATAAAAACGCCCCCCCCCCTGAAATCTTACTGGCCACCCCAGTGCCCTCCCCCCCCCCCCAGTTCAAATGTTATTTTTTATTTTCATTTTATTTTTTTAATTACATTTTTTTCCTGATATGTATCCTAGTTCAGAGATGATATGTATTTTTTTTTCTTTCTTAACTTTTTTTGATAGGTAGTTGCCAAGTTCATCACACAAACACTCCAATCCACTGATATGAGATCAGTTTGCAATTTTCAATTACTAAATGAATGGTAGGACTGTGGCCACTAGAACTGGTCTCTGGTCAGCAAAGGTCTTGAAAACAGCATAAGTGTGCTTGTGACATGTGTGCCACCCATGCATGTGTATAGGCACGTGTCCCAGCAGATTTTTGAAATCTGAATAAAAAAATTAAAGTTTGTAGTTAGCAAGTGTAACATGTTCTTAGCAAGGGCAGACTTTCATAAATAAAGGTTTATTTTTTTAGCAAGATATTTGGTCAAAAGGTAGTGGTCATCCGTCCCTCTGTCCAGTTGTTAGGCATCTGGCTGCTAGCAAGTTATGTTGTCTTGCTAATTTTAATATTCATCTGAGCTGAAATAAATATTGACTTTTTCCTTTATTATCTTCGCGAGAATGCACCAGAATGCTTAGATTACATGTTAAAAACACAAAAAAATCTTCTGGGGGGGATGCCCCCAGACCCCCCTTCAGGGGTTTAGTTTTCTGACAAACGTTACAATGGATACTAACATGATTTGGGCATTTGGGATTATAAATCATCTTTGAATTGGTTGTACAGCATATGACATGTTATTATTGTTATTATTCATTCAGGGGTGCGATGGCCACCCCACTCTAACTCTGTGGCCCACCTTGGCCACCCCCAGCCAAAATTTCCTGGAATCGCCACTATGTGTACCCGTGTGTACGATGTGGCTCTTTGCAGTAACACAGTAAAAAATGTGGCTCTTTGTCTCTGACTGGTTGGCCACCCCTGGCCTAGAAGATCTTGGAATAAAGATGTGATTGAGTAAAAACCTCTTGTTTACAGTCTATGGTAAAAATGCTGTATTTTGGATGTTCTGTTGGCATTTTTTAATATGTAAAAAGATAACGATTAATTGATAACTGATCGTTAATTTTCCCGACGATCGATCAATGAAATTTCTTAAAATGCCCATCCCTAAATTTAATATGTTGCTTTTATGGTCTCCAACCTCTTATAGCGATCAGCTGCCATTCAGAACATGACTGAATGATGAAGTGTTTCTGTCTGAAAGGAATCCAATTGTGGCCTTGAGATGTTAACACCACCCATCCTTTTTATTGAGATGAACAGCAACTTCCTTCAAAGCAAATGCTGACTAGGACAGCTTTACGTTGTGAATAGATTTTTCCGTAAGTGACCACATCAGGTTTTATCACTAAGGGTGCAAGGTTGAAAGAGTTTTGTTTTATTTATCTCTGCAGCTTTAAGAAGTTATTGGAACTGTGGTGGTATGTAATGATACAATAGCATTAGACTTAGTGGAAGTGTTAATTGTGTTTCTCTCCCTCAACTTATCTACTTTTTTTAAAATCCTCAAAAAGTACATCAATTAATCAAATATCTTGAATGGAAGATAATAATAACAAGATGAATTGAATGGAAGATTAGTTGTTGAAAACTACACAATGTCATACATGTTCAATCACGAAGATGTATTTTGACCCTTTAGACAAACATCATTGATAAAAGCATTTAAGTGTTTGTTGAAAGTGTTATGTAATATGGAAGGAATTAACATTAGCTGTCGAGTGAAACTAACTAACCTGTATTATGTTTGTTCATCAAAGTGCGACCGCATAGGAGCTATTTGTCATAATGATGTTTGGGCATGAATTACGTTGAACTGCAACAGGGCTCACAAGTGAAGTTCTCTAGTTTTCTGTATCATGTTTCATATAGTTTCCCCTGCCTGTTTAGCATAATCAAAAAGACTGTCAGGTTTGACAACTTGGCATTGTACAATATATGTGCCCACCAAAGTGAATACTTTCACAAGTTTTATCATACAGTACATACCTCTGGAAATATAGAGAATACAGAATACTCAGTGACCTAGGCTGTGGATATGACTATGAGTGTGTTATTTCATTGCATCTTGAAATAATGGGCGCACAGCTGTGATTTGAGAGTCAAAATACCCCAGCCATCAGCGTGTGCTCTTTTGCTTTTATTGTCCCTCATTGTGTTGTTTTGTCCTCAGCTCAGTCCTAGCTGCAGTTCCCCACAGTGCAATCTGTACGGCTCTTTGAAAATGTACTTCATAGCTCACTACACAAGCAGCAATCAGACACAAGTCCCAAAGTGACCCCGGGAATCGCAGACCCCTTTTGTCCAGCAGTAAAGAATAAACGTGTGCAAACTCACAAGGCTCAACAATGGCGCTAAAACATAATATTAAAGGATGGAATTGAAAGAGCGTTGTCTTCACAGAATGTGGTGGGTGAAGGTGACAAGAGTATAATTTCAATGCCAGGTCCACAGAGAAAACATTCCATCAGAGACTTAAAGTAGAGAGTGAGGTGGGACGTGTATCCCAGCCTGACAGACGGCTTGTGACTTTTAAAAGAACTGGAATAAAAAAGATGAGACTGATTCGGTTCAAATCACAATAAACGTCTGGAACGTGAAGGAGTTTTAAAGGTCATTGACATCCGTGTGGTCCACCTGCAGTGTACTTGAGCTGAATATGTTGAGAACAAATGTTTAGGGGTAAAAGTTATTTTTATGCACATTATGCTTCCTAGCCAGAGGGGGTAAGTGAATCTAATGTAGCGGCAATAAAACTAAATTAATGGACTACAAGCATCGGAGCACATAAAGAACTAATTCCATCTGAAAGTAACATTAACACAGAGAATATGTAATTGCAAAAGGGGCCTATAAAATTTGTGATTTGGTCGGCCAAATGCAAATGTGTCCCTCAATCAACTCTGCCAAGTCCTGTTCAGGCGTGAAAACTGGATCTGAGGCAAGTTTTTTTCCTCAAATCATCAAATTCTAGTATAGACTTGAAGGGCATAACATACTTGGGATAATGAAGTAGAGAGATTAGAATCCCTCAATATAACTAAGGACGTTGGAAACAGGTTGGAAAAGTATCTACAGCAGACACCCCTGTAGTGAATGCTATGCTGTGTTCATTATAAAGGGTTACAACTTAATTTCCAATGTTAAGCTACGTAAGTCCACTCTATGCACCAAAGAAAATGTGCTTCTTAAGAGCTAGACAGTTTCCTTAATGTGTCAAAAAAAGTTAGAGGTTAATCCACCATTTGGCCAAAACACATGATGAACTTGACACCAAGATAAAGTGATATATTTAGCCCCTAAAAAACCTAGGTATGTCCATGCAGCCCAAGACAGAGCTAAAGTCAGCTAATGAATTTTGAATGATGACTCACAATTGTCTGACTTAACCTAACAGCTCAGTAAATAGGTAAGTGTTTGCTACAATTTTAGCAGTAACAATTCTATGAGCTGATAATGGCATATGTGTTCAGATCCTTCACCTGCCACTAAGGCCATGTACACATGTAAATCGGACATTTTGTAACCGTAGCTTTGTCGGTGCAATAGGCATGGGACGATAACCAGTTTCAAGTATCTCTGTCATACCGTTCTAAGGTACTGGAATACAATGGATGTTAAGTGTATTAATGTTCAGATTCAGAAAAGTCCTGCATCATAACCATTTTTACTAGAAGAGAAATGTGTATAAAGTGAGCATATCTATAAAAACCTTGTTGAGCTGCTCACTTAAGAGGACTGATTTTTTATTTAAATTGTGGTTAGAATAACTAGATTATTGTTAATGAACACGTTTATCAATGTCCATAATATTCTCTATGTCGTTTAAAAAAAAATAAAGTTGTCTTCAGACTGGATTTTTTTTGTTTGTTTTTTTAACCAGACATTTAAAAACAACACATTTGAGAGCTGTAATAGCATACCGAAAATCATACCGGCCCATGCCTACTGCACAATTTTGCCTTCTGTCCACACACAAACATCACAACCGGAAAAAAAGCTTTTTGAAACCTCTGCCCAAGGTGATTTGTAACCAGAGTTTTTTTTTTTTTATGTGTAACATCACAGTATGTGCCAAGATGTTTTCTAGAAAAATATCGGATGTGTGCTGTTTGTTTACATGTCAAGTGTACCATTGAGAAATAGATTGCCCGTAAGTATGACTTCAGCCTTACTTGAAGTGTCATCGTAGCAAACTAAAGTTTTAGCTTGTTAGCTTTTCCTTGCTCTCTTTTTTTAAAGGCTACTGTTTGGCCAACTTGGCTTTGGCATCAGGATTATATAGCCAACTGTTGGTTTGGCATGCTTTTCGCGGCGTCTAAGTTGGGTTTTTGCCTTCTTGTGTGGACATAATACAAGATATCCAGGACTGGGGACAGGACTATTCTTGCAAAAGAAACAACAACACTATCTGTGTATGTGCGGAATTTGCCTAAGAGACCAAAAGTTATCATGTGTTTGAATTGAGTGTTGGATTTTCAGTTGGCAAACACTTTTTTTCTAAATATCTTTTTGTAATGATTTATTTCTCTTTTTTCCGCCTACTTATCCAGCACCTGTGAGCCAAGCATTGTGTGGGTGAAAGTTTGATTCTTAAGAGACTCCAAGCTTAGATCACACCCACGCTTAAGCAATCAAATCAAATCTCTGAACAATTTGATCAAATCCCACCTGAAATTATTTTAATGCTTTTTGTCAGTATCTAAAATTGTTCGTTTTAGGAAAGTTAAATAATGAGCTGTCTTTAAAAAAAATGCATGCCCTTGTGTTATTATAGCTCCTTTGGATTAAAGAAAAGCTGATAACACACTTGTCTAGAATAACATTTATCAAACTTTTAAAATAGGTTTAGAACCTCTGATGTGAATATTGAGCTACTTCCGCTCTGGGCTTTCAAAGCTCCATCAGTGGCAGCAGGATGCATCTCACAGACCTTACATTTCCTCTTAGGACTCAAAGCACAATTCTCTGATATATTTTCATTCATTAAAGAAAAGGAAGAGGAAATGTGAGGCATGCAAGGAAAAAAAGAAACTACTGGGACAAAAATATGCTAACCTCATTTCTTTAGAAAACAAAACACGTGTCTCTTTTTGTTCCTGCTCTCTTATCCACCACTCTTTGAACATCACAGCTTGCCCTCTTGGCCAACCTACTTATGCATGCCAGCAAAAAAAAAAGAAAATGTCCATTTCTATTCCAATTGCTTATGATAGCAGGAGCGCCATGGTTTCCTCTGGGGCCCAGAAATGCTCATTTGAAAAATCGCCCAGACGTGCATGGAGGTTGCCAACCTCAATTTTTGATGCAGTAGCTCATTTTGTGTGTCGTCCTCAGGAGTCACAGCCCAGCCCCAGCGGTGGCCTGGACATGCGAGCTAGCCAATTATCAGGGCCTTTTCCTGCACCTGCCCACTGCCGCCCTGTGTGTGGGTCTGCAGCCCAAACTCCAGGCCAGTGACCAATGAAAGTGGATGCCCCACACCAGCTCAACTGCAAGAGGGTAACAGAGCTGTGGTGGCATTTAATGAGAATGGTTCAGGTTTCTAAGGCTGTGGTGGAAGAATGCACTGTGTCCTGAGGTTTTAGTCTTTAAAATTTCCCAGTTTTTATCAACTAGCTTAAGAGCATTGGATGCAAATATTTCAAACTGCTACAAACAAAAATACTAATCCACTGTCTTAATTGTAAGATCAAACGAAGAAAAGGAGACTTAGCTGAATGTAGGTTTCTTTAGGTGAAAAAAAAGTGTCATAGTCATCGAGTACTTGAACAAACTTTATACATCTGGAGTGTTTGAATTTCTAATTCAGGTCTGCTTTCATACATACAAACAAGAACACGTACAAGCCTTACATGTTTAATTCATAGTTAATCTTCATTGGAATGCTACATAAGTAATGTGAGCAAATTACCTCTTGCAATTGTCTATTATCATTTAATTATGAATAGCAAAGGTGCACTTAATCACACAGATGCCTCATGCTCTAACTCTTTTAGTTAAAGGTTTAACATATAGAATAATCTTATTAAATAAATTATAGGTATATAAGTTTAGAAAGTATAGGCTATTCTAACCATGTAACATCAGTTTGATATACCTGATGTTCTAGCATTTCAAAAAGCTCCATGAAAATATGAAAAACCTTCCAAATTGGTTTTTACCATCTGCACAAGCCAGAACATGAAAACTCAGCTGAATCAATTTCCGCAGCTAGCCAGCCTTAATCAGTGATTGCTACTCGCCTTATTTCCTGCTTCCACTCTCTCCCTCACCATGTCATGTCATACTGTTACTCCTGTGTGTATTTTTGTCAATACAATTTAGAAACTTCAACTTTTTTCTCAGTCAGACTTCAGTCGTCAGAGTGAGTAATGTAGTGGATGCTGCCCGACTTGCAATTGCATTATGGGGCATCTGTTGGTGGGATGGAGTGATCTTGAAGCAGAGAGAGGGCAGAGACGCTGTGACTTTCCAAAAAGCTGCTCAGCGCCCCAGGTAATATCACACAACGTGCACTCCATGCACACACACAGACTGACAAATGAAGGCTTTAGGTAATGTTAGTGATCAGCATTGTTTGAACATGTCTCTAAAGCAAAGAAGAAGAAAAAAACATTTGCATTTTCTTTCCCTGTGGTACTGGAAACCACTATCATGTATTATTCTCTCCTACAAATCACAATAATCCTGCACGGTTATCAAAACAAGCAAATGAATGAGCGCTGTCCTGGACGGAAATGAGTGTACATATTTTTGCTCCAGCCACAGGACACATGGGGGATTGAGTGTTGAGGAGATAAGATGAACCAGTTGTCAGTGTGAGGAGCGGTTCGGAGATATACAGATTGGAGTCTAGATTTGATATAAAAGTGGCCTAAGTTTTGCTTTCATTCAAGAATCAGAATCCATGAGCAGAAAACCCAAACAAACAGCGTGTTTACACCCTCCAGTCCTCCATAAGTGATACACTATATAATCATAGTTATGTTTGACCAGAGTGTTTTGATTTGACTAAATTAAATCAAATAATCTTGTATGTAAACTTATTTTGTAATCATCAAATTGCTGCACAGACATTCCCAGACTGGCAACCATGATATAATAAAGTTGATAAGACATTGACTTTAACTTAAGAAAAATATATCAAACTGTTCATAAGCAATTTTCAAAATACTACTGGAGCAGGATCTAGGTTTCAGGTATCCAGTTATACTGTAACAATTGTAAAACTATAGCCATATAAATCACTTTTGGATAGCGTTCTAATGCACATCCAGGCAGGGGCAGCACACCTAAGCTCACTCATGCACTGAATTACTGATCTGACTGGGACTCATTCATTTCTAAGGCGTCTTGCGGAGTCATAGGTTAATAGTACTTCACATCCAGTAAACAGTGTAGAGGACCATGGCATCGGAGTGACAGCTGGACACGAGCTTACCACACACTGAGGAGTAGAGAAATGCCAGAAGACGTTCAGGTGCACAACACCGTTAAATACATATTAATTTGCAGTATTTTAATGGAAATCACCTTTTGATGTATTCAGCATACACGTTTGTATTTGACTGTGGCTATTGACACAGAAAGAGGTGTGAAAGAATAGGAAGTCATTGAATTTGCCAGGGATGGCATGAAATGAATGGTACACAGTGGGTCATTTGGGGGTAACTTAACAGACAATTCATGCAGATAATGCAATCTGAACATTTGCTCTGTCTGAACACACCTTGAGAGTTTGAAATACGTGTGCTTAAATGTTTAATTTTTTTTTAAATATCTGATGACCGTAATATCTGGTGACCTATTCCCAGACATGGCTGGCATTTTTGTAATCTCAATTCTTGCTAGAGGCATGCAGTAGCTCCCTATGTGACACTGGCTGTTTTACTTGGAAAGTAAAAGAGGAAGCATATAGTTGAGCAGAGTTCTCCTTTAGCCAGAAGGAAGAACATGAACATCTGTGTTATTGAAGTGGTGGGTAACTGTATTTCATATCAAATTCTGCTTGGTCAAAATTGGATTTAAAAAGTCCTCTAAAAAGTGTCATTGTCCGTTAAAATTTGTTGCATAAGGTGGACTTGCAATAAATCCTTGAGTCACAGCTGGCCGCTGGTCATTTGGTGTTCATATTTCTCAAAAGATGAGCAACATGAAGTACTATCTTGACAGTGAAAGAGTGTAATGAGTTGCAATACATTGTGATGCTCTGAAATGGAGAACTGTATTCAGTCAATACCTGCAGAGAAATGCTTTGGCAGGACTTCATATTGATATAATATCATGTGTTGATGGATGGATTTGCGGTAAGATTCGGTCTGTGCAGCCGGTGACGTACACAGACTCTGAGATTATTATTCATGATGCTGAGTTGTTAAACGCCTTCACATAGATGTGTGGTTGGCATTGCTGGCGCCAGTGATTCTTTGAGATTATTTGATTTAAATTAACTGAAATAAACGTAAGAAATTTCAGGGCAAACTTTAAGACTTATTAACGTGTGATTCCTTTTCCCAAAATGCCTTACGTCTTCAGTGTTATAGCATGGGTGAACAATAGTATTAAGCTACAGTAGAGGGATCTGTTTAAAATGGAAATGCCCATGGAGATGGATACAGTAGCTGAGTGAAAATTAATATCTAATCACAATCTCTTGCAGTGTAAATCTCCAGTGACTTATCTCAGAAGCCACGGGATCTTGTAGGCGAAGGCGTGCCATGCTCTAGATCAGTAGATTGACTGCAACTGTCAGATGGTTTTAATTCAACTTGGTCCAATCACCATCATGTTTGCCTGAGATCTACAAGTCCCATTGTAAGCAACCAGCACTTATAATGAGCTCATATTTGACGATATGTCAGTCTTGACAGGGACATACAGTATTACTTAACACACGATAAACTTCAGCTTCAATAGTACATAATGCATAGGCAGATAATACAACTTTTGAAGGAATTGTGTATGTGTGAATATGTTCATTCCACTTTTGCTATACTGTATACAAAACAGTATTCCACAACTGTTGTTGGTCAGACCCTTACCCTACTATAAAGTAGTTTCTAAGCATCCTGGGCTGTGGCTGGAATGCACTCAGTAGCATTGCACATTATGTAAAGATGAACCGAGTAGTGCTAGAACAAGTCAATATTTGATTCAGTACTATTCAATTTTGATATACAGCACCAACCTTAATATTGTAGCAGGCCATGCTCAAAAATCTGGTTTTAATACAAAACAGAAATACTGTATTGTGTGTACAACTACAATATTGAAATACTTTACCTATGTATAATTAACAATACAATAGTGTATGAATACTTTAAGTGACTGTAGCAGAAGAAAAACAAAAGAAGCATACAATGAAAATACGTAGTAGAATATTGCAGAATTTAGATCTAATTTAATTACAGTACTTGGGTAAATGTACCTTGTTACTGCACTGCTGAAAACAATACTGCAGGAATGTCTGGAACGTCTAGAGTTCTCAAACACTTGCTCGGTGTGAAAGCAGCCTTTATTATACCATGTGTTAGACTACACATTCTTATGATTATGTTTTCAGCACTAGACACAGAGGGATTCAATGCCTCAAAACAATATGAATGCGTGCTGTTTGTCATCGGAGCCCGGGCCATTTCTCAGGGGTATTTTCCCATTTATGACAAGATTTATTCTATCTCTCTCTCTCCCCCTCGCCTGCTCTTCCTATTTCTTAAATGTATGTCCTGACTTGCGGGCACATCCTCATTATTCCTATCTTGATATCTGCCACTGTTAATGAGTGGAGGGATTCGAGTTGCAGAGTTTGAGCATTTGGATTAATGTGTGCGCTGCAGCAGGGATGTTTGGGAATAGTGCGCACCCTCTCAGTTCATTACTGTGGATATATGACATTTTAAGGCTGTGAGACGCCAGGCTAATGATGCTCCCCGGTAAACACTGGAGACTGCCAGCCACAGCACCTGAGAATGTTCCCCTAATAGCCGGGGTGTCAACACGGTGACAGGTCCACTGTTTCTGCACCCACTATACTGTACTGCTGCAATGTAGTTTTTTTAGTCCATACAGTCCCTCCTCGTTCCCTTAATTGATAATAGACACATTTTAAAAGTGCATGGGGTGGACACAAAAACACCTGTGCTGCATAACAACATCGTTCCAAGCTTATAATGTTCAAGTTTGTAGAGGCAGTGTCAAAAAGTATTGTTCAAACCTGGGGCAATTTTTGAGAATGGTTTTATTTGGTATGTCCAAACTAAGCTAAGTAACTTTTGCTGAAAAGCGGACAGTATGGCAACAAGTGATAACGACAGTATAATTTGACATAATTTGACATAGTGTCTCTTTGTCTCTCAAGATTCTCCTGAGTCAGCAGTTTAACATACATCATTAAGTCACCTGACTGACAGTGACTGAGGGGACCACAACATGAATGTATGAAGAGAACAGGACGTTATGTTCCAAGTTGACACCAGATTAATTCCAGTGACAGTTTTTCACCGGGCCTGTACTCAGAAAAAGTTATTCAGACATTGTTTTTGGGCTTATAGAGTATGAAACCAAGACTTTTTCCACAACTGATTTCCCCCACACACACAATATGGTTCTTGATGACTTTTTTATACTTATTAGAACTACGAGACATATATCTTCTGTATTTCTTTGTTTTGTCTTTGTATTTTTGTGACATCTGATTTAGAAATGTGCTGTATGAATAACTGCTCCCTTGTTGCCGACTCAAATGCAGATAATAAAATGTGTTTCAAGAGTGGGTTATATTTGGATTCTCTTAAGATTTATTTGTTGGTTTACGCAGTACTTCTTGAATTGGAAAGTATTTTGGGACGAATTCTGATTGTGGCTACTACACAAATGCTTGTGTTGTGATAGTGTGTGTCTCTGTTTCCATTTTGATGGAATTTTATACAATCTAAAAACAATTTTATTGCAATAGAGGTGTTGTGTGTTTTATCGGTTTATAATTCAACATTTAAAGCAGCTCCGAGTAACATTTAAATATCTTTTAAACAGCCTCGTGTTTCCTCTCATAATCATAAATGACCTTTAACAGCAAACGAGACCATCGGTGCAAAGAAAGACGTTTTTATATAGTTTTTATTACTGCGTTTGGTCTGGTCGCACACCCAGTCCGATTTTCGGTTTGCGAGTGCAGGCTCTTTGGTCACATATCCGTATTGGTCGCAGATTTCAGTGTGGCACAACAACGCAATTTGAGAAGCCTAGGGAAGGGGAGTGGGAGCTTTGTTTGAGACAGTTATTTGTCGTCATAATGACTGATAACGGGGCTGAACCATCAAAGAAAAAAAAGAAAATGCAATGAAGAAAAGCTAAAAGGGAGAGTGGTAGACGAGCGGGAGGGCGTTGCCAAGCAACGTATACACAATTTCATGAGAGCGAACTGCAGTGTTTACTCCTAAATGAATGAGCGATAGCCTACTAAAACAAAGCTTACTTTGCCTCACCATCATCAGATGAGTCGACCATTATTCATCTGAAATAGTCATTATTTACAACAACATAAACACATTACCTCAACGTGATGGTAAATGGTAAATGGACTTGACTTATATAGCGCTTTTCTAGCCGATTTTCTCAGCCCCAAAGCGCTTTACATATCTTACCACATTCACCCATTCATACACACACTCATACACCGATGGCAGTAGCTGCCATGCAAGGCGCTCTCTGAACCATCGGGAGCAATTTGGGGTTCAGTGTCTTGCTCAGGGACACTTCGACATGTGGCGGGTAGGCGGGGAATCGAACCTCCGACCCTGCACTCCAGAGGCAATCTTCCTACCCACTTCGCCACTGCCGCCCTGATCCATACTAACTGCCATCTCTCGTTCATTCGCTTTCTGTGAGGACACGTAATCTTTCAGCTCCGTGAGAGAGAGTAGTTAGGTGACACTGCTGCATCAACTCATTGCAATCAGGTGTGTGTGGCACTTACTGGCATTTGTTGATGCTGTGTCACTAACCACTCTCACGGAACCGAAAAGAGTCCGATGCCCTCACACTTTCAACACACGGACATGCACTATATTGCTTCCTGATTATTTGAATCTCGCACGCCCGGCACGAGCTAGAAAACAGCTTCACGACAGCTGGCGTCGTAAAAATACTACCGCTTTTGTCCAAAGGGGCCGCCAAGGGACCAAGTTACTCGTAGTGGCTTTAATTTGTGTTATTTCTTCTTAAAATAAGTCATTCAACTCTTGATTTGCATGTTAAGTATGATTTTCCCCTAGCCCTAGTATTGATTTGGCAATGCAAACACAAAATGGGCATGAGATATTTGTTGAAAAGCATTGATCATCTCAGAGGCCTGACAGCAACCTTTTTCTTATTTGAAGTAATGCCACTGTGCAAATGGAGGTCATATTTCAACTTTATCGAGTTCTGCCCCATTGACACGGCAGCAACATGGAGTCAGCATAAAAAACGCCTTCGGGTAGCAAACCCTACCTCTCTTTTGGGGATAAAATATGCCATCCAAACACAAGAAGAATTTATCAACCCTTAAATTGATAATGTCAACAGCCCGGTCCTGCATGGCGTGGCCAGCAGCACAATCCAACCACACATTCACATTTGTAGCTGACCTAATATAACTCTCACAGAGAACAAAAAAAAGAAAAAAGGAAAAAAAAGCCTTTACTTGAGCAAGAGACAAATTATCGTTTGATTTGAAATGGACCATTTCCTTAAATACCTGTATTCCTAATGAGTCCAGCATGTGCCCCCCTCCCTACTCTCGCTCTCTGCTTGTCTTGCTATTAGTGTCCAGGGAGCTAGCAGCGAGCTGCCTGGCTGCCTGAGTGATTAACTACGGCTCGGGGCTGACAGGCTAGCTACCCCTGGTATAGAAGCAGGAGGGGGATAATGTGGGGCTCTGTTTAGCAAGGCAGAGAGGCCAAGAGAAAATAGTGTATGGGTTAGCAACGAAACAGAGAGGAGGGGTGGAAGACGGAGAAGGCAGACGTGATAGAGAGACCAGCGCATGAACAGAGAGTGAGAGGAGGAGGAGGAGAAGAAGGAGTGAGCAGAAGAGTAGAAAGCTGGAAAGAGAATTGAGGAAGGAAAGCTGAGTAGGAGGAGGAAACAAGAGAAACAAACAGGGTTTCTAAAAGGAAAAGACAGGACGTAGGGTGAAGATGAAGAGAGGCTGTGCCCGTGAAGTAAAGGATGACGGGGGATCATAGGAAGAAGAAGTGCGAAGGGAAGAAGGGCGCGGTGGGGGAGAAGCGATGCCTAGGACTGCAGGTGGGAGTCCCCAGTGAGATAACAGTTAAGTCTATGTAGATAGGGGCTCAAGCAAAACTAATGATCTCCAATTGAGAATAGGCCATCCGAGACCCTATCTACGGATGGCGCGGTAGGCTGTGCAGGTGTTTCAGATATCCGTTAAAGAAGTGCTCCCTGAAGTCGTCATATGTACAGTATAGCACGTCTGTTGGTGTAGGGCTCCTCTGAATCATACGTTTATGGGCAGCGTTTTTCTTATCTATGCCAAGTGATAGGAAAATATGTCCTGTGTTCTTTTAACCAGAGTTGAAGAAGGAAACACAAGTAGAAGATTTATTTCAAAGCTTAAAGATTTATTATCTAAATTGAGTGAGCAGAAACATGTAGGCCTACATGGAGCTTACTGGTTTATCAGAAAAGGGTCCCCAGTAAGACTGAAGACAAAATGGTGAGACAAAGTGTTATATGGAAACAAATACATTATTTCTGATTGGTTGACTATGTGTTAGAGGCTGGCCGATGACGTCTTCTTCGTGCTGGTCTTCATAAGATACATTTCATGGCTTACACTACCCTACTAATAAGAGAGATGAAGGGAGGGTGCGGGTCGTTGCTAGGCCGGTTGTCATGTGCTGGCTCACCCCACACAAATATTTCTCCCTGACCTTGGTCAAAGTATCTCCTGAAACTGCCTGCCTCTGTATATACAGTGTTGATATGTGCACTTACAAATGGTGAATGAATGTGAAGTTAATAAACAAACAAAAGTGTAAAAGTGTGTTTTAAATTTAAAAAGCACAAGAGTATAAAATTAAGATTATTCTCACACAAGCCAAAGACTGTTGTGAATCAAGCCGACAGCTGCGGGTTGAAGTCCGTGAAGTGCAGATGAAAGGGTGCAGTTTTAGAGATGATTCTCCTGTGGATTTGGAGCCAAAAGGGACAACAGTTTCACAAGCACAATGACGCATTAACAGGAGACAATAAAAGGAATCTGCAACATCTATCAGTTTGCCAGCATGAATCAGTTTAGTTCTGATGAGCACCTCTCTAAACAATTGCATCCCTCAGGGCTTCTTAATTGACATCAGCCATCAAAATGCAGCAATTAAAAAATTCCATTTATAACTTCTGCTTCAATGTTGGCTGGGGGAATTCTCACTATAAATCCACTTCTTTGTTGCATTAGGTTTGTGTATTTATGTCAGTCATATGAATTCAATTTTCATTCACATTGGAAGTCCAGAATATTTGTTTATGCATGACCTATTTATCAGCCTATACACTACTTGCATTTATGAAAAGCTGAGCATCCGAATTATCCATCGTTTTACTGAAATAAATGCATGCAAAAAGCCTTCGGTCAACAAACAGCGAATATTGCTGTGCCAGCATATTTCTCAGTCATTATGCATTAGCTGCACATAGAGAGCAAATCACAAGGCCTTTTTGTCATCTAAAAAGCCCAAAGAAATCCAACAATTTTAACTATTGAAAAATTCTGAGGGGACGGATAGGATTCACAATTGGTGCCGCACAGCACATTAATTTTATCTTCCATATGATATCATGGTGGCAGCATTGTCCCCCTAGAAAATGCTTGGCTCTGTATTGTGTCACCTTATTAGTGTCTTCCTGTCCTGCCACTGCTGTGGGTACTTTCCATATGTGACAACCTGACAAGCTGTGGAAAGCCGCTGGGCACTTTTAGGTGAGAATGTGTCATTGAGGAGCGATGGGAACTATGTCAAAATATAATACATTCTGCACTAAGCGAAGCCTATAGGGTCATATCTTCATTTGTGCTGTAATACCCCTGGTTATTATAAATTGTATTATTAATGTGTAGGTGGATATTAAAGGCAGTCTCCACTGACAAATTGGCAAGAACAAGGAGAACGCTGGTTGAATTCATATTTCAAGTGGCTTTAATAATAAAGGAAGTTACATGTTCTCTGCGACACATTTTTGTTTAAGTCTCTAACAAAGCATAACAGGAATTCCAGAAGCTTATACAGAACACATACCTTCACTCAAGGACACATGCACTTCCTGGACTGCTGTTATTATAAAATGTTATCAGCCATTCTCCCTCTTCCTTCCCCTAAAGTGTGAACCAACATGGAGGCGTGAAAGAACTTCAGAGGAAGCAAATGAGGAAAATTCTGCAAAGGGTTTTCCACCAACTGGGATCAAAATACGCAACCTGTAATTTTCCATCTCGACAACTCTTCTGGCATTGTCCTTTGAAGTCCTCTTGGAGGCGTTAAATCATGGTTAATTAACATGACAGAAATGTTAATGTGAGCATTGCAAATCATGACCATTAGTACTAGGCAAACACACAAACAAGGGCACGCATAGATTAAAATGGAAAAGTTGTTGAGGTGCAAGTGTGAAAAAGTAGCTCTTTGATTTTGGAATTTTGCTAGGGGATATTTAATGACTATACATCTCCATCTAAATAGAGCCAGTGTTGAAAGATGCACAATCCATAGGCATTATCACATTCATGCCTGCACCAAGGAAGACTGGCATGTATGCTGTTGCACAGTGCAGCCAATTATTTCCATCTCCTAGCAAATACTGCTGTGCTGACTCTCAAACACTGACACATTCAGCAACAGCGTTTGAAGAATATTTCCCCCCTTCACCTTCAGACTCTCTAGGAAAAACGAAGCTACTTCAAGTGTTCGTCTTTGGAATTGTATTTCTATCAGGCTTCCGTTGGGTTCTCTAGAGGTTTGATTGCAAATATGTTAAAAGCTGCAATTATTATATTTATCCTTTTCCCTATGTTGTTAATGCCAAAGCCCTGAGGAGAAATAAAAGGTGGAGGCTGCACAGATACAAAGTTCAGAGATCAGAGATGTAGAGATGACAAACAAATATAGCCTAGGGCCCAATTATGCGTTTCTTCTGTGTTACATGCAAGACATAGGGTTCACTAAACCTCACTGATGTGTGAATTGATACCCACATAAAATCAACTGTTCACACTTTTCAATGTAAACAATTAAAAACATTTCCTGATGGTAAAAGGCAGGCATGCATCTGTCACTGTGGTACATTGCTCCCTCTCAAGCAAATTCAAAGAGCCTCTAAATCGTCCTGATCATAAGACGATGGCAGTTTCTTAAAAAGCAGAAACCATACGCTGGCTGTGCCTCCCTAGACTTTTTTCTGTTTTGCCTGAGGGAAACCCAGGAAGATCTAAGAACTTCCAACACCATACCCATGCACCTTTAAAATTCTTCTTGTAACTTGTTAATAATAATAAAAGCTGCTCATAAAAGCACATTGACATCTATAAACAACTGGAGAATGTGCTTCAAGTCTTCAGAAAACACATCATACTGTACATACCTTCAATATTTGATTGCTGAATTGAGTGGCAGGGTGGCTTTTTGTTGAGAAGTGTTTTTCATGGAGTTCTTCAAATAAGTTTACCTTGAAATGTTGAAATGAGTACTTTCTTTCTACCATTAAGAGACTCTGAACAGCGTTTCACTGACATCAATTGATCAAAGCCACATTCACAGCATTCCTTCGAACTCTAGGAAATACAACAGTGAGGCTGAAGAGATGCCTTTTCTGCATAGCAGTCAGGAAACCACAATTAGGGGGAAAACAACTGTCACAAGCTGTCGCTGTGTTGCCTTCACCCCCTACCACAATACACAGCATGATCCCCTGGCTGAATGCTTTCGTCTGACTAAATGCTGAATTTATGAGTCTTTAAATGAACACTTTGAGGAGGGGATTTACATCCTGCTGTGGAAACTTAGTGTTTTTGTTGAGCATTGGTTCAGACAAGAAGACACTGAATATTTATGAATCATCTTACGTTAGTGTCTTGCAAACTTTACACAAGAAAACAATTTAAGTATGTAAGATTCCCCCTTGATAACTGGGGTTACCGGCTTGTCGATTTAGATTGTGGTAATAGACACTCATTTAAAAAAATGCTCATCATTCAAAGAATGTTGTTGCTGTTGACAAGATCTAACAAAGAATAATGCTACAATCAGACAACACAACATGCTCCACCTATTTAGACTTCCAGATGGTTATTTGGTCAAATTGGGGGATTATAGTTCAGCTGTGACTTTGCTGAGGCAGATCAGGCAATCCCTGGCCAAATAAACGTGTTGTCTCTTTAGTCCAGTATCCCTACGTATAACTTTTATATTTGACAATTTTGTAAAACACAATTTATGTCAAAATACAAACACCCATTGTCAGTAAAGGAAGTGATAAAAAAGGTGTTTCATCCAACATTGGTGTTATTGTTGAGTGATGGGGTTGGTTGGTTTCTCTTATGATGTGCATGACATGTAAAGGCAATCAGGCAAGAGGGATACGTTAAAAACTTTCTGGAAAAGGAATATCAACAGCCACGGGTCTCCAGCATCACTGAGCATATTGTAGTTGTCTGGTTGTCTTTCAAATTGACAAGCTCTACAATATACATTTTCAATAATTCTTAATATGTGCATGTTTTAAATTGAGCTTCATGGGTTTCAAAGCTAATTTTCCTTGAAAACCAAGCAAGTAGAATCATAATACCATTTATTTATTATATGGCTTCGCAAATCGCAATATTGGCCACTATAATTGCAATCGTACTAATTCTACAACTCGTGCAGCATAATTGGTGCACATAGATGAAAAAGTTAGGCGCACAGGTGCAACCAAGTTAGTTTGGAGCCCTGACAACAATTGATCAAGAACAAGGCAACATAACTTCTGCATGACTTTGTGTAGTTTAATGTTTCTCACCAGCTCCCCGTTACAAACAATACTTGTTTTTTGATGTAGTCCACGGTTCTTGACCATCTTCTCTACTATCATACAGGCCATTTGTATTTTTTCTGTTTTAAAAGTGTGACTATGACACAGGCAAAGCTGGAACAAGCAGGAATGTTTAAGTTGTTTTTCTTATTTGCCAGTAGTGCAGGACCTCTTTTTTTAAATCAAAATCTTTTCATTTGGTTTTGTGATATTACAGAGTGCCAGGTTGTTATCTTGTTACGTATAGTTGAAATGAAAAGAATAAATGAAAAACAACTTACAACACTTTAAAACAAACAATAGTAAAGGGGAAAAAAAACATCAAAATACCCAAAAATAATCCCTCCCAAATCACTGCCAGTTTACAGAGATTGTAACGAGCCCAAAAAAGGTCCCCATGCTTTACGAAATCCCGCACTGGAATGCTGAAGCGAGTACCTAATCTTTTCTATCTTGAGACAGGACATAACATCTCTCAGCCATTGTGTGTGAGTGGGCGGGACAGGTTCCCTCCACCTCAGCAAAATGGTTCGCCGGGCCAAAAGAGAGGCAAACAATATAGTATGTCGCTTAACTTCAGTTAGTCCAACCACCTCGTCAGTGACCCCAAAAAGTGCAATTAGTGGTTTTGGTTCCAACTTTATGTTTAACACCTGAGATAATGTTTGGAAGACCTCTACCCAGAATGTGTTAAGGCTGGGGCACAACCAATAAAGTAGAGAGGCTTCATAGATGTTGCATCTTACGCACAGTGGACTAACATCAGGGTAAATTGTTGATAATTCGGCTTTTGAGATATGAGCCCTATGAACCACTTTGAATTGGATCAGGCAATGTCGAGCTTAAGTGGAATTAACATGTTTAAGAATGGAGCTCCATGTAGGACAGACCTGAGACCTCTAAATGTAACAATGCAGATACAATATAAATCGAATGTTTGATTTAAAGTAATCAATCTAATGTATCAAGTTATAGATTATAACTTGTAGAAACTTGCATACGATTAATAGCTAGCTAACACTTACTGCTAAAAAGCTCAAATGTCAACACATACTGAGAATTCTGCTAAAAGGATCCCTTGAAGTGTCTGACTGTAAAGCCTCTTCACAAGTTGTGGTAGCACAATCCATCTTGCTATAAAGGATGTGTGTGAGAGTGTGTGTGTGTTTGTGTGTGTATGTGTATGTGTGTATGTGTGCGTGTGTGTGTGTGTGTGTGTGTGTGTCCTTCTAGCTTATAGCCAACAATTCACCCACATCTATTCTACTTCACACTTGAAAAGTATATTGCTGAGGACCCAAGTGAGTGCAGTGCAGAGTGTGACTATTGTGATCATGTATCGGTTTTGTAGCGGGACGGATCTTGGAGTGACCAAAAGGAACAATAGTGCGTAACCACCGTAAGGGCGCAAATGGACCAGCATCAAAATCCAAGCGGCAACACAGACACGTCCTCAACGGGAACTGCACTAGTCTCTTAAAATTACAGACACAAAATCATCAGACTTTATTAAATGTGCAGCCAGTAGATGTGTTCCTCCAGCCGGCTGGCCAATAGGAACTGTTTCAATGTCAAGTAAATTAACCCGACGATGATCCCGCCACAAAACTATGATTGGACAGTTGATTTTTAATTTGGCATTCACAAGCTCTTCCTTTTAAAAAAGAAAAGCTAGTTTGCACATCCTAATGAAAACTAATGACAGCGCATTGCATGTATTACCATCAGGTCTACACTGTGCTATTGCTCTGAAATACAATATATCTCCTCAATTAGTTTTATGTGATGTGATTTGATTTGATAGTGCCATGGGGAAGACTTGTCTAATGATGAGAATGAAAAACAAATAATTAAATTATATATATAAAAAAATTATATTATATATAAATATATATTGTTTAAATTGACCAAATGTAATGCATGCATATGGAATGGAAGCTCAATTATCAGTTTGATAGGACAGGTGAGAGTTGGTAACTTAATCAAAATTACAGAATATTACGTTTGTCAGTCGATCTTTATCACTTGCAACTTGCAAGCCAGCGTCATCATTAGCGATACACATATATAACTAAACCGTGGCAGTCTCTCATGAGCTGTAGTAAAAACTAATGCATATTTTATAAAGACAACTCGGGTTGCAAGTTTTTGCAACCCGAGTTGCTCAAGGTGTTATCTGACTTTAAAAAAATGTCTTGTCTTCAGACTTTATTTTCTTTTTTTATCCTTCATATGCCAAAACACCTCAGACATCGAGCACCTATGTCTTACACATGATTATAACAGGAATTTCTCTCTAACCACTTCTGCTCATGCAACATCCTGCTGACCATGGATACTTTCTTGAAAAAAAAAATTGTTTTACTCTCATACACTGACAAAAAACATTATGTTTCCTCTCGTATCCTCTTGTGAGGAACCATTATTTTTGGAAAATACTGTTTTTATTTTGGAAAAAATGGGCAACGACAAAGTTACCACTGGCAAACTATACATGTCATTTCAGTAGTTCAAAAGTTTGTGTAAAGTCATGAAATGTATTTGTTTGAGACATAGAAATGCTTTACGAACCAACAATCATCCATAAACACTGTATACATCCCAATACATACATTAATTGCTTAGGTCCAGGGGTGGCCAACCCGCGGCTCGCGAGCCGCATGCGGCTCTTTGCCCAGCTTCGTGCGGCTCTTCAGTTCATATCAAATTATGTGATTATAATTTTTTTTTTTATACTTTTTTTTTTGTGTGGGCCTATGTGTGTGCATGTTCGCAAACGTTTCATGCGGCTCTTACGTTCGTTTTACATGTTGTCTATTATTTAATTTTTTATTTTATTAATGTGTATGCCTGTTCGCAAATGTTTAATTGAGGACGCAACATAACGTTCGCAAACGTTTGGTGCGGACGCAACATAAAACTGCCCGCTCAGCTTGGAGGGAGGTTTTCCGTGAGTAAACTATTTGTGTCAAGTTTGCTCCGAAACAGAGTGGGAGAGTTCATATTTTTTGTTGAACGTTATGCCAAGCCATTCTGCCTTATATGCCAGGTGTCATTTGCGCATTTCAAGGCTTCAAATCTTCAGCGCCACTTCAGCTCTCTCCATGCTAAAAGTAAGTCCCACAAAGCAACATGTATAGTAAGAGAAAAACGCTATTTTAAATTGTTATATTTTTGTTTGTGGACTTGGTTGAACTGAGAATGTGTGTGTGAGGCAGTGCACACAATGTTCATTGTTGAAAATGACTGCCCTGTCGTCTTTAGTCCAGTCCTGTCATTATCACAGGGGCGGCCTTAACGATCTGGGGGCCCGTTTCAAGTCCTAGTGTGGGGCCCCCTGTTTTCTTTTTTTTTTTTTCTTTTTAATAAATAATGCTTGTGCATGCATGTGCAAGCTCCCCGCGAAAATAAAAACGCCCCCCCCCTGAAATCTTACTGGCCACCCCAGTGCCCCCCCCCCCCCCAGTTCAAATGTTATTTTTTATTTTCATTTTATTTTTTTAATTACATTTTTTTCCTGATATGTATCCTAGTTCAGAGATATGTATTTGTTTTTCTTTCTTAACTTTTTTTGATAGGTAGTTGCCAAGTTCATCACACAAACACTCCAATCCACTGATATGAGATCAGTTTGCAATTTTCAATTACTAAATTAATGGTAGGACTGTGGCCACTAGAACTGGTCTCTGGTCAGCAAAGGTCTTGAAAACAGCATAAGTGTGCTTGTGACATGCGTGCCACCCAGGCATGTGTATAGGCACGTGTCCCAGCAGATTTTTGAAATCTGAATAAAAAAAATAAAGTTTGTAGTTAGCGAGTGTAACATGTTCTTAGCAAGGGCAGACTTTCATAAATAAAGGTTTATTTTTTTAGCAAGATATTTGGTCAAAAGCTAGAGGTCATCCGTCCCTCTGTCCAGTTGTTAGGCATCTGGCTGCTAGCAAGTTATGTTGTCTTGCTAATTTTACTATTCATCTGAGCTGAAATAAATATTGACTTTTTCCTTTATTATCTTCGCGAGAATGCACCAGAATGCTTAGATTACATGTTAAAAACACAAAAAAATCTTCTGGGGGGGATGCCCCCAGACCCCCCTTCAGGGGTTTAGTTTTCTGACAAACATTACAATGGATACTAACATGATTTGGGCATTTGGGATTATAAATCATCTTTGAATTGGTTGTACAGCATATCACATGACATGCTATTCATTCAGGGGTGCGATGGCCACCCCACTCTAACTCTGTGGCCCACCTTGGCCACCCCCAGTCAAAATTTCCTGGAATCGCCACTGTGTGTACCCGTGTGTACGATGTGGCTCTTTGCAGTAACACAGTAAAAAATGTGGCTCTTTGTCTCTGACTGGTTGGCCACCCCTGGCTTAGGACTACGGTCAAAATGTTGTTGTCAGTGACATTTTCAATGGAGCAGGTCAAAGTTCTCCTTTTATTTCAAGAGTATATGGGCAATCAAATGTGTGTTTCATACTTGCACTACATGCAACTATAGTGCAATTTATTCCTTTTTAGTGACTAATTCCATAGCTTTTCTCACCTTTTGCTTGCTGCTGCAGTATAAGCACTGCCCCTCTTGTCTATTAATGCTAATTCATATTAGTGCACAGTTTTCTTGAGAGGCAATCACTCACAACTTTGCTGCAGTGACCCATTCCCCGGCAAGGAGAATGACTTGAAGAGCAGCACAGATGATTTGGTGAGACTGCACAGTCCACCCATCTTTAAATAATGACTTAGAAGTAATGGTTTCCAACAATTTCATATTTTTCAGTGACAGTCCACATTACAGCAAGCAGCATCGCAGAGAAACTAGATTGTGAGAGCTGAAGAGACGGGTCGAGGGGGAGGAGAGTTCTAGTATGTTCCTGACATTGTCTGCTCTTGTCTTAATTTACTATCATGCCTTCTATGCATCGTTTTTTCTGCTAAAATTACATTTATTGTTTTGGAAGTAACAATACAGGACAGACTATTTTGTTGTATGCCTTTAGTCAAATTACATTGTGTTCACTATGATATATAACTGGACACTAAAAAGTAAATGTTTTTTTTAAGATAATGTTGTATAAACTAAATGTGCTAGGTTTGGGTTAGTGAAAGATGGCAGTTTTGGTTGGAATCAATGCTGACTTGAAAACTGTTACATTTATTTTCTTTTATATTTAACCTTTAGATGATTGACACTGACCACAGACAACATTCAGTGCTTGCAATGTTCAGTGTAGAACAACTCTACTTCCTGGATTGATTGCAATTGTGTTTCTTTTAAAATATTCAAAAAATGTATAGAAAAAGTGTGGATTGGATTGATAATTTGGTGGTCATGTCCGGAATGATGCTTTTGGGGATGACCACCCACTGAGGTAAACAACAATTTAGAATAAATAGAAGAAAAAAACGATATCTTGCCTCAGTCAACCGCTTATGCCAGTAAATTAACATTACTGGCATCGTCATCAGGCTCGAGGGTAATGGTATGCAGTTATTTTGTCGACAGTATGTACTTTTTTCCCATCAGTACATTGAGAGGAAATGTGGTTTAAAGTATGAATAAATCATGTTCACTATTTCTAAACACAGTCATGCAGCGCCACAGTTGAGTACAGTGCTCTGGTACCTCTGCCTCAGGGAAACACACATAATATCTGTGTGTGTGTGTGTGTGTGTATTGGTCCCTGAATTGCATTTCACAGATGCTCTGTTTACATCCTCACTCATTTGGTATATTCAAATTTGTGTTTTTGACACAAATAGAGTGAGTTCCGTTTTTCATGCAGCTTTGCTTCAATATTTTTCAGTTTGTGTTCACTGTTAGTCTCTACTATTAGGGCTATATAAATATTCAGACATGTCTGGGGTGGCAACTTCCAGTCAACGCATACTTAGATCTCTTAGTCATTTCACTTGCCTTAACAAGAAAATATCAGACACTCCTGACACGGGGCGGCAGTGGCGAAGTCGGTAGGGAGATCGCCTCTGGAGTGCAGGGTCGGAGGTTCGATCCCCCGTCTCCCCGCCACATGTCGAAGTGTCCCTGAGCAAGACAGTGAACCCCAAATTGCTCCCGATGGTTCAGAGAGCGCCTTGCATGGCAGCTTCTACCATCGGTGTATGAGTGTGTGTATGAATGGGTGAATGTGGTAAGATATGCAAAGCGCTTTGGGGCTGAGAAAATCGGCTAGAAAGCGCTATATAAGTCAAGTCCATTTACCATTTACCATTTACACAGGAGGTAGCAGCAAAACAAAAGTCTGAATGGAGAATTGCCAATAAAGTGGAAATAATGTATACTGTAGTTACAAAAGGTGAAATTGTGACGCAAAACTGATTAATAGTGCAGGGAGAAATAAGGCCAAAATAATGAACTATCGCATCCAAAAGTGCTGACTAACTATAAAACAAACCAACATGTACTAAAACCGACTCCCACAGCAAAAACTGGAGGGAAACAGTGCAAACAATTAAAACAAATGTATCATCCCCTACAGTTTCAGTGCTAGAGGCCTGGAACAAAGCTGAGGTGCCGCTGTCAAATTGTTTAATCTTGACCACTGGAAATGCAGGTATTTAGAAATGCAGGACATAGAGAATGGACAAGCCAACTCAAAAAGACACTCCCTAGGCCAAACCCACAAATAAAACCAGGCAGAAGTAGACAGTCATCATCAAGATCCACGCTAATACAAAGCACCCACTATTAAACATGCCTCAGAAAACGAAGGGAAAAAAACACTAAAGACAGGTCTGAACTCAAACAGACAGCGCAGTTACTGTTATGGCCTTGCCTCCCCCAGTGAGTTTCCCTGCGTCTTCCCCTGTGTATCCTCTTCCCTGTGACTCGGCTCCACCTCCCGTTACACCGACTCATCATCCTTGCTCAGTCTATTTACCGGCCTCTCATCAATTCATCAGTCTGCAGTATATCTACTCTGGCTCTCCAACTATACTTCACCAGACTGCTGTACAACCAGAGTGGTATATGTCTCTCTCTTCACCACATTTTCCAGTGTTTTGCTCTTATTGCTGCCAGCTTTAAGTTATTTATTTTGTGCCCGGTGATCATAACCTGCATGCTATGTTTCTGTTGTCCTTACCTGCCAGTCACCATCAGCCATAAAGTCACTTCAGCACTGACGCCAGTCACTCATCAGTCACTTGTTTACCCAACACTACAATGAAGCCTTTTACTTACCCAACCAACCTCTGACCGTGTTCGGGTCCCACACTAACAACTGTAAAAGTAACACCTGCATTCAGACTGCTTAAAGCTGCACCAATCAATATTTCAATATAAGCAATTGATAAAATAATGTGAAAGGTGTCAGTCATCGTGATGGACCCACATATCAGTGTTAACTGACTCTGCAGTTACCCTCTCAGCTCGACAGATAGTTTATGCATTATTTTGGTTTTGAGGCCTACAACTTCATTGTTTTTGTTTGGTCTCACTGCTCTCATGAGCAGCTCAGCTGTGCTCAGTGAAACATCACACAATAAACACAGTGAGCTGGTTAGAAAGCTTCAGCTCATTGTTTAGCCATCCATCCCTCAACTTTTTTTATTTTTGTTTGGTTCACTCACAGAGCCCACATATTGTAATTTTCAGCTGCATCGGACAGCTGTTTTTAGCTAAAACAAATGTAAATCCTCTTGATGCTGGTTGGTGCTAATCAGGTTGTGTACAATGTTAGTGAATGGCTGGTAAACATAGTAAAATACCTAGCTATCAAAGAGCCAGAGGCATTTACATGGACCTATTAAGACTCAAGGCTGCTGTCCAATGCAAAAGCAAACTGGGGAGCTCAAAGACGTTTTAAATGTTTAGCTATTGAAATGGTTGAGCCGTTTACATTCAAATACATGGTCACCATGTTGGAGTCTGGTAACTAGTTAAATATGTTTAAGAAGTTGGTTGAGACCAGACACAGCATTTGTGAATAGTGAATATAGGCCTATGATAGGACTTGTTCATGTGGTCGCCTACATAAAACTTTAAATTAATGCTAATGTTGCAGTGAGCAGCATGGTGATAATATGTCAGTGGTGTGATTGTTGTGCTGCCCCAAAGTGGTTAAAAATAATCATTTAATACAGATGTTAACTATTACCAACAAAATGTCTTTAAATCCAAGTTTGCAAGATGGATGCTTTCAGATATTTAATTTAACATTACATCAGCATGAAAAGACTGCCTGGCTGAGTTTTCACCGTTTTTTTTCTTTATAACCTCAGATCCAAACAAATTTGCACCCAACACTGCACTCCCGTGGGTCCTCTGCAACACATTTGCCAAGTGTAAAGTAGATCGGAAAAACGGTTGGCGAGACACACAGAGTGAGGTCTTCCTTTATAATAACATGTTCTACTAAGGACTCCACATGCAAGCAGTATTTAATTGTTTAAGTTGTCTAAGTATACATTATAAAGTACACCTACAGTAGGGAATATAAAGCTTAAATAACTATACTTATAACACATCTGCTTTGTAACATACACAGTATGTTACAAAGCAGAAGACAAATAGGCAAGGCAAGTTTATTTATAAAGCACAATTCAGACACAAGGCCATTCAAAGTGTTTTACAGGGGCAATACAATAATACATAAAACACATTAGAAAACATTTAAAAGTGAAGGAAAATAAGTAAATAAAATAAAAATTGCAGGTTAAAATGGAAACAAAAAAGTCTTCAGACTCGATTTAAAAGAACTGAGAGTTGCAGCAGACCTCAGGTTTTCTGGGAGTTTGTTCCAGATATGTGGTGCATAAAAACTAAAAGCTGCTTCTCCTTGTTTAGTCCTAACTCTGGGGACTGTAAGTAGACCTGTCCCGGACGACCTAGGGCTCTGGACGGTTCATAACGTATCAGCAGATCAGTAATGTCTTTTGGCCCTAAACCATTTAGGGCTTAATAAATAATCCTAGTGAGGACTTGAGCAGCAGTGTTCTGAATTAGCTGAAGCTGTCTGATAGGCAAAGTGTTATATATATTTAATCACTCTTAAAAGCAGACTCTGAACTATGTTTACCATTTGTATTATGATTTCCCTCACATGATTAGATAAGGGAGCCCTCTCAGTAACCTTTGAATTGGTCCTGTGGGGTCTAATTATTGTGCAGTACTGTTCTGAAATATTATTTTACATCTCTTTGTAAACCTCTGTGTTTGAATTATCAGCGGGTGGCTAATGTTTCTTTTCATTTTCTAATGTGTCGTTCAAGTTATTGCATAATGTACAGAATTTATATTAATCCCGATCTGTTATGTTTATCTTGGGCAGAGGAGACCACTTCTAACAGTAAAGTGGTGTATCCGCTGCATTGAAGTAAGTGTTTCATGTGTTTTATGCTGAGTAGGAAATAGGAGAGTAAGCTCAGAGAAGACAAATCTTAATTGCCTTTTGGAATGTGTTTACCAAAAATAACTCAGTTTCTCGTTTCGGACAGAGGATTAACTGAGAGGACTAATTATTTTGAAGACAGATGAGGAGCCTTGATACAAGTAATTCACTAAAAATCTAATTATACAGGGGCTATATTTCCTGTTTATCTTGTGTATGAAAGCTACGAAAAGGTATAATGCATTCATTATCATTATCGAGTGGTATGGCTGTCATACGTTAGAAGACCTTAGTGAGAGTGGTTTAAGACAAATCTCACACACACATTAGCCAGTGGTGAAAAAAAGTATTCAGATATGTTAAAAAAGTAGGAAGACCACAACATACACACAGTATACCTCATTACTAGGGCTGTCAGATGATTACAATATTTAAATCAGATTAATCGCAGCGTAGCTGTGGATTAATAACGATTAATTCTGCCATTCGAAACATGCCTGAAAAATTTGAATTGTCTCTGTATATTGTTGTAGGAACGGAAAGTCGAGCACCCCCACCCGGGTCAAAAATGTAACAGTCCAGTTCAACAGTGCCCACCCTGCTGCCATATTAAACTGACTGCGATACAATTCTGGGTTTTGCCATCTTTGCAGTATTACACTTTATTTTCTCATATCACTAACCTTTATTTATACAGGTAAATCCCATTGAGACCGAAGACTCTTTTACAAGGGAGACCTGTTTTCCTTTCCCACATTACCATTCACACACACATTCATACACCGATAGCAGGCTAACTATCGACATTCACACAAGGCAAGGTGGGCGAAGTGTCTTGCCCAAGGACACAACAACCATGACACAGGTGGCAGGGCGGGGATCGAACCTCCAACCCTTTGATCATCACCGCTCGATCGACCCGCTCCACCAACTGAGCCACAGTCACCCCAAAAAACGAATAGTTTCAAGCAAGTAAGGCAGGTTGAGAAACATTTGTCAACTCACAGAGGAACATAAATTTGACGGGGCCCTCATCTGAATGACCAAGAAAGTAATTTATTGCTGCGGCTCCTCCTGAGCTCCCTGCAGGGGATCTGATATGACAAGAAAATGAAAGCCCTGACAGCGTGTCTGCACTTATTTGCTTTGTTGTTGTGCATCTAATGATGAAAATAAATCCTGGAAAGGGCTTAAATTGAAAAGAAAAAAAAATAGCTTTTCCAGTTGATGAAGCATCATACTTCATCAAAATCATCCAGTTTACTCTGATGCAAACGCTCTGTTAGCCCTAACATTTTAGCTTCTAATAAAAAACTTAAACTCAAGCTCACACAGTATGCAAATGGTAGACAGTAGTTGGATGGTAATTTACGTAAATGTATCAGGGAGCAGAGAATATCAACAGCTGCATTGAATTAAAAATTATATCTTATATGAATGTATTCAACATAGATTAAGTTAGTAATGTGTTTGTGTTCATCACATTTGCTGCTCAGGCTTTCTCCCGTAGCAATATTGCAATCCCATCATATTCTATACACACATATCAAGCTAGAATGAGTCAATTATGCAGCATTAATAACCAGGATGGAAGTTGCGAAAGATCAAGCAAAATAAAAGATCAGTGGTGTCTGTGTTATGTCCATGTCTGACCACACGCTCCACTCACTGTAAATTAGTTGAGCCACTTCCACAGATCACTTACTGTACCTACTACATTCCAAAAAATTAATTAAGAAAAGACAAATAAAAAGATGGGAGTTTTTTGACATTTCAGTGGCCCAAACCTCTTAATCAATTGAACCTGTGTAGGAAGCGACAAACATTACATTTTCCTTGCTTATTAGTAAAATGGAGACACAAATCCAGGCTTGCTCTATGGCCTCTAGTTCAAACAAATGCAATTACTACCGTAGCAAAACTCTGTAGGTTAGGTAGATTATTAGCAAAGCTGACCTCATCAGTTCCAAGTAAGCACTCCTGCCTGCAGCTTCAGTATCTAGATGAGCTAGTTAACTAGCCTCCTTCTACAATCATTACATAGCTGTTGATTAGGTGTTCAATTGTGCTTTTGTTAAAACCAGATTAAAAGTTACATTAATGTTATTTTCAATATCTAACAGTCCTTAAAAACTGGGTTTCGGTACCCAAATGTTGAAAACGTAAATGAAAGTGGGCCGAGCCGCATCGCTTAAAGCTCACATATTGTGCACTTTGCTGTCAATTGTATATGGTTTAAGTAGTCCCTAATACTTATTTTTTTTAGATGTTTGCTGAAAAACCCGTTCAGATAATTTATTGTAGCAAGCCTCTATACCCTGATTGTCCTCTGGTCTCAGGATGACCTATACTTGTGCGATCTGGCTGGCCCTTCCCACCTCTCTGCCAGGCTTTCTTTATATGTCCATGGGGCTCTCCCACCGTCTCTGCCGTGCTCTCGTGATACTAGAGAGACACTGCGTGACTGCGAACACAGTGTTTACCCAGCCGGAGCTAAGCCATACTTTGAGAACAGTTTGACATGACCTGACATGATTAAAACCAGTGAAAACAGTAGCTTCAAAGTTTGATTTCTACAGGAATATCTTCCCATCCTTTGTCATGTTAAAAACGAGTCATTTTCAGACTGCTGTGGGGAATATAAACAGCGTGTTATGAGCAAAACTTGGTGCTACAACCGAAGCTACATGGGCGCCAACGCTAAAAATAAGACTCAGACGATAAAATTAAATAAAAATACCACTAAAATCAGTGAACAAAATATCTTCAAAGTTGACTTCCACACTATTAAGTTCCAATCCTTTGTCCTGTTAAAAACAAGGCATTTCCATACTGGTGTGGGTAATAGAATTATGTTTTTATGAGCAAAAGCTGAATGCTTGTCTCGAAGCTAGCTCGGAAGCTACCGGCTAAAAATACCACACAAATCAGTGAAAAAAATATCTTCAAAGTTGACTTCCACACTATTAAGTTCCAATCCTTTGTCCTGTTAAAAACGAGGCATTTCCAGACTGGTGTGGGTAATAGAATAATTTTTTTATGAGCAAAAGCTGAATGCTTTGCTGTGTCTGAAATTGCGCACTTCTGTACTTACACTTACTTTTTTGAGTGCACTTTGCGCAAAACCGAAGAGTGTGCCAAAATGCAGTGCACTCTAAGTTCCTCGGTCGTGCACTCAAAACGGTCTAAAACTTGAGTGTGGAGCGATGGACACTTTCCACACTCAACGGCCGCCATCTTGCCTACGTAACGGAGAAGACGGGACATTCAAATCAAAATAGAGGAGCTTGAAGCGACCGTGGAGGCGGACGCGCTCTACAAAAGTTAAATTACACATTGTTTTTGTTTTTCCGCGACTAATGTGCCCGTTTTGGCTATCGGTAACGCAAGCTGAAAAAAATACCACCGAAGAAGAACCGTCAAAATGCAAAGTCATTTCCGGTAGGTGCGCGACGGCAGTTTGGACAGTGCACTGTAGAAATGAGAGCACTGCGTCTATAAGTAAGTGCACTGCAGGGATAATAAAGTGCACTCAATGTAAGTGCACTTACGTAAGTGCGCGATTTCAGACACAGCACTTGTCTCGAAGCTAGCTCGGAAGCTACCGGCTAAAAATACCACACAAATCAGTGAAAAAAATATCTTCAAAGTTGACTTCCACACTATTAAGTTCCAATCCTTTGTCCTGTTAAAAACGAGGCATTTCCAGACTGGTGTGGGTAATAGAATAATTTTTTTATGAGCAAAAGCTGAATGCTTTGCTGTGTCTGAAATTGCGCACTTCTGTACTTACACTTACTTTTTTGAGTGCACTTTGCGCAAAACCGAAGAGTGTGCCAAAATGCAGTGCACTGTAAGTTCCTCGGTCGTGCACTCAAAACGGTCTAAAACTTGAGTGTGGAGCGATGGACACTTTCCACACTCAACGGCCGCCATCTTGCCTACGTAACGGAGAAGACGGGACATTCAAATCAAAATAGAGGAGCTTGAAGCGACCGTGGAGGCGGACGCGCTCTACAAAAGTTAAATTACACATTGTTTTTGTTTTTCCGCGACTAATGTGCCCGTTTTGGCTATCGGTAACGCAAGCTGAAAAAAATACCACCGAAGAAGAACCGTCAAAATGCAAAGTCATTTCCGGTAGGTGCGCGACGGCAGTTTGGACAGTGCACTGTAGAAATGAGAGCACTGCGTCTATAAGTAAGTGCACTGCAGGGATAATAAAGTACACTCAATGTAAGTGCACTTACGTAAGTGCGCGATTTCAGACACAGCACTTGTCTCGAAGCTAGCTCGGAAGCTACCGGCTAAAAATACCACACAAATCAGTGAAAAAAATATCTTCAAAGTTGACTTCCACACTATTAAGTTCCAATCCTTTGTCCTGTTAAAAACGAGGCATTTCCAGACTGGTGTGGTTAATAGAATTATGTTTTTATGAGCAAAAGCTGAATGCTTGTCCCAAAGCTAAATAGCTATACACCAGTCAGGCAAAAATACCAATAAAAACATTTCTTTCAGTTTCACTGTTTGAAAAAACCCACAAGTAGCTTCCTATCCGTTGTGTTGTTAAAAACGAGGCATAGACTGCTGTGGTTAAGATAAATTAGTGGAGTATGAGCAAAAGCATTCTGTGTTGGTGTATGTAACATTCAGGCTGTAGGCTACTATGGGCATCTTGTCGCTTAGCGCGGAAAGCAACATGGCTGTCACTCGGAAAATGTTCCAACGGATCTCGGGGCAGTGGACCAATAAGAAATGGGGGGAGGGGAGTTATCATAGACTAATGCACGGTGGACATTTCTGGGGGGGGGGAAGCATGGCCATATAAAGAAAATATGGGGATGTGGCTGTGCCGACTATTACGTAATAGTCGGCGAGAATTCTGACTGGAGTATATTGGGGGGGGGAGGGGTGGGGGTTTCAGAAAGGGGGAGAGTGAGAAAAGGAGAGATTGTTATTTTTTTTTATATTTTGGCAGTCTCTAGGCACACCGTGGACCCATGGATATGTTGGAACACATTTAAAAAGTGCATTCAGCATAATATGTGACCTTTAATGGAAACGAGGCTTTAGGCACCAAGGAGTAAAATATGTCACTCTTTAATACTTGTCAGCCGGATCAAGTCATTGTTTTGTTTTATTATTGTTATTTGTTAACAGTCAGAAATATTTTGCATATCAACAGGCTTATTCTTTAGGTGAACATGGTTGTGTCATCAACAAAGCCAGAATGTATTGTTAATCTTTGGATTCACTCAGACATGAATGGACTTTAATCAGATGTATTTCACCTGCTGAAATCCTTAAAAATGGCCTACACCAAGATGATGCACCCGTACAAACAAAAAATTCCCAACCTGCCCATAGTGGAAGTCTTTTTTTCTTAGGTCTTCTACCTGAGATTAAACAGTGGCAGACAAAGGCAGAGACAAAACTAGATTAAGTGGACTTGAATTATTGGTTGTTTTGACAGTCCAATCCCTTTAAGTTAAAACTAAGTCAGCGAGAGATTATTAACATTAAAACACCACTGGACTAAGAAACTCTTTAGCACAGAAAGCACTGTGCATTCGGCCCTGCTCATATGTTGGTTTCTTTCCAGTAATCTTTCTCCAGGTGGTTTGCTTGCAACTGCTCAGCCTGCACTGATGTGATCCAGACTTATATGTCATGAAATTGGGAGTCTCTGCTCAACACAAAGATGGTATTAATAGGGATATTTGGGAACCAAAAACTGTAACAATATAGCATTTTATGTTGAAGCAATATCTAATGTGTGTAATTAAAACAAAATTAGTATTATTTGTCACATTAAAATCTCTAAATTTAAACATATTTTGACTGACACCATAATGTTTACATGGGACAATTTATTATCACTGTCATTAGTAGTTATTAGAACTGGAGTTATATGCAGCACTGGCTGGTTCTCCAATTGTCTATATTCTGTATGAAAAAAAGGATAGAAGACAGACATGTCAAAGTGATTTGTGTCTGTTCAAGAGTCCCTAGAGGGTCGAGCTGTTGTTAAGCCTGTGAAACACCTCCCAGCTAGAGAGATCTGTCTCCAGAGGATATACATGCAAAAAGCCTGTCAGCATGTGTGATAGAAGAAAGCAAAAGCCAACCTTACCCTGAAACTTTGTTTAAAATAGAATGGCTGAACACATTAAGAACAAAGGAACACGCTCACAGAGGTAAAGTGCTGAAATGTGTTTGCTCCTGTTTTGTGCTGTGTATTAAAAAGCGTAGGGATTTATGAGTGAGTGCAGACATTCATCCTGTGTTCTATCCTCCACTGGAGTGTTTGAGGGGGCTCATCTTAAATCTGACAGGATGTAATCATGATGAAAACTGAAGCATGAAACAAATTTGTAGTATTTTTTTATCCTTGTGTTTGACGCTCTTAATACAAATCAGTACTAATGGTAAACAGTAGGCGGTCCCAAGGCCATCAGGGTTCAGTGTCTTTTCCAAAATCACTCACTGGTATAGTATCTCTACCAGTTGTGGAAATGATGGGGCTTTCACACCTTACTTGTTTTGTTCGGACTTTCTTTTTTTTATTTAAAGATTTGTTGGGGCATTTTTATGCTTTATTGATAGTGCAGAGAGACAGAGGTGAAATGGGGCAGAGAGGGGAGTGACCTGCAGAGTGCGACCACGGGCGGGAATCGAACCCGGGTCTGCTGCTGGGCCCGGACCGGGGGGGGACGCCCTACCAACTGAGCTAAGGGCGCCCCTTGTTCGGACTTTCTGACTGTTCCATTTGATCTAAACCCAAATTACAGGTGGGAAACCTTTCGCAGACCACGGTCCGGACTAAACAGGCGGAACTTGGTCCGACCTAAAGAGGTGGTCTCGGTTCGGATTACACTGAACCATGGTTTGGTTTGTGTCCAGTGTGAGGGCAGTTTTTGGATGGTTCGGACTGTTGGACCAATAACAGGAAGTCCTGGCCAGCTATTGCCAGGCTCAAAGAGAAGAAATGAGCTGCTGACGAGCCAACTGAAAGAGCAGGTACTGGGGGCTGCTGACGGGAGACGGGCGACTTTCTTTTAACAACTGAAGTCAAAGTGTGAGGTGTGCGTTGTCTAGGCGGCTGCCTGAACTATACAGCGCTCCAGGATATGTATGTTTTTATAAAGCTTTCTTCATTCATTCATTCAAACTTATGAAGGCAATACGGCTTAATAGAAATGCATCACATCAGATGCACGCCCATCTACAAACAATCAGTGTACAGTAAAAGGAGACACAGCCCATGTAGGTAATACACACAGACGTAGGTATGTCATGGACATGTTAATGATATTTGAGAATGCACCTCATCAGATTAGCAATGTGTTGGTTACAATTAATTTACATCATCAATAAAGCCTCATTTCCATTACATTCGGGTTTAATTACCATAATTGACAGACTGAGGATTGTGCGGCATCAGGGTTTGTTTGGTTTTCAAGTACTTCACTATTGTTAACCACCAGGTTGTATTGAATAATCTAAATTCCCCACTTGTAATGATGACAGGTGATACGAGGCAAACACTGGTAATTGCCGTAACTGCAATTATATGTTTGCAGGATTTTGCAAGGTAGTGCAGTTTGATTGTATCAAGGGAAATCAAGTTAATCAAAATTCCTGTTACATTTTGAAAAATTAACAATGACAAAGTGCAGGTTGGGCAAATTCTAACATGCACAACCAGTGTTTCCCGCAGGATTATTTTCAGTAGCGGTGGTGTGGTCCACCGAACCCTCTAGGTGTGTCCGGGGGCATGCCCCCCGAAAGTTTTTTGTACCCTTTAAATTTGAATGCATGAATCTGGTGCACTTTGAGAGGAGAAAATGCACTTCAATCCCATTCAAGGAGTCTTGTGTATTACTATAGATAGGATAATTGATGCTGAAACAAGCTTAAACACGTTTAACCCTATTAATCCTAGCCACACTAAGATATTTTTGGAGATGTTTTGGTTCGCCCGGATTTATTCTCTTATTAAGATTGCGTTCATCTCCCCTTTAACGCACAGCAGTCAAGCTATAAACATAATTTATTTGGGCCACAACCTGGACTATAAGAATATGTGTGAAAATGTTGAATTTAACACTTAATTTCCGGCATTCTGGTGGATAAAAATCCACCGATCTGTGCCTTTTCTATAGTAAATTAAGTGGATTTTTATAATTTTTTGTGAATGAGAAGACAACATTCAGGTTAATTGAGAAAGAGCTATTATGAAATATATTTTTTTTAGGCATCATGACCCAGCACCTAAACTATTTATGACAGTTTACATTGGTAATGAAATGCAAAGCCACAAGCCAAAAGGGATGGGCTATCATCAGTAGCTGGCTAACGTTAGCAACATAACACATAACCAGATACCGTTAGCATTCATCCTTAGACACTTGACACAATCATACATCAATATTAGCATGCTATTTAGCCACATAGATTGGCCTATTTAAAGCCCTTTAGGAAACCTTCTTCTTTCTTTGATGCAAGTTCATCAATTCATGGATTTAAATCCTGAGTTGTAGAACTTTCAGGAGACATTCCTAGCAGTAAGCTGCGCGAGTGTCCACCCGTTGGGAGCGTGGGTGACGTGCGGAAATGACATAGGCTCCGCATGCAGAAAAAAAATAGCAGCGTCGGGAAAAATATAGCGGCGGTGGCCCGCAGCTGCTTTGTGAACATGGGGGAAACACTGAAAACACACTGGGTAAAAGGTTTTCCCATATAGGGAGCCTGAATCAGCCGCTGATGAGCACTGATAAACAAAGCATATTGCGGTGCAGCGTCGCAATGGTTTATGCTATGAGAAGTCTCCGGTAACGGGTCATCAACTGATTGAAATGAAAATCGGCTTCAGGATGAAGTAACCAAAATCAGGAGCAAGAAAAACTCGACTTAAAAGTCTTCAAATGAGGCAAATTACTCAGAACTCACAATAACTTCCAGCATCTAATGTGTGTTTCAGCCTGCGACCTTTTCAAGAGCTATGAAAAAGGCTTCTGCTTTAACATGTTTGGTCACTGAGCTGTCAGCTACATGTAACAAGCACATACCATCGCCTCTCAGCATGATGGATTGTAGACTTCAGGGATTGAGGTGGCACCACTAACAAGATGATGGAATTGTATAGATTTCATTCACCACAGTCAGCCACAGCAATTACTGGCCATGTTTATGTCGTTAGGGAAAAGGTCAGAGCACAATCAGATTGGGGCAGTAAATGGTCACCAGCACACCGATAATATATACTGTATATATATACACTCAACAAAAATATAAACGCAACACTTTTGTTTTTGCTCCCATTTTTCATGAGATGGACTTAAAGATCTAAAATTCATTCCAGATACACATTTGTACCGTTTCTCTCAAACATTGCTCACAAATCTGTCTAAATGTGTGATAGTGAGCACTTCTGCTTTGCTGAGATAATCCATCCCACCTCACAGGCGTGCCACATCAAGATGCTGATCTGACATCATGATTAGTGCACAGGTGTGCCTTAGACTGTCCACAATAAAAGGCCACTCTGAAATGTGCATTATTTTGCTTTATTGGAGGTCTGGGGACTCAGAACCAGTCAGTATCTGGTGTGACCACCATTTGCCTCATGAAGTGCAACACATCTTCTTCGCATAGAGTTTATCAGATTGTCAATTGTGGCCTGTGGAATGTTGGTCCACTCCTCTTCAATGGCTGTGCGAAGTTGCTGGAGATGGCTTATGGTGGAGAAATGAACATTCAATGCACGAGCAACAGATCTGGTTGACATTCCTGCTGTCAGCATGCCAATTGCACGCTCCCTCAATGCTTGTGGCATCTGTGGCATTTTGCTGTGAGACAAAACTGCCCATTTCAGGGTGGCCTTTTATTGTGGACAGTCTAAGGCACACCTGTGCACTAATCATGATGTCAGATCAGCATCTTGATGTGGCACACCTGTGAGGTGGGATGGATTATCTCAGCAAAGCAGAAGTGCTCACTATCACACATTTAGACAGATTTGTGAACAATGTTTGAGAGAAATGGTACAATTGTGTATCTGGAATGAATTTTAGATCTTTAAGTCCATCTCATGAAAAATGGGAGCAAAAACAAAAGTGCTGCGTTTATATTTTTGTTGAGTGTATATATATATATATATATATATATATATATATATATATACTGTATGTATTTGATTTTAAGGAACAGCTATTTCTTTAAAGAAATAAATGCATTTTCATCATAAAAAAATGCTTTTTTTTTTTTTTCATCATAGTGGAATTTCATTAATATAACGCATGTTTGATACTACTCATTTATTGATGTGTGTATACTGTTCCCCCCTAAATATTGGGTGTACAGCCTGTAAGCAATTGCTGTTAAGTTACGGACAAATTGTATCACTAATTTACTGTATTCATGTATTACGGTTCTTTACTGTACTTAGCAATGCATTGTGGGAAGGTCAATTTGAAAAGACAGCTCAGAAGCCCTTAACAGTAGCCTGGTGCTACCAGACCATCGTACTTCATTTCATTTGTACAGAAGGTCTGGAGGTGCTGTAATTGGCAAACGTTCACTCACTTGGAGGCGGGTGTCTGTTGAAGTTTAAAACTATTGGATCTGCCCAGTGCCACTCTGGATCTGCCATAACCAATCACAATAGCGTTTGGTCGTGACGTATGTCATGCGCCGGGACCGGCCGGAAACTACGTTGCGCGCAGGCGCAGGCAGAGTACACAAACAAAACAAGATGAAGCGTGGAGATGTCTGTCAACGATAACTGCAGGTTTTGTTTATCTAGTTTTAGAGTTCAAGGAACAATTAAAAATTCTAAATTAATATTCGATACTAAGGACACAGATAATGTTTGCAGTCAACTGTCGAGGCTGGGTCTTGTCATTGACAATACGTCGCTTCGGTCTTATCGTATTTGCCGAAAATGCTGCGCGATGATTAACATTCCTCTGGATCTGCACCTCGAGCACCTCAACAACTTCCTCAAATCCTTTCTGAAGAACAAAGGCACTAACCTTACAGAGAGAACAGCTGGCAGGGTCAGCAGGTCTGCTGGCATATTGAAAACCCTGATGGACACAACAGACGGAGAGCTGCAGCTATCCCGGCCCAGTGGCATCCACCATGCAGCTGATCTCCAAAACAACATTTTCATCTTGGTTGAGGTGTTCAGGAAGACGGAAGTCTTCAACCACCAACCGGGAAGAGACTACTCTGCATTCCCCAGCTTTGACAGAAACATTCTGGCCAAGCTAAATTACAAAGATGTGTGGCGGTGGATGCGTGACAGGCTGAAAGACTGGAGGGCTGTAGCACTTTAATCAACATGGGAACAGTGCTGTCTCGTGATGGCCCATCTATTTATACACAGTACTGTCATTCCTGGTCTGTAATGCTCCTAGTCTGGTCCTACCAGACCTTTGTACTTCATTTGAAGCTCTGTTACCGAATTACTTGGAATGTTTGTATAAATGTGTACATAGTTAATATTGTTATTGTATATTGTTATAAGTACTTTTTGGTTGAATTAGTAAATTAATTAGTTTTTAGCTCTTCTATTTGCCTTGTAAATTGTATGTTCTGTATTGTTGTACAGCCAGACTAAAAAACTCTTTCTTCCCCACTGCCCTCAGACTCCTAAACAACAGATAGGAGTCTGCTGTTACTGTTGTTATTATTCTACCTCAGGACTGCCACCACTGTTTACATTTTGGTTATGCACAACGGCACACTTTCTTTGATTTGCACTATTAAGTTTTATTTGAGCATATAGTTGTTGTTTTACCTAGTTGCTGCTCTATTTGCCTGGTAAATAAAAATGTATATTCTGAATTGTTGCTGCTTTTTTTCTATTTTACTTGTATACTGCATATTTTAATTTCTTTCTTGGCATTCACTCTGTGGAAAACAAGGAAGAATTCCATTGTATGACTGAGAACATGTTTCCTATTTTGCATATGACAACACTTGAATCTTTAAAGAATACCTTTTAATAGTACGTCTCATCGCTTCCTTTATAACTTAATAATGGTCTTACAAGTATTTGTTTTGCACTTTTATTTAGCACATTTTGTAGAATTGCACAAATTACAACCAAACGCATTTACAAAATAGGTACAACTGACACCAACCATGTTCCTGCACAAGTACACAAAAGAGGGTTTAAGTGTTCCGATCACAAGCATCACTGACTTCACTGTTCAGACTCAGAGCTACTGACACGGCTTAGGAGTGCATCTTCAACATCATCATCATCGTCAAAGTATTCACTGTAATAGAGATCTGGGTCAGTTGCATGCCTCTCTGAATCATATTGCAAATCACCATCAATATCCCCAAAAACATCACTGATGATAATTAAAATCTCCTTTGCATGGTCCAATTTAAACACAGGAAGGTTATTGATAATGTATGTGAGGTCAAATATGTATTGACAGTGGGTCAATACTGCATCAACCAGTTGCTGGCTGAATCCAGTGCAGGCTGCATGTGAGGTGTACAGTGGAATGGATGAATTGGTTAAACTACCTCTGTAGTCATTCAGCAAATCTGCAATCAAAGACTTCTCATTTACAGCCACATGCCTAGATCTCTGATCAGTTGGTTCAGCTTCAGTAGGTTCATACTTTGGCGTGGCTTCTGTACATGTTCCAGATGAACAAGAGCAAACAGTCTGACAGTATGTACAACAGAGATGGCCTGGCTCTACGTTACTGGGTTCTGCTTCAAAATGTGAATAGAGAGATTTCCTGAAACACATGTCTTTTCCAACAGCAAGCAGTTTTTTCACCTCTTCATCCACCTTGAAGTACTGTCCGGTGTTGTAGAGGATGGCATGTGATGGCTGACCATGCCTCCCAGCCCTGCCTGCCTGTTGTAAAATCACCTCTAGGTCACTTGGAGCCCCGTACATTACCACGTGTGAAACATTAGGGAAATTTAACCCCATCCCCAGAGCTGTTGTTGCCACAACTATCCGGCAATTCCCTTCCCCCCTCATTGAAGCCAACACTCTCTCCTTGTTTTGGGGGAGGGTTTTGCTGTGGAACATGCCAATCAGGAGGTTCTCACTTCTGCAGTCCGGATCACAGCCTACCCAGGCATGTGCTTGCAGTTCTGCCTTTAAATAAGAGAAAACTCTACCCACTGATTTCAGGCTTTGGCAATAAATTAATATTGGTTGCATTGTTGAGCCCTTGTCTTTTGCATGTTGCACAATCCAGTCTAGGCAGTTCATGTGATGAGTGGGCACCTTGCACAACCCAAGACGGATGTTTTTCTTGTTGGGACTGGCAATGATGGAAACTGCATTGTCCATATGGAGAAGTCTGATGACTCTGCTTCTGGACTTGATGTCAGCGGAGGCAGTCAGGGCCAAAACAGGTGTACCTGGTAGAGTAAAAAAGTTCACAATTAACACCCATTTCATAACGTACCCAACAAGTTGTCTAGTGTTTGTTTAATAGACTATGGCAGGGAGGATTTAATGAAGAGCGCTATGAACATGAATGCACTTTCCGAGTGATCACGCAATTCGGTTACATTACAGGGACAGTAACTAATCCTTGCAACAGATATATCTATACAGAATGTTGACATTATAATAGCATACAAATGAAATATTCTACAACATGTAAGATGAGCAACACAGAGGGCAGTGCATTCAACTCACCCTCTTTGGCAATGGATCTTAGCTCCCCGAGCTTGGCAAAACTGTCCCGGAATGCCGACTCGCCTTTGGAAGCCTCGCCCCTGAGAAAAACGAAATGAAGAGTACAATTCCTCATGAATCTAACAGACTTTGAATGCATGTTGAATGCAAAATGACAACGTTAGCCTAAGCTATCGAGTTTGCAAAAACAGCCCTATTATGTTCTTTAACGGTATTAAGTGCTAACTTACCATTTGTAGGTAACGTGGACCTCGTCAACGACGATGCCAATGAGGTTTTCCTGGTAAATGCTTGAGGCTAGCATTCGTCGCCATTTATTATTTAGCAGCCAGGACTCGGGGCTTCCGAACACCAGACTAAAGTTTCCAGCCAGAATGTCACCGTCATCATGGACACCGAGCTGCCCAGCACGAACTCCCAACTGTTCTGCCTCCTTCACTTGGTCCTCCATAAGTGCGACCAGAGGGGAGACGACAACAACTATCGGCTTAGCAGCATAGCTAGCGTTCTCCTTCGCTAACTCCTTCACGACTAACGGAGCCAGCTGGAAAATCAAACTTTTCCCGAACCCGGTGGGGAGAAGTGCCACAACATCATGGCCACCAACGAAATTCAGCAAGGCTTCTTCTTGCTCCGGCTTTAATGCATCGATATTCGGCAGCGTTGCAACAACAGACAGAATAGCTTCTCTTGCTTCCTTCTCCATTGTCTTCCTGTTATTGTTCTGACTACAACTGAAACTCGCGCGCAACTTCGACGTCATCGTTCTCAACCACTCCCTCTGTTCGCTGATTGGACCCTCAGAAATCTGAGTCGAGCAGGATCCCACTGATACACCCCATCACCAGACTGACTACTGAAGGGAAAATGAAATTTGGCCGGAAGTAGGAGGGCGGGCGGAGCCAGGCTACCTTAACAGTATGATAAAGTTTTAAATTACAGTACACTACAGTATTTTTTGGAAAGTTGGCGGGCAACGGCCTTTTTCAGGAACATTAGTTTGAAATGAGCCATTTCAGATAGGACACACTTCGAAGGACATGTGCTACGCATCAACAAAAAGTCCAGCATTAGGTCTACTCTGCATTGATCGAGTGGAGAATCTACAAATGTTAAGGTAATATGTTCCTAATCAATTATTTACTCTTAAAAGGTGGCTTAAGATAATGTTTGAAATTAAACTAATGTTCAGCAGCATGTCTATCAAGTGAGTATGTGATTTTAGAATATTGTTGACCAGTGAGGATGAATTAACTAGCTCAAACATTTATACTTAAGTGCATGTTAAGAGTCCATGTGTGTTCAAACCTAAGAGTGTTGAGCATTAGTGAGTCTTTTCTTTAGAGTAGTAGCCTACTGGTTGTGTTTAGCTAGTGGATAGCCTTTAGCTCCTTGTTAAGGGCTGACACAGTAGAGCTGATTATCATATCATGCCACCTATACATTTTAATTGAAGCCTACTATATCAACTGTTTCAAGTGTAATACATTGTCAATTTTGAACCCATAAAATACTTACATTTTCACAGTCAGTGTCTAATCTGACTATTCTGATTTCAGCTGCTTCAATGGTATAGCCTTAATCTGGAGAGAGGCACAAAGGCCATCCGGGGAACAGTTCCCTACAAGAAGACATGGTGTGGGATATATTTTGACATTTTTTTTGTTGCTGTTTTACAGTCTCAACACTGGATCAAATCAAGATTGAGGAGCAATGACAGCAAGGTGATGGTCATCTCTACCCGACCCGAAGACTCCTTTCAGATACCAGCAGTCTACAAACACCCAGACTCTTTCTGAAGCTAAGAATGCTCCTATCTCACAAGACTCTTTAAGAGGTAAAAGACAAGCCTACCTCGAAGAACTATTTTAAGAGGTAAACCACAAGGCTTCCATGAGTTTCCCAAATGATCATATAGATTACATTGCATTAAATAATGTATTTGTTAATACAAGTCTGTTTGATTCACAATATTTTAAGTTGTTTACTGCTTATTTTGCATCACTTCAATATTAATGTTTGCTATGCATATGTCTTTAGGCCACAGAACAAAAGATGTGTAATGTTAGAAGTTTGATATTTTAATTTGCTACATTGAGTTATTGTATTAAATTATATATGTCTAAAGTAAACATTTATCAGTTATCTACTTGCAACCATCTAATCAGAACGTTAATTTATTTTCAAACACTCAGAGAAATACTGCATTTCACTTTTACTTTCAAAAACTGTAAAATATTCAACAGTAAGAATACTGTATAATTAATAACAGTAACTTGCTGGCGTCTCTGCTGCCAGCATTTTACTGTTATTTTACAGATAAATTATTTACAGTGTAAGTATGCAAATCAATTCTGAAAGAATAAACGTATATATTAGGAGGAACTAATGTAACATATATGCAGTTCATCAGATAATACACATGTATCCACACACATCAACATAAAAACATGCATATTTTATAAAAATAAGAAAGTTTATTTGATTCTTAAACATTACATGTTGACATTTAAAGATTATTGTGATCATTGATCTGTTGAGTGGCCACACAGTTCTGACATGCAAGGATATTGAATAGGAAGTCGTACGTCATTCTTGCCTCAGAGCCGATGCTGCCCTTTAACTACTGACATGATGGAAGTGGATGTTCCCTTGAAACATTAAAGTATGTGTGAATGTCTTCATAAGAAAATTATTATGTTTCTAATATGTAAATGATTATGTTTCAATGAATAGCATAACACAATTATAAGTACTGCATCCTCCCTTGTGTATGATTTTGAGAAATACACCAGACATGACAGAGTAGCAAAGTTTTCAAATCATCTGTAATAACACATAGAGCAGACTGAAATCCAGGTGTATTCAGGCAAATGAACATGTGTTCAAAAGAATGAACACTGAACATCACTTCATCAGCTAATAATTAGACCTGTTCCAGTCACTCTTAAATCGGCTTAGTTTTAGCAACCGTGGGGAAGTGGGTAGGGCGGAAGTGGGTAGCACCTTGGGTCTGTGAAAAACCAGGTAGAGGCGCTATATAAGTGGGGTCCATTTACCAGAAGACGGGTCCAAAAGAAGGTCCATCCTGAGCGCAGCTTGGCTTGGCGCAGTAAAAGTGGTGATGGAAAACAAAATCAGCGCGCCACAGCTTGGGTCGGCGCTGCCAAAAGTGCCAGTGGAAAAATGCCACAAGTTAAAAATTATTTATTATTATATATAATTATTAAGACTCACCCCTTCAGCAATCACTAAGCTTGAATTCGAAATTGTTTATGCATGTAACAGCAGAAAAGAGCAACTTGACAATGTGATTAATATGTTTCGAAGTGTGGAAAGTTAGTACAAGGTCCATGTGCCAAAGACGTCTCACCAGCTCCTGACATTCTCTAAGTGGTTGTATATCAATATTGTCAATGCCAATTTCTCTTTTTGTAAACAAGCCGGAAGTAAACACACTGTCCATTACAAATCATGTACTCCATTAGTGACAATATGTCTTGGTGTATTGACCTGTAATTTAAGCATTCTCTGCAGACACGTTTTGACAAATGGTGTTTCACAGTGGTATTTATGTACCAGTATTTGTTCATTGCTGAAAAGTCCCTCTCACAATTCACAGTGCTGAAAGGCAAAGCCATTGCACCCAAACCTCAGCCAGCTGGCTGAGATTTGGGTACAAGACCCCAAACTCCTTATATTTAGAGGTTAGCTCCTTCATAATCACTAGCTGTGTCTTGTCCTGAAATCACATGGCAAGCAAATGGTTACAAGGTATGCAGATTTAAATATATATATTTTATATAAAGTTATTATCATTTTGGATACCTGCTGTTGACGGAATTCTTTTTTCATTCTCGATCTCTGTGATCAAGGGTATTGTGACAACTTGGGGGTCATGACTGACTGAACATATACAGTACATCTTGTTGAGAGCAGGGAAACACTGTTACCTTGCCATCAGTGGGCTTTGATGGTTATTCAATTCAGATTTATATTTCAAAACACATGAGCTGCATAGTGGCATTGGTGACATATCGATTTGAGGAAAGGCTGGATATTGGTTATCCAGAGTATTGAAAGAGTTTAAAAAATAAGTTCAAATTTGTAAACATTATTTTCTGGCTGATTTTGGAAATCAAGACTTTTCTCAGGTTTATAACTGACTAAGACCAGATCTGAAGTTGCAACATGAAACTTGAGACCATCTTCCCTACTCTCACTCTATCTATTCTTACCCATAAAGGCACCCCTGCTCAAAATTGATAATAAAAACCTCTAAAAAATACACGCTGGAATAGATAAAGACAAACAACAAATAAGATATGGGCGACAGGAACCAATAATCTTTGATGTACCTAAAGGATAACAAAGAAAAACCTGATGTAGTATTGAGGAGCTTTTCTTTTCAAATAGAAAATCTAAACTTGGAAATTGAGTAATTCAATCTGGAAATAAAATTATCAGGTATGAATTGTTTTTGATGATGCCATATGCGTGCTGTTTGAACAGTGGGAATATTAATATTGTATCTGCTAATGATGATTAAAAACTAGATGTGAACACTAATACACTACGCAGAAAGGCAGATTAAAGAGCCACCCACTGAAACTGTTGTCATGTCAACAGAGGTGTGTGTGTGTGTGTGTGTGTGTGTGTGTGTGTGTGTGTGTGTGTGTGTGTGTGTGTGTGTGTGTGTGTGTGTGTGTGTGTGTGTGTGTGTGTGTGTGTGTGTGTGTGTGTGTGTGTGTGTGTTGAAAATGTATTATCCGACACATCTTAAGTGATATTTAGTCCTATTCCTGGAGAACCTTTAGCGAGTCAACTGGATGACACTTTGATGCATCAACCGAAGCTGCAGTGTGAAGATGCTTAGATAAGTATCACATCTGTCAACTTCTACCGACGTAGCGCTCATTACTTGAGACACTGCATCTGAGGTGATTACGATAACAGCATGACTTCTTAATATGATGTATGTATCACCCACTGGTTCAGACTTCTGGATGTTTAGCCATTTTATAGGATTCATCACTGTTCAGGCAGTCACTTTGCCTACAGTGGATTATACAAGGGTGAACTTCTTGAAGAGCAAGTGCACAACATAATTTGAATACCTTTTAAGTTTAATTTTGATGTTACATAGCCATGGATAGAGTTTGTGAGAAGGGCATAATTTGCAGTAACCTGTTAAATTAACAGCTCTTGCCTGAGGCATCAATATTTACTGTTTCTAATTGATCAAATATCCCATTCTCTGGGCTGTTAAAATACATAATAATAATGTATTTTCTGGAAAGGAAAATATCTTTAAAATGTAATATGTTATTAAATATGATTATTTTAAAACCATGCAGATTTGTTGTATTTTCTATTCACAACACTTGGTTTGCATTGTTTGGGAAAGTGCGGAATAACATTGTAATCTTATTGCTAGTTGGTTGTTGAACAAAACCAGTTTATAAGCTGTGTTCCCCAGTATTACCTTGTGTTCTGTTATAGTTGGCCTACGTATTGTATCACCATCTAATTTTCCCTGGTGTGCTTTCCATTTTAAGCTATTGAAGTTGGCATCATTTCTTACTTTGAGCAAGGTAAACTCCGTTAATAAAGGTCCTTTCTTGTTGTACCATTCTAATATTTTGTATTGAATTGAGTCAAAACAAACTGGGAGTTCATCCTATTTTACTTTATTTGAAGTCATGTGGAGCTTTATCAAGGAAGATTAGGTCGTGAGACCCTAATTGGTTACTTTTTGAAAATGATACTAACTACATTATATCGCGCATAGAGCACTTAATACTAAATTGGCACCTTGGATCGATGTTGGAGGACAACGTTTGAAAACCGGTTCCTGTATATGAGAGGGAATTTAATGACTGTGGAATCTATTTTTTTAGGCACTCTTTTGTGGGAAGCACACCATGGGGTTTAAAAATAGTTTGTTTTTCTTGTTGTGCTATTGGATGAGGGAATCTCTTTGTTTCATTGAAGCTTGTCACAGGATCAAGGAAGCCAAGTCTTGATCATGTTTGTGAAAATGAATTGTTAAACATTCTACCCAGTAGGTGTAGCTGTATTTCCCCTTTGGGTTTGGTTGGTGTTCGTTTGTAGTGTGGGGTGAAATTGGTTGGAGCTGTTGGCAAGGGTACATATGCAGAGTCTTAGCAAGGTTGCCAGCTTGCTGGCCGCTTTCCAACGCCAGCCCATAAATAAATACCAGTCCTCAGTATCCCTTGTAAACCAGTGTTCAATAAATCTAGACCATCCGAATTATCACAATGGCTGTAAGCACAGGCAGAGGAGTAGTTATTAATTCACAACTGAATACATTGAGAATTTTTTTAAATTTCTAATAGATTTTCTATCATGTTTCTAGCTACAAAACTGTATTTGGGCCATACTACAAACATTACAGCATACTTATTCCAGAGTGAATGAAAACGTAGAAACACGATTTGATGAGAAACCTTATCAGGACATCAGGAATGGTACCTAAACAAGTGCAGAAGACTACAAGAGGAAATGTGTCTGAGGGCAAACACATCAAATAAATGAGAAAAATGTTCCGCCCTGATTGAACAAAAATAAATGCATTCAGAAAAATTATTTGCTTGTTTACTGCAATAGCATCTCCTATTTATTCGATATCTTAATATGATAGCTGAAAAGGTCCAATATAATCCTCTTACTGAACCAAAAATAAACTAAATTCAAATATCCCAAATTCTCATTAATTACACTAATTCCACAGTATTTCTCAAACTGCCAATACCACTTGTCTTTCTACAGGATTTAGCCAAAAGGGTGCAGGCACTGTATGGCCCCAGAACTAATCGGGGGCTCCAACTGTGACACCCATGAAAGATGATAGTTACGGCAGCATATTTCTTCCAGACATTATAAGGGCAATGAAGAATGAAAGGGGACACTGGACACGGAGCAGTTTTAAGGTAAAGATTCCTGATCCTGATAGCCTTCAGGGTCAGTAGGGACACGTGGGAGTCCCATTATTCTATTCGCTCAAGATAGAGGGACGCTCACCTCTCGCTAACCTCTGGTGTCAAGGTCCCATGAAGAAGTGTGGAGCTAACCCCAAGGGAACAAATTTATGATTTTGATAAAATGCCTCCAAAAAGGTGTTTTTTTTTCCAGCAGGTCTGCCATTTCTTTGTTTTTAGGGGACACATGGATGGGCAGTTTTTTTTAGAGTATTGAGAAAATGCATTAAACTTTAATGGACCTTTTCCATCACAATAAAATACTCTGCATCATCCACATCCTTGTTTTCTATATTATATAACTACTTATTATTTATAAATAGCCTTAAATCAGTGATTTCTATGTCTATTAAAGGCCACTGAATAGTCCACAATACCAGAACATCTGGAATGACTCGTTGTCTGAACATTAAAGTTTTTTTTACGATTAATTGCTAAATTTAAAGGGTGTCCTTGGTTTACGGTTTCATTAAAAAGCCATTAAAGCGGATATAGGAAGAAAAACATTGGCGTTGAGGTTAATTTCCATTGGGACTTTAGAGACAATCTCTCTGTGCACCAGAAGTCATTGAGTCAGGTTGTAATGCCAGTTGGTAAAGGTCGATGCAGAAAGACCCAGGGACCTCAGTGGCAGAAAAAGAAAGATTAAGATCCAAGGTATTGATCAACCATCACTGACAACCCAAGCAACCCATAGGGAGCTTGAAGCATGTTTCCACTGACTGAAGTCTCTTTCACTCTCCGCAAGGGATGGGAGAGTTTAATTATAGCCAACAATGTGATAGTTGCGTGGCAGGGATTTATCTTAACTGCTCTTTTTTTTCGGATAAAACACTTAAAGACATGTAGCGCTTTGGGAGAGACATCCATGTTTTCATTCTCTCCAGCTAATCGGTGTGTCCCAGAAATTCTATATTGTCAATCATTTGATCTTTGTAAACCCTGAAGGACAAAATTACAACAATAGCAGTGTTTTTCAAAATAGAAATTGAATTGCCCTTAAACCTGGATTTATGATCCAAAAGCATCATTCTTTTAGCCAGCAAAATAAAAAATATTAATACGTTTAAAAAATATTGATCTACGTTTATACTATTGATACATTTTTCACAGTTGGATACAACCAATGTTTTATCAAGAAACATGTAAAAAATCAAATTAAATACTTCTACTTTTTTTAATGAGCATAAATGGTGCACTATGTCCACAATGACTTCAGTTAATTCCATACATTTTTTATTAAAAATATATTTTACACATAATAGTCAGTTAGCTAATCATGGTCACTATCTTCTGTGGCACTGTGAGAATTTACTGAATTCTGAGAAAATAGTCCTTGATGATGTCATCAGGGGGGTTATCTTGCCGTGGGCTTGGAGACAAATCATCATAACTCATGCCTGTTCTACTAAGCAGGGGAGGATTAAAGGGTCTAATAAACATAATCTACTGATATTATTATGGAAGTGCAATATTTGCTTTCGCTGTATACGTCACCATGAAAAAAAAATTATGGCACGACCGAAACGTTTTTTGGGGAAAAATATATTTAAGAAGTAATCAAATGCAACCACTTGTGCAAAGATATGAATTAGAGGCAGAACATTTTATTGTTTTAGAATAACCTACTTTTACTGTCAAATTATTGCAGGAATGTATCTTTATTGTCATATGCATTGGTTTAACAAAATTAAGTGTAACAAAAATGCCTAAAGTTACATGGGGCATTTAGCTGACTATTTGCTATGTAACTGCTTCTCTGCTAGGTTAGGTCCCTGTCATCATAAATGGATGCAGCAGTGTGTCTATGCTGTTTAAGTGGCGCCTTTACTGGATGACTTTGACAACACTGGAGATACTCTTTTCAGCTTAGTAAAGTGACTGCTTATCATCAAGTTCAACTCTTGAGTGGGTTTACTCCCCAAAAAAGTACCCCCCCTGATGATTATCATATGGGTTTGTGTTCTCTCTCTCGCTCTATATCGCTCTCTTTCTATCGCTCTCCCCTGGCCTCTTTTTTTTCATTCTGCATGCTTTGATTCTCCTCTCTCCCTGAAGTAACGTTGGCCCTTAAGAGCCCAAACATGTGTTGGCAAGTGCAACTTCATTACGCCGCTGTTAGTGTGACAACACATAAATCACAGTGATGTTCCACTATCATTTCCAACATAAACACTTGCGCAAAAAAACGCAGAAACACACCTACTCTGAACGTGGGGGAAGAGCTTTGCATCTAAAGCTGGGCTTGGCTCTAATAGAGAGGGGGGAAATACTTGGGTCAGCTCTTTATGTCTTTGGGGACAATCACGAGAGCAAAAAAGCAGCTTGCTGCAGACAATTTGATCATCCGCTCCTGGGCATAGGCTCTCCATTACCTGACTGAAATAGGCCTCTCCCAGGAGGCCTCAGGCCTCATTGAACAGGAGAGGTAGGAACGGTAATTATATCTTGGTCCAACCCCAAATCGCTTCCCATTAGTCTGTTTCCAACGTGTAGCTGCAGTATCCTCGATATGTCACTCGCAGCCCCAACCCCGGACCATGTTGACGTGCCGTTGCTGTTAACTGTGTCCTAATTTATTAGGGTCTTAATTGTGTGTTGCCATGTTGGCTTTGGCCTGTGCTCACTCAAATATTCTCCTGACCTGTGGTGAAATAAAGATGTAGAGATGGTGCCAAAGGGATTCCTCTGCTTTTCCTCATCTGCTCTCACCCGTTTCTTTCCAAAATACCTACACAGTCCCCTTTTTCCTCAAACCCTATCAACATGTGTCCTTCTCTTTTACTTGTGTACGTCATGAAGAAACACAAATGAAATATTCGTCTGTGACAGGAGTCACTTCTACATTCAGAAATTAAGCATCAAAATCAAAATACCCTTAATAAAAGGGTGAGGTGGAGCAGATTGTCGGAGCCAAAGGCCTCTCACATTGACAGGGCAGCTACTCTGCCCTGTCAATGTGCACCACCTTGAAATGAGGTCAAGGAAGACCGGTGTAAGATGTCGTGCAAATGATGCCCTCCTGGGGTTGGATGCATCTCAAACATACACATCCAAATGTGTATGGCCCACACATATGTCTGTGTCGCACCTGTTCAGCGTTGTTCCCAATTGACATAGAGAGACACATGCCGTCCCCGGGCAGTTGACCTGCAGTGGGACAGAGTGTCAGATTGCAGCTGATCAGCTCAGCCAACCAGAAATAGCGTCCTCTCAGGGAAGCAGTTTAAGGCGGGACCTCCACAAACAGTAGATTGTCTTTATTAATTAATTCAATTGCTGAACCTCACAGCATCAGCCAGGGATGAGATTAAATGCAGAGAACAAAAGTTATTGGCCTTAGACCTGGGCACAATGAGCTTTTTACTTTGTTTTTTTTACCGTAACAGTTTGACAGTGATCAGAAATGACAGCCACAACAATATTCCGATAACTCTCGACAAGAAAGTAAATTAGTGTAAAAAAAAAAAAAATTATTCCATGTGTATATGTGTTTACCCACCACGGAAACTGCACAAAACTGAGTAAGGCCCGACTTCTCTCCTGCTCCGCAAAAACATGACATGTCACATTCAATTTGACTGAGGATTGATTAATGTCAGAAAAGGGAAACACAGCTGATACAGCAAGGCGGGTGTCCCCTTTATGTTGGAAGTAGAAACATGTTCCAACTTGGACTTGACTGACAAAACTAATACAGTATTGATAAGCTGGGGTCTGCACTGCTGCAGCGTAAGACGTCAGGACTCTGATGTGAAGAAATATGCAAAAGTGGCACACGGCATGTTCTATTCTGTGTCCGCGGTTTTCTTTTTTTCTTTATCTTGCCTTAAATTTTTCCCTCACTCTCTTGTTCTGCTTTCATATATCATAAGTTATGTCCCCAACCAACCAAGAGTGGGAAGAAGATTTTTCATATTACCCTTCAGTTTCCACCAATGCTCCCTCTCACGCAATTGTTTTCAAATGGTCAGCACAGAAATCACGAATAATCCTCACTGCCTCTGTTCCCCCTACCTTAGGGCGACTGTGGCTCAGGTAGTAGAGCGGGTCGGCTGATGATCAAAGGGTTGGAGGTTCGATCCCCACCCTGCCACTTGTGTCATGGTTGTTGTGTCCTTGGGCAAGACACTTCACCCACCTTGCCTCGTGTGAATGTTCGATAGTTAGCCTGCTATCGGTGTATGAATGTGTGTGTGAATGGTAACGTGGGAATGGGAACAGGTCTCCCTTGAAAAAGAGTCTTCGGTCTCAATGGGATTTACCTGTATAAATAAAGGTTAAAAAAAAAAAAAAAAACCTTTGCTTTGAGCCTGCCAACCATCTGAATACTGCTAGACAGCAAACGTTATCAGTAATCCAAGCTATGATCAGGATTTATTTTTTTGCTGTCTTCACAAGCACTAGTAAAAGAAGCTTGTTTATTGTCCTACTTTCATCCAACACCATTACAGTACAGACAGGGTGCATTACTCCATACATCAGTATCGAGGGTCTGCTCTGATTAAATAAACTCTGCTCGCTGCCTTGTTATGTCTCATGAGAGTGGCAGGCGCTTCTATATGAATACTGAATGAAAGATTGTATTCTTTATCCATAGAAATTGTGTTGGAAAAAGTGATGAAGAGATAGGTCTCCGATTATCTGACTGACATATGATTTGCAGTTTTGCCACCCAGATCCAATTACATGTATTTATTTTTTGCTTAACAGCTCTGTGTATGTGTAAATTTGCAAATGTGTGTGCGTGTGTGAGAGAGAGTGTGCGTGTGTGATGCTGCAGACGTGCGGGATACAGCAGGTGTCCTTGTGGTCTGAGGGCATTATTCAGGCTCCGTGCAGGTGCAGCCTCTGCCACCATCTCTCAGGACTTTAATTTTTCAGCCCCAGCTGCACTAACAACACTGATGCCAGTTACTTGAGGAAATCAAACCCTGGCTATATGGTGTAGTGTTCAGCAATGCAGTTATTTTTTTTAAATTCTCAATCTCAGTCTGCCAGTATGGGGGAAAATTTAGCAAAACGGTAACAGAAAAATATCAGACAAAATTCAGCATCCAAGTAGGTGAGCTGCATGGGTAAATAATTAGTTTTGATTTTTAAAGGTTAATTCCTAGACAATGAAAAGAACACTCTTAACGTCTTTAAAGTACATGTTACATGTTGCTAGGATACCAAAATGTGTATTGACCCTGACTCTCACTCAATAACGTGATCAAGCGAAGAAACACACAATAATGTCTGTCGGGTCTTTTGTCTGCGTTACCATGGCAACAATGGCAAACTGGAGCCCATGAGTAGGCAGGTGAATGACAGGTAGTAAGTGCGCGGGCTGCATGCGGTGTGTGAACGCATGATGCAGTCAGTGTCTGATGTCACCAATGTGTTTTGGGATCAGCTGAAAACAAGAGGAAGCAAGAGGAAAAGCTTTTACCGGGCTGGTCTCAATGGAGGACAGATTTGCATTTTTGTTCTAAAAACGTGGTAAATTAAAGTGATTTAATATTTTCCCCTGAAACTATTTTCAAACTGAAACTGGTTCAGACTCGACAAAAGGCATCAGAGCTTTGTTAAAAATCTAGAGTGTGAATTATATGAATTCATATACCTCCAGAGATGGGAGTAGATATAATTTGTTCTTGGTTAATAGAAGCACAAAGAGGCTAAACAGGCTTTTTAATTATACTATTGTCATGCATCAGTGCCATAAGATTGCAGTGGTCTTGGATCATTACAGGGTTGTCAAGGTGCATTGGTGCTCAAATCACGCTATGTATGAGAACATATGCAATCAGAAAATGAATACTTTATTTCATGCTAGATTTACGCGGGCTGTCCAGCTCATTTTAGGAAGTTGTGCACAATTGCATCTTTCTTTGTGCCTTTTAATTCTTAGGATTTGTCATTGCTCAGCCAATCAAAACGCAGTCATGCATATTCAGAGGCAACAAACAGATGCCAGCAGGGGGACATTGGTAGACAGTATTACTTTCAGCACAGTTTATTTCCCATAACACAACAATACATTGTGCCAAGATGCTTTGATATAGATTTTCACAGATATTCTCTGTAGCAGATTTGAAAGTGACTTCCAGAAATAACCCTGCTGTGCAATGTAATAAATAAGACTGTCAGAGACCGTTACCTTCAGAGTGGTACATCAAAGGGAACGGTGCCCAAGAGCATGCTGGTGTAAAGGATGAATGTTCATTATCCTGATAATGCTGTACACAAAATGTCACCATCCTGTGACAACATAAAACTCACACTTTTTCATATAGTGGCTCTCCCTACTGTTTTGTTCAGTTGACACCACTGTGGAGGAGAGCAATGTGAGAGCTTTCAGCAACCCTGTTTTTGACACGAGAAGTTTTCTTTTTAAAGGAAAGAGACACAGAAATGGAGCAGAGCACACGCATGTGATTAATTCGGCTCATAAGATAAATACACTTGTTGTATTCCACACAGCATGTCAGTGATGGAAAGTGTGTTTAAAAGTATGCCTCTCATTGTGAAACCTGCAATGTAGTGCAGAGAGGGGAGATGGGGGAGGGATATAGTGTATGATTAGAAGTCATCCGATGCTGTGGGCTGTGGCAGCTGACACGAGGAGTCCAGTCTACTAGAGCGATGAACTTGAAGCAATGAAGCTGAATGTGACCTGAGGTGTGTGACCTATAAACCTGTCCACAGAGTAGGCATCGGTGTGTATCAGCTAACACAAGGGAGACGGCGGTGGATTGGACCTGTAGATTCCTCAGAAGGCAGATTTTTTTTTATCTTGGCCAAAAGTAACATATAGCATACAAACGCCTGCACTTTCATACATTTTACAACATAATATGCAGATTGATATAATCCGCCCGTTTAAAGTAAAGAATAATTGCCAGTGTTACCCTGATACCATCTCTGAGAACATGTGATGGACTTTATAGAAATGGAACCCTGCTTATATTTCCTACACATGTTGAATAGAAAATCTGAATCAGACATACTTTATAGATTAGCAGGGGAAGCTTGGCAACTTCTTTATAAACTTGATGTGTGCGGTGCTATGACTCCAGTTTGAACTACATGTGTTATCGTCGGACAAAAAAGGAGCACACTGCTGGAGTACATGTCAGTGCTAACATCTTAAGAAGATCCACTGTACCGCCCTTTTAAATTTTATTTTTACAAAAAAGGGAAAAGATTGAACTTGTCCCATTTTACAGACAGACATTTTCTTCTTTTGTGAGGCCTTTGCCAAATTAGTGGGGGAAAAAGAGCAATTATTACACTTGTTAATCCATTTAAAACTCTGCAGAGATTTTTTTGTGGTTGTCAGTCCAATTTGGTGCACTGCCACATGATTTAAGAGCTTCAAACACTCTTGAGTGAAAGGAGAGATGATGCAATGATCTTTTTTTTTCTTATTCCTTTTGCTTTGTGTCAGCCGGTGGCATCACCACAAAGCACATTTTGGAATCCATCACTCCATCAGTGCTATTCACTCTGATGGAAAGCAAGTGCCACAAAGGGTAAGGTCATACTTCCAGACAAATTGTCTCACTCTATCAACATAAAAATAAAAAATAAACGCCGCTTCCAAGCGCATACAGCTGTGCACATGGGGAGCTCCTAATCCTCATTTCTCTCACCCACAGGGAGTGGGTTCTGGGCTGCTGCGCTCCCACTCCGAGGGATAAAGAGATGAAATTTATCGGGGAAGGGTGTATATTCCAGACAGTGCCGAGTCAGGATATCATCCTGTTACGGCAGCAAGCACAATAACTTTATGCTGACAAAAACTATCACTCCTTTCACTTATAAAACCCCTCACAAGGTCAGGATAGGCTCACTTGTGCTATCTCCATGTCTGCTTTGACCATTGCCGCAGCCCTGGCCTGTATCACTGTGAAAAAAAATATATATTATCTCGCTCTCTTTGAGGCTAAAGTCCTCATGGCATTGTCAGCTTAATAAGTATTATGGCCTGTCAGAGTGACACCGCAATGGTTTGAAGTGATGGGGAATTTGCCCTTACATTTTGGGACTTGAATGGCTTCTAGGCTTTGTTCGTCTGTGCTTTTTCTAATCTGCACAAGACACTTGTGTTATACTGAGAAAAGCAATAGCATTAAATTCCCAGAGAAAACAGCAAATGTCAGACTGTGCTTTGAAAACATCACCAGTATAGAGGGGTGGTTGAATGCAGCCTAGGGCTTGAGTAAGAAGTGTAGTCGGTGGCTTAATGCAATGAAAATGACCTCTCGTGGTGCTCTAGTGCTCTGTTGACCTTGGGAAGTGTGTGCTGCCAATCTGTGTTGAAGATATGGAGGTCATTGCTCTCCCTGGGAAACGCCACAACTGCCTCCCTAGCTGTCAGAGAGGATCGAGGTTCCAAGTCACTTAAGGTCATTATGAATCATACATTAAGATGCAATGAGCCCGCCAACCAAGTCAGTTATCTCATTAAAATGAACTTGTCTTCCTTTAGCACAATATTACTATGATGGGTGTTTACATAATGGAAGGTTAACATTTGTCTTTTAACATAATTTGTTGAATGTTCTTTTAGGTTAAACTGTCTTATTCAAATATAAATGATTATATTGTAAATCTTAGTGGGACAATTTCCATATAAATCTGCTCTGAGTAGGGCTGGCCCAAATGCCATTTTTCAGGCTTCGATTATTCGTTGGTTTTTCCGAGCGAATATTCGGATATTCGTTCCAGAAAAACACACCATCAAACCAACATTAATAATGCCAATGTTCTCACTGAAACCGAGTGTGTGAGCCGAGACAGCAAGCTGCGTAGTTTGTTGATGCTTTAATAACTTTCGAACGGTAGTGAAGTCGGAGTTCCTTACTTTTTCCCAAACAGCTGTTTTTCCGTTCCAAATCAGCTGTCCTCTGCGCCATCGTAACCCGTTGAGGAGCTTATCAATTAATCCAGGAACGTGCATCTTTTCAGCGATTTATAAATCCATACAAAGATCCAATATTGATAGTCTTTTGTGTCCATATTATATCCATTATTGACCGCCTATTCCCATAATGCAAGCAAGTCACGGTTGATGATGGCTGAATAGCAGCGCTGAATGTAAACAAACAGCTGAGCTAAGCTAACGTTAGCATTACGCCAAGCATTACATTTCCTTCCGAAATTGCGCTAATGTTGTAGTAGCCTATAGAGTTATTAGGAACACAATCTATTCTTCCTCCATCTCTCTCTCCCTCCTGCGCTTGGTGCCGCTTTTAGTTTGCCTCACTCTGGTAACACCATGTAGCCTACTACAGCTGATATCACCGGTTGCGCTTTGAAAGGGCAGTGGCCAACTAGGTCAAAGTTCAAATAATTTGATAATATATTTTAAATGAGCGTCTTATTTGTATTTTACAATTGTTTTATAACTTGTGTATCCAAATATTATTTGCTGACAAAATATACTACAGTTTGAGCTACCTTTGCAAAAAAAGGTAAAAAAAATGACTGAATAGAGCTCCGAATACTAATTTAATAAACAAATACTCGGATATTCAAATAATTCGGGCCAGCCCTAGCTCTGAGTTGAACATAATTTTGTCCAGCCATGAAAGTTCTGAAGGTTTGTGAAAGTGCTTGTATTTTATTCCATTTAGGAAAGTACTTTTCAAAATTCATTACCCACTGACTTTTGAAATATCTATAACCATGTGGTTGGCAGGATTTAATGTGGTTAAATTAATGGTAAATGGTGGGATTATAAAATTATAGAATTATTAATTTTAATATGATTTTCTGATGTCAGTTGATGTACAGTATATTTCTAGCTACAATGCAAGCAAAATGAAGAAGAAAACACTACCAGAGTTCGACATAACCCGGGGCCAGTAAAATCATATGCAGGGCAAGTTGATTGGCCAGTCACTGTCCCGCTCGGGCCAGTAACGGCCAATCACAGTTCAGTAGGCTATCTTTTTGTAGACTACATCATGGTTCATTGAAATGCGCGTTGAGTCGTAATGAAAGGAGTGTTTATTTAAGACTCAATATAATAAACATAATATAAAATGTATTTTTTAATGAAAGGCCAGTGGACAAACGATGCGTGGGCGTTTTGACAGGCGGAGCAACAAGCGGGCGCACTCTCGCTACGTTGGCATAGCTGCCTACCGTCCGCCTGCAAGTCGACAAATCAATCGACTTACTTTGCCCCCTTTCTTTCTTCCCACAGCAGAGGTTGAGGTGCAGAAAATGAAGTGAAAACTACGCTGTTCCTTTAGCTGCCGCCGTAATGTTACAGTATTTGCATCAAAGCCGTAATGGTAATACAAATGAGAGGCGTTTTTTAACCGCTGTGAATGCGTCTCCGGTGATTGTGTCGGTTGTAGACAGAAACTAACGGAGGGACTCGGATCACGGACAGTTCCTTAGTCGCGCAGTTTGTCTGCCGACATGGCTCTGTGTTTTCAGGCTCGAGACATACAATTAGATTGCGGAAGTCTTTCCCATTGAAATCGCTAACGGGGGGAATATCCCCGGTTATTATTTTAGACTCAAACCACAGTTCTTCTGCGCGGCGGCTCACTCACTCACTGGCGAGATCTCACGGTGAAACGCTGCTATGCTCGGACGAAGGCATTGTGTGTTTCTAAGGTGATTTAACGTCATAGTCTTAGACGAGCGTTTAACTAATGCTGCATATTTTGCACTGCATTGTTTTGTATCAATAGTTTGAAAAAATGGTCCCACACCGGACTCTTATGTGAAGCTGACACTTCATGCTGAAGTGACGCTCCTGCAGCGCGCTCACGAGCAGACGTGAACTCGCATACACGGTGAAATCTCCCATTAAAAAAAAAGGCATAACCCCCTGATTTTCGGATTTCTATTCTATTTTTAAAGTCAACTTGAGCGCAAGTGGAAAACCGGTCATTCGGTCGACACATTCACATCCCTAATGCATATAAAAAAAGTAATAAAAACAGCCTACCACATCACCAAGACTGATCGGATAGGATAGGATAGGATAGGATTTACTTTATTGATCCCCAATGGGGAAACTGGTTTGCCACCATAGTCTGTACAACATACAACACAGGAATACAGTAACAACATAAAAAAAGCATAGTCACAGGGGGAGTGTGGTCCACTACCATAGTAAAAATAGAAGGTTAAAAAGGGAATAAATAACAATATAACAATACTATGATGTGCAAATGAGCAATGTGCAGTAATACAATCCAATCAAATAAGCAGTCATGATTAAAAAGCCTAGCTGATGCAGGAACAAAAGCCCTCCTCATCAGACCTTCATCTCTTATTTTTGCCTATGTTTGATCATGACTTCTGCAGGTGAACTATTCATTAAACTGCCCAAATTCAAGAATAAAAACAATCATCAAACTACTGGACTTTAAAATACTGGCCCACCCCTTCCACATACTTTCAGTTGTAGGCTTCAAATTCAATGTTTGCCTGGTTTTATATTATGTGTATGAGCAATCTCAAAATTTCATATAATTAACTAAAAGAAAAATAACCAAATTTAAAGGGAATATCTATACTGTTACAGTGTAGATATTCCATTTAGTTTTCTAATACCGGTATTATAATTATTGACACTAAATTATGAAGAAAAAAAAAAGTGTGTGCAGGGCCAGTGAAAATATACAAGGTGCCAGTAAAATTCGGTCAGTGGGAAAAAAAAGTTGTGTTGAACCCTGACTACATGTGTGATCTGTGATGAAACCTCGTTGTCGACATGCAATAGTTCAAGAAGTAGAAAAGATGAAATACAGAAAGTCAAGCACTTCTACACCTTAACAGTGAGACTGTTTGGACCCCATCGCTTCAGATAGTGCAGTGAAAAAAAAACTGCTCTGAGCATGACCATCCAAACCAACATTTTTCCACAAAATTGAAAGTGAGCCCTTTGTGTAACATATGACACATTTTCAAAGTTAATATTCAAGTTCAGAACATCATTTTCACTATTCAATTCCCTTCGCCATAATTTTTGTGTCAGCCTCCGTCCTTTCTTCTGTCCTTTTTTCCCTGCAAGGTTCCCATCTTTTCTCACAGCTATTAAGAGCAGGGTACTAATGGATTTTTGGAAGAGTGCAAAAAGACTTTGTCACGACTAATACTCAGTTTTGCTCAGAGCTACTAAATCCCCTGGCAGAAGTTGTTTATAATGGCCCTCAGATGCTTCTTTCATAATGGTTCAATTTTACAGTGCGTATGTTCTCGATCTCACAGCTCAGTTCATCTGCTCTGCAATTCTCATATATGCTATGTGCTCATTTGCCAGACTAAAATATAATGGAGAATGCAAGAGGGGTAAATCAAGCAACATTATTTTCTTATCTTGCTGCCATACACTTTGACAGATGCATAATGATCAATTATAATGATAAATCCTGGATGTTCATGCACAGGCAGACACCATCAGCACAACAGTGTCAACAGGATGATATGTTTTTGAGATATAACAACCATACTCTTTTGTGGAAAAACCACTGGAAAAATAAAAAGGAGAAACTCCAGCCAACAATTATGTTGGCTTCCGTGCTCTTGGTGCCTTTGTCACGTCATTGGTGTGGAAATCAATGATAACAATGTGACCCTGTGACGTCCTCTCCTTATGAAGTGATTGAGTCTTTGGGATGACAGCCGTTAGAGATAATGATTTGAAGTCCTTCTAGAAATAGCTTTTGGGTCACTCACAGCAAACATTAAACAGTCCTCCTGCATGCCCTGCACAGCAGATATTAGAGGGACCCATTCCAATACCTTCATCCAAATACACAGCACGGTACAATTTCCAGCTGATGGCTCTGTTTTTCGGGAGTTTATACAGTGATCCATTTCTGTGCCTGATATGATGATGTATTATTTGATCCTTATGTAAATGACTGTCACTGTTCTGTGTGTCAAATTCTTTGTAATACCCCGCTGGAGACAACTGAAACACACACAATCTACCAGGTAGGCTTCAAGCAAATTAAAGACATTAATCTCAGAGGACAAAAGGACACCTGGTCATTTACACGATGTCACGCAATCCCAGGCCACACTGGGAGGTCTGTTGCTGCTTCATCTCCAAGGTCAAGCCTCCTTGAGCTGGCATTGGTCATTTTCTTTTATTTTCTGGTCCACTTCGCTACAAATAGTGTTGCAAACAGGACATGTTTGTTCTGTCTATGTGTGTGTTTTTAGAGGGGGCGCTGATAAGAAAGATTATTTTGTTGTTCTATGAAAATGCTGCTAAAATCCTTACCCGTTGGCAATGTGACAGATTTATTGGAACGGCGCTGCCTGCTTTTACGACAACCATTATCAAAGCTAATCCAATCGTGTTCCTGTCTGAAATTTGGAATATTTTACAGCCAGCCAATGAAAGACAGATCCTTATGTTATCGATAGCTTGCACAAATGTGCAGCAGCATCATCAGCCAGCAAAAAGAAATATTAAGTTTGATTTATTTTTATTTTCTACCTCTCACTGAAGCAGACAGTGTTATTGAGATATTCAAGGGCATCTGATTGTCGTTACCGCCCGATCAAACTCTGAATCATAGCACAACACCTAATGGCTTATTACAGGAGTGTATGCTAAATTAAACATTACTGCATCCATAAATGTTGCATGACATTAACCTGACAGAGCTTCATAAATATCATGCATTTGTCTCCAACCCTGCACTTCATTTTGCCCCCGATTTCCCCTTGTACCTTTGCCGCTACATGCACAATAGCATCTGATAATAACACACAGTGTGTTCTCATCTAGTTCCTCCTAATGCACTGGAATTACATAAATGAGCATTAAATACTTTTCAATTCCCCAAATTATCTTTCAAGTATTTTAATTAGCAAGCACTATTAGCAAGCACTTTGCAACATTGCTCACCTTCAGCAGATGGGTGCTCATGTCGGGCAATTTAGGCAATGAGCAAACAGACATTATACATATTAGCATTCCTGTTTTCATCACCCAAACTCCTTCTTTTTTTCCACTCAAACCCATCTCACTTATAGGGTTTTCCACATTTATTCCACAGAGGGTTTGACTTACAGGTAGTGAAGGGCTTACTGAGGATGTGGAGCCAATTTCCAAGCCAAAGTGGCTCTCCTTAAAAGGTTAATACATCAAAGGGATATTCCCAAAACAGATTTAATGGTTCTGCAGACTACAGTCTGAAATGACACTATTTCAATGACAACCTAATATTACGTAATATAAGCTTGTGCAGCAATCAGTATTAATTAGAGCACAATGTAAAATAAGATTTACCACATGGACTTAACTACTGTATGTAAATTACCCTGGGGATTGTAGTCAACACTAATTGGATTATTACATGCAAAGTCATTATTTCATCATTATTGTAATCAAATATGACAAGCGTCCTTGCTCAAGAATTGGTGACTAACTCTTGTTTACTTTCTCTTGTTGTGTCTAGGATGCAATGTAGGCAAATGTTGTCTTGTGTTAAAAAGCATTTACATTATGTTCTTTAATAAGTATTGTATGTAATAAAGCCACTTGGATGCAAGAGTCCTGGTAGATGATGGGGTTGAATGTAATAGACTTTCATGGAGAGAACAGAAGTATGTGTCTCGTCTCAATTAATATTCACTTCTAAACAAAATACCTATAGTGTTGTAGTTGCTTAACCTTAACCATGCAGCTTCTGTAGTTAATTTGTAAACTATTAACCCCAACAGTATAAACCATAGCTGCCATGTATATATTTTACAAACCGCCATTAAACGTTAACCCTGCTTTTTCAAAAAACTTCCACTATCAATGATCTTGTGGGGTCAGTTGCATTATTAGAATGTATGATATTACCACTACAATGAAAGCCAACCTCTTTTCATTTAATATAATATCAATAATGGCATGTAGCTATTATGCTGACTTTTTGTAATATGAGAGATGAGTTCCTACTTCCTACATAAAAACACAATTAACAGGGCGCTCCGGTGGCGTAGTGGATAGAGCGCGTACCATATTGGCTCCCATATGTTACGGCCGGCCATACCAGGCTCGTTTACCGGCCTGTAAACATGAAATAAACCACAATGAAACCATGAATCAACGTTTAAACCATAATGTAATTTATTAAACCAATCCCACAACTCAACTCAATCCGGAGGCTGCAAAAGAAAAAGGGTAAACGGGAGGAAGCCTGGGGCAGCCACAGTTGGACTATATTGCCCAGGTCTTCCTCCAAATAACCTATACCCCTGCCCCTCTAAAACTACGATCAAAGTAAAATAACACCACCTAGCAGCCCCCCATTAACTAAACCATAACACTAAAGAAACAACAGGAAAACGCAGCAGGTCACCAGCCGAGCCGTCCGCCGTAAGTCAGAGAGCGAGACCGGCACAGGCCACGCCTTTAAGCTCCACAGGAGCAGGAGCACCTGCCGCCAATCAGGCCCCAGGACACCTTGGATGACTGTCTTCAGGATGTATTTGTCCTCTACTAGCGACACCAACGCGCCTTTATGAACCACTTTCCCCTTGACTGTGTTGTTGGAGTAGTCTGTTCGGGGGACAATGAAGGAGATGGATATCCTGGTTAGATGTGTTGGTATCTGAGAGCCCGGCCCCGGACCCTCACTCAGCACATGGATAGGCATCACGTCACGGTGGCGGATGCGGGAGTATGGTTTGTTTTCCCTCGCTTGGTTTCGAATTGACAGGATGACGTAGTGCGCATGCGCATGCGTGCGCAGTGGTCGCAGGTTCAAATCTGACCCGTGGACCTTTACTGCAGGTCATCCCCCCTCTCTCTCTCTCCCCATTTCAACTCTGTACTATCCAATAAAGCTTGAAAATGCCAAAAAATATATAAAAAACTAACAAAAATAAAACACAATTAAAGCGGCAGTTGAGAGTTTTTTTACTGTAATATTTGGCAAAACTGTCATAATAGCCATTCAGCTATATGTAGGTGAAGTGGTCTGAAAATATTTTTTTATCACTTTGCTCCCCCCTGCCTCTGTGTGCTGCCCCCCAAAATTGCCACCGCTCATGTTAATTTTGACCAATCAGAGCGAGGTCAGATTCTCCGTTCTTATTGGCTGTGGGACCTTGGCAACGACGTTGAGTTGTGTGAGCGTTCACGACCCTAGCAGTCTGACACTAGCCTACTGTTTGGTACAAGGCTACTACGGCGGACAGCGAGTGGCAATGTCTTCACAAACGAACCCTCAATTTACCATTCCCAGGATACTAACAACTAACACCGCTAAGACAGCAAAAAAACGAGGAAAGACGAATATTGAAAAGTTAACTGCTGAAAGGGAGACGGAGAGAGCTTGAAAAAAAGTACACCGGCCATGTCTTCTTTCCCTATCACATCAAGACCTCTCCGACCGCGACCTTGCAACTTTTTTTTTCAAAACAGCGACAAGCGACAAATCTAGCTTTTTTTCTGGTGTTATTGGTGACTTTTTTCGCCAAAGCAAGTATCATCTCTTCTCAACGAGCAGCGGGAGCCCCGAGCTGAGAGGTGTATCTCCTGCTCTGACCGCAGCTGGGAGGGGCTGCTGCGCGAAGACCGGGCCGTCTGTCAGTGCTCTGTGATGGGGGACGGGCCAGGAGGCTCCCGCTGCTCGTTGAGAAGCGTTAAAAGTGATATTTGCGTCGGCGAAAAAGTCACCAATTACACCAGAAAAAAGCTAGATTTGTCGCTTGTCGCTGTTTAGAAAAAAAAGTCGCCAGGGGGGCTGAAAAGTAGCTAAATATAGCGACAAAATCGCTAAGGTGGCAACACTGCCCGAGCAGCCCCTCCCAGCTGCGGTCAGAGCAGGAGCATTGATAGGAGATACACACACACACACACCTCTCCGCTCTGTTACAATTAGTTTGCTATCTTGCCTGGCTGTTACAGCTACTTTTGTTAGGCCTACCAGCACACTTACAATGATTTTGAGCTAACACACATGGTATGTCTGTGATTAAAATGTATGCTCAATATATGTACGTATGTAGTTATCATTACTAATGTTTAATCACCTCGGAATCGGACATGGTGTTTGTCTCCTGTCAATGTAACTGAATTCACATGAACCCGCGAAGCTGTCGTTCAGAGGGAGGAGCTACAGCAGGTAGAGCGTTGGGAAAACAGCCGTTGGGATCCCAACGGCTCAAATTATCAACTGCAGCTTTAACTGATCAAATTAAACAGTCTTTGGTCATTTCATCACGGATTTCAGTATTTCTGTTCTGTCTGTTTTTCTTATTAAATCCAAACTATTATATTTTCTGTGTGAATCATAAATGTTACTTCTACACTACTTGGTCTTATTTTTTTAAGGTGCTACTGATGCTGCGCTCTAACTAAGTCTATAAAATAAACCAAATATGTCCAGCTTCACATTTAAAAAAAAACAACAACAACAGAAAATGATATTTACATGTTGGAATGACTATGTTTATCAATGTGCATTGTCCTGAAATAATTAAATAAATAAATAATAAATATCCAGCTGGTTTATACAGTGTCGTAAAGCCCTGCTACCGCTCTAAGTGACTTTGAGCCCAGTCCAGAAACAATCACCAGTGCGGAGAAAGACAATCCACCAGTGCTCATTATGTAGAGAAACCATGTGCTTGGGTGGCCATGACAGTCTTGCAGCCCACATGGTCTGTGTGTGTGTGCTTGGGTCATGACTGTCAGTAAGGTGGTGATGCTGGCCTGCTAGCTATAACTCCAGTGCAGTCATCAGTGTCAACACACTGTCCGCTCAAATCTGTCAGACCCTCATTGACCAGTCGGCTGGGAAGCGAAGAGCATTTTTCCACCTAATTGCTCCATCAAGAAAAGCATGTAAAGGCAAACAGACACAGCCAGGGTTACTTCTATACTGTGAAACCGTAATAACAGGAGGCTTTAAGACAAGGCCTGAACGGTTTGAGAATTGTAGAAGGCTGAATCACAGTTTCACTACGTTTTCTTTCTCGGCTGACATCATGGGATGAAATCTATGTTGTTATCTAATTATATAATACAGCAATAGCACCCTAGAGGCACTTCACTAAAACATGATGAGCATGCCGGCAATGCAGTAGGTATGTGGTACAGCTCAGCAGCGTCAGCAGCACTAAGTGCCCATACTCATAACAAAGACCAACCCCAAATGTATTGCTCCTCCAATATTAGAGCTATAAATAAATGCTGGCTGACTGGGAAGACTTAGTGCACATTGCTGAGAATGAAGGACTAATGAGATAACAATAGCTACCTAGCCAAGTTAGCATTGCAACTCATTAAGCATGACTAGGTATTCTTATATGTGGTGTTTCAACCATAGATAGTATATAATATGGATGTATCATCCGCGCTGACCTCAGTTATTCACACGTCATCTAATAATCCTGCTTTATGCACGTCGCCGTCTTGGGAGATTTTTACTCCGCCTCACGTCGGGGGGTGGGGGAAGATACGCCCGTCTAGCTGACTTATACCTCCGAGGCAAAGTGAGGGACAACGGGCGGAGAGCTGTCACTCAAGAGATCGCACCAATACATTTTAACCTCCGAAAGAATAAAAACTAGCCTGCTAGAAAGAAATTCACCCCCCTCAGTGTTGTCATGGAGATATGACCTAAACATACAGACTAGAATATTTTTTTGGACCAGGCTGTAAATAGGTTTAATAAGACTGTGAAAACGGTCTGTTTAAAGGCCAGGACACACCGGCCAGATAATCGCCGTCGTAGTGTCGGTAGGGGGTCGGGACACAAATCTGTTTGGTGTGTGCCGTGACGTCGGCCGACGTAGAGGTCGTCGGGCTTGTTTTGCGCCGACCGTCTTTCATTTGGAGCATTTGATTGGTGGAGGGCTAGCGAATCAGTGAAGCCCGGAAGTGAGGCGGGTAGCACAAACAGCTAACAACAGCTAGCCATCGTTTTAATGTGTTTGTTCGTTTCGTTTTGCGAGTACTCACATGCATCAACCCTTGTTGACTGCTCGACACCATGCTCGACACTCTCTGCTAAAAATTGTGCTCTTATGGTCCATAAATATAAATACGTATTTCTATCTATGTTTATGCTCTAGAGAGCTGTCCCATCATTTCCGGCTTTCGTATTTTTTCGGGCCACAATACAGATTAGCGCCGCCTGCTGTTGTGGAGACATTACGTCCCGTGCAAGCGCAGAGCGTACGGAAAATAAGCAGTCGTCTCGGTGTGTTTTTTGCCCGCGACGGAAAGACTGGAGCTTCCTGAAACGGCGACTCCAGTTTTTGGGTAGTCGGAACGTGTCGGACTGGTGTGTCCTGGCCTTAACAAGTGAGTCAAATAAAAACTGCTCAGTCCTGGTACCACCCCCAGTGGCCACCGGAAGGTACTATAATGTGTGTCACTTCCTTATTGGATGCTGGTAAAAATCGCTGAGGTTGGGGATTGATTTCAACACAGTTGAGTTACTTTGATATACTACACTACACCTATTTCGCATAATGTAAATACATTTTGGAAGACTTAAAGCCATGCATATCAACACACCTACACATATTGTCACTCCTCCTATATAATTATCTGGCAATACTCATAGTGTGGACTAATGCAGGTTATACAGCCGAGTGTTGAACCTGCATTAGTATAATTGGATGGTGCTGGTTAGCTGGTAGCCAAAACGCTGATACAGAGCCAATGATGTTGAAGTATGAAGGAAGCAGCTGATAGCAATCAGTTAATGCAAGTGCAACTTCAGGCTGTACCTGAACTCGAACTGTGCTATATTTAATTGTATTACATAACTTGTTAAATTGTAATAGTTCTAATGTTGTATTTGTGTATTGTTTAATAGTTGTTATTCATAATGATAACTCATAAGTGATAAGATAACATAAATGCATGTATTTACACATTACCTATTGTATTTAGCTATCATGTGACTTACGTATAAGTGCTTCAATAAAACTAAGTTCACCTTGATGATTGATGTTGACAAACTTGATCAACCGTCCTGATCTTTGTCACCTGACTCCAGAAACTGTGACATTGTATTTTGTCATTAAAAGATCATGTAGATCAACCTTATCAGCTAAATGTATCATACTGTATGTAGAAGCTCTAATCTCCACAGATCTTAATCCAATTTAGTTGTCTTCAAAAAACGAATGAAAGGACGTTAAATAATGCACAATGTATGCGTAGCTGAAGATAACAGATGGCTGGCTATATCTGTCACTTGCCATGGTGAATGAAAAAACATTATTAAAAATAAAACTTGTAACTTGATGTTATCTCTATAATGATTGACTGTACATACCACTGTCTTAAGATACAACCCTCATTGTAGTACTTTAGAGGGGAGTCAGAAAATAATTGGTGAGTCATTTGTTTGTGATTTATCTTATGAATGTGTGATATTTTGTTCTGTTATGTTGTAACATTGTTCCATCATGTTATCCATTGGATAGTTATAGTTGTTTACAGGACAGTCATACAGTAAGCGCTCCAACGAACCAGAGTGTGTCTGTCAACATTCATTAATTTCAGTAGAGCTGAGAACGTTGCACCACTCTGTAACCACAATCTCCAGAGCAGCATTTTCTCATCAAATATGAAGGTTTATCTACAGCTTCATGTTAGCATGCATATTTATTCATTTGCGAACCCGCAGCCTTTCTTGCGTGAGTGCATTTCCTGCCCTGATACAAACAAAGGTTAGACATCCAGAAACTACACACAGGGCAAGAGGGAGAGTATCCTTACATCTTTCCAAGGCATTGCTTATTGTGTTCAAAGGGCTCAATGATTGTGCCCTTCCGTTTATGTGTATCTTTTTTGATTCCTATCAAGGACACATTGAAGAGATAAATTTTTTTCCCATCACTGATAAAGTATTATTTTGGGATATCACACCTCAGCCATTGTATGTTATGTACTGTATATAGCAGGCCTGGAATATAATACAAAAAATGTATTGCTTTTTTCCTAGGCTATGATGTAAACATGTTTTCTGAATAACATGGATATTATTTTTTGACATACCAATACCGTTTTTTTGGTAAGACATAATTAGGTCACTATATACAGTGCCAATTTCCAATTACAATTGTTCCCGAGACATAAATGTGTAAGGTGAGTTTGCAACAGGGAACTAATATGTATTGATTCTTCTTGCTTGTAAAAGGGAGGGAAGCAATTACTTGCAATGCCCTTGCCTACATTCTCCTTCACATACTTGAGACTTATTTTTATAGATGATGGCAGAAAATAGTCTTATTAACATCCCATGTGGGAATGGCAATTCTGTGTGTGATGTTAAAGCTCTGATGATGTGCATCAGTCGCCTGCTCTCCCTCCATTTTAAAACTAGGGAAAAGAAAGTAGTTTTTTGCATAATTGCTTGAAAGCAAAGTTATTGGACTGTTATTTTCAAGTCAACACTGACTATATTGCTTTGCCCTCTGTCTGTTTTCAGGTCAGTGCAATATCATGGGAGGCAGCCGAGCCAAGAAGCGACAGAGGACTTTGGAGACAAGGCCTGTGCTTGAGTTACTTGACATGAAAAGCGTCCAGAGCCACCAAGTTGTTTGGCGTTGTTTGTTTTGCGCTGGCTTGACTTAGACCCTTGTGTGTTGTGCCAGCCAGCTGTGCAGCCACAACCCCCACCCTAGTAAAATATGCAATCATCAGCCATATCTCTGCCCCCTCGAGCCCTCATTTGATGGTAGCCTTTTAATGAGGAGCAAGCCAAACGACTTACACCCATTGCGTCCTTGCCGCTAACCTTTATGCAGAATAGACGCACTCTTGACATACAGTGTGACTGGGGGACGCAAAGAAACAAGGAATTGTGGGAGGTGTACTCCCTTATGAGGAGTTTGAAAGCACTAAAGGGTTTTGGTCTCACATAGACAGAAGGCATAGCAGGTGGAGAAAGACATAGCAGGTGGAGAAAGTGAACCTTTTGACCTGTCAGCCACCCTGTCGTCCTCCCTTCATCCAGCTCCCTTTCAGAGCCTTTTACTGTATTTTTCCTCTACATTTATTCATCTCTTCTCCCTCATATAGCTGTAAAAATCTCATTTGGCACACATTAAAGTTCAGCAGCACGCTAAGCACATTGAGTGACAAGGACATATTGCCACCTATTGGTAACAATCAGTCATAAGAGGCAATACAGTAAAGTTCAAGATCTTTTCATTTACCATACGCACAACAGTTACTGAGGCAGTCATCGGCAATACTATTCTTGGTTCCTTCTCCAACAATGCATATATCCATAAACCCACACACACACTATATATATATATAAAGACATACTTAGGGCAACGTTAAAATTTAGGAAGAGAACACACAAGTTACAGTTATATAGAATACTGTACACCACGATATGTGCAGGTATAAACAGGGAGCATAAATATGGATACATAATTGGGTTGGAAGGTATCCAATATGTTTTACCCGTTATCCTTCCAAAAATTCTACACAGGTATATGGTATAAACGTAGCGCAATACCCATTTCAACAACAGCTGTAGCATATTTTCTGTTGGAATACCTTTAACATTTTTGAGAGCCCTTTGATATAACCTTGATCCTGCCCAACCTTAATACATATCTTACAATAAACATATGATATCATATGGAAAGTGTACCAGTGAAGAAAACAAACTTGAGATCACTGTCATCTAACACTCTTTGTGTTTGTTTGGATAGATTTTGGTTACAGCAAATTGGTATCAGGCTATTTGCTGATGCTGTTTCACTTCGTTATTTAGCAACTTATCTCGGCTGAGACCACACACAACACGAATTAGCATAACAAGTCATTACTCTCCGAATCGATCGTTTTGTTTGCAAGTGAAGCAGACATCTACCATTGCTCACAACTCGCTGAAATGTCATTATATTTCTCCTTTACTGCAACGGCTCTTCTCTTCAAACACTTTAAGAAAGTATAGAAATTAAAAACTTAACGGCTCTCCATTTAGCCGTCCCATTTCTCTCGGGGTCCTTGAACTAATCTGAAGCCAGGGTGGATTTTTTCTACCCTGGAGGAGTGTGTCATTGGACTCTCATTTGCATATTATTACAGAGGATAAAGAAGTGCCATTATGAGCAAAGAGAGCCTTAATAGTGCACCACAATCAAATCACAACATTGCAGGAGACCACAGTTGGCACCGCGGTGACTGCACTCATTTAGCAGGCCTTTTAACTCGGCTCTTCTCCAAATCGCCCACCGTAACCTGCTAAGCCGGTCCGTCCCACAAATCCTTCCTTCCACACATACGTTGTGTTGCTATTTTTCGAACACAATGTTACTTAGTTCTCCCGGTTCCCGTTATACTTTTAATCCTGTCTCACCAACTCCTTTACAACAAACAGGATTACCACAATTATAACCTGGTATAATTATTCTTTAATGAAAAAAAATATTTTCAAATATAATTTCTAAATGTACATAACTATTTCATAGTACACTAATCGTTACTTGTATTTAAAAATACACTTTTAACTAGTCATTTGAATGAATTCCGCTTTGAAATGCTGCTCACACATTATTGGATCAGATATTGAAATCCAGGAATACTGTTTTGGAAGCTCCAGAACAGAACTGCTCTTCATTTTCATTTGCTGCTTTCAATGTAAAGAATGAACTCTGTAGCTCAGGTTTGACATTGTAGTTTATGTGGTGGTGTTTGATTTTCAGTTCTTCATGATACAAGTCGAAGTGACTTGAGCAAGGCGTTAAACATTCAATTGTTTCTGATGTACATAGGAGACAACCCAATGTAGCTATGGACAAATAAATGGCATAATATTGTACTTGTATGTTATAATGTGACTTTTCCTTGAATAAAGTCCACGTTATTTTCCACACCCACTGTATGGTTAAAAGAGAAAATTTGCATCGACTGCCTTTTTCTGCATATCCTCAATTTTGACATGAAGTTAAATTGCTGTAAAATGATCCCCCGAGTGCTGTCACACTTTAAAAAATAAATTCTGTACAAAATGGAAAAGAGACTTAAAAGCAAGACAGAGGGAGGTAGAGAAAGGATATGTGCCGCGCAAACTCTCCCAGCAATTAAGGGACAGGAGGCAATATGCAGATCAGGCTGCGCAAAAAGCACTAACAGCTAGGAACTCTCGCGTTCCAAAACATCACAACAGATGTCTGTTTCACTTCCAATGAAACAGACATCCAAAACCAATCAAACAGACAAGTTTTGTGATTTGAATTGAAAATCAGATAAGTTTCAGACTAAATGCTCATGGTGCACATAGTCCTGATCAGTCCTTTGTTGATCAGGTGAATTTCCATCTAAAACCATCAAATGTGTTTAGTGCTAGGTATCCAATCGTAGCAAGTTGTCATGCTAAGATGATAAACTTGTAAACAAGGTATCTGATAAAAATCCCCATGTTGTCAATGTCAGCATGGCCTTGTTAACATTATGTTATTGCCATTATTTCTACAGAGCTACAGTATGGTTGAAGCTGGGGTTGCTAGGAGATGTGTGCTACAGCTATGAAGCCTGCCTAACATTAAGAGAGGGGGAGGGTGTGAGAAGTTGGGGCCGAATGGAAACCATCCTTCATTAATGTCTCTCCCAGGCTCACTCTCTAGATGCACTTCTCTTTGGAATTTAATAGTAAATAGAGAAAAAAAAATGTGTTGGCCTTTGGGAAATTGGTGTCACTCCCTCAAATTAGCTGCTGCTTTGTGAATCTGAATAGAATAATTTGTGGTTGATCACTTCTGCCAGCAGGTCCTTTACTTGCATAATTTCCTCCTTTCCTAGGACACTATGCCAGAGTCATTTGACATTTTTGGGTCACGTTGTGCTGCAGAGGCATTGTTTAGGGTCCAGTGGTAAATTGATGTATGAAGATGACATGTCTCTATTCGCAAGATAATAGCGCCATGGTTCTCAGGGTGGAATGAGGGAGCAATTCAGCATCACATTGTAGAGGCAATGTGACGATGCCCCAGGGTAGTGTCACCTCTCCCCGTGTCTTTATGTCTGTCCCCGTCATTGTCTCATCTTTGTTTCTCATCTAAAATACACAGAGACACCAAACAAAGCAGACAAGCCTGCATCGTCTTTGCTTTTTTTTTTTATTGCGTACATGGCTCAATCTCAAAACTTACCTACCAGTCAAGGACAACCAACGCAAATCCAATGCAGGGACAGAACAGAGACGCAACACAGATAGAAATACAGGGCATCTCTCCTTCATGTTATGAATGGTAAAATTCTCAGTGTCACAGATATTTGCCGGGAACCTGGGGCGCAGAACAAATGGATGAAATGTGGTGGAGTGTGAGGGCAGAGCAAGCAGTTGTACAGTGAAGAGGAAAAGTCAATCTTTCTTCAAATTGTTCTTTTTGTCTCCACTGCGACAGGTAATCGAATTGACATTGAAATAAGTCACTACAAAGAAGGATTAGTGCATTAAAGCCTTTGTCTGAGAGCCAGCAATGATCCAACACCGAGCACTCAACTGTGTCATATAATTTAAAATCAGACTTGTGTGAGTTGACCATATAGTATGTGTTCTTGTGAGACTGGACATATTTTTACTTTTCATCAATGGAGAGAACTTCAAAGCAGCACATTACCATTTCAGACCAAGTGGGCCAGCAGTAGCCCAGAGGTTGGACAAAGTCTGCTCGTGACCATGACACTGTCATTTCAATTCCAAAGATTGTCTGAGATAAGTATGGACAATGAAAAAAAACATTGGTCAGCACATATTATTTTACCGTTTGTACTGGAGCTTGTTATTATTTTAAAAAAGAGGAAAACACAGTTCCTCTAAAAGCAGTTTCTTGTTGCAAGCATGGTATAATCAGAAGAGTACACCCACAATGAGCTTTGACTTGTTTTACATATGTTTGTGTTGCAGCCATCTTGATGATTACCAGACAGAGGACATTTGTGTTACCTCCAATAAATAATCACATGCACAGTGACTAAAGAACCTCCTATCCACTATGTTGAGCTTTAATACCCTACTGCACAGAGGAGGGTGCATCTCCCAAAGACCTCCTGCCTAGAGTGCAGTTTGCTTGAGAAGCATATGTGAACACCCTGCTTTCCCTGTCACATGAGCCAAGTGTGTAAACATGTTTGATGAAAGGTGAACATTGCTCCTGCAGTGCTGTCATGCAGAGTATCAACATGAGCAGTAACATAAAAGAAGCAGTCTGTCATCGCGAGGGATGAGATCACGCAGGAACTAAGTCCAACATTGGATTTTACTGCTTCATTACTGGTTTGTCAATGCAATATAGAAGATGAAAATGCATTCAAACTTCCATGTCTTACTAATATATTTCATCATCCTTATGAATGGAACACCATCATGTTTTGATTCATAAACACAAGGTGCTGACAAAGGCAGAAATACAGTAACTGCACGGCAAGTAGTATCTGTTCTAATTGAAACTGAGTCAATCGTTATATTAATTTCCCTGTGGTTTATCCATTTGATTTTTTTGCAGAGGGATGCAAAGTGTTGCAAACTGTTCAAAAATGGTGAAAAGTTGCAAATATAAGTAAGTTAAACATTGTATCTTCCATCCAAGTTATATTACCGACGTCAATAGGCTGATTAGTCAATAAAATGGATAAAAACAAAAGGTTAAAAAATGACCACTCGACTAAATTATCCCTCAATGGGATTTATTTGCAGGAGCCTTGAGGGCGGTGTCAGGACAGGTAGATTCAGCTAAACTGGTCACCTTTTTAGTTCAGAATTCAGATTGTCATCCTGTCTCCATTACTTTCCCCCTGGTGTTCACTGTTTGATTGGTTATGTTTGTTTCCATACCTACATTGTGTAATACTGTACAGTCCCATGTGCTGAATAGTGTTTCCTATTAAGCAAGCAGGATGGGTGCTCATTAGTCCTGATACCAATCCAAGATATCCATTATTTTTTAACTACTATAACTACAACTTTATTTTCAATTGTTGACAGGTAATAAAACATTAATTTTGTTCTGAAGTTAAATTTCATATTTTGAAATAATAGTAAGCATTTCCTTTAACATACTTAAATGCTAATCGAAATTTGAAGACTCTGCCATCAGTTTATGATGACCTAATAGGGAATAAATATGTCTGGCACCGATGGCTGTCAATGTACGATTTATAAATTTTTTCACACCATCTGCTATCTATTCAACTGGACAACAGAAGGCAGCGATCAACAACAGTTTGCATTAAAAAATGAATATGTGTTAATTATTTTAACATCTTACCCGAAATTAAATCTATGTGTCTGTGTTGGTGTATGCAGCATTTTAATTTTGAATAACTTGAGACCGTCTGGAATTTAAAATCATCAGAGTATTCAGTTCATGAAAAGAACTACATTTGAGTCATTATGATTCAGGCAAACTTGATTATTCATATTTACATCTTACTTCAGATTAGTGTCTTATCATCGCACCAAAGTGTAATTATTTTATTCTTCCCTGTTCCCTCTCAATAGACAGTTTTAAGCATTTATTCAAAGTAATATTTCAATTTTAATTAATTTCCACTTCCGTCTTACATCACAAAACCAAAAAATGTAATTAATGCTTAAGTCTAAGAGAAGCATCTTAGGCATGTGTGCATTTTTGTGATACGAGTCCAAAGAAAGTTTTTCAGCTTTTTCTGTAAGCGTGACTCACTCGGAGGGATTGAACCGGACAAAAAAGCTACTGTTAGTTTCAGTTAGAACACGCTACCTTTCACTAACATTAACTATGAAGTATGCTTCACGACCAGTAACAACGTGCCTCCCTCCTGTACCTTCCAATAAAGGGCCCTTCCAACAATTGATGTCATAATTGGGGGGAAAAGTGGAACTGACTTTCTGTAGGTGAACCATTTCCTGTGAGAGCAATAGACAGTTCCCCCGAGTAGTTTCCCTAACGCTAGTGTGTGTAACTGTGTATGTGCACGCACTCATGCCGATGACTGCTGAAACTACATTTCCTTGTGACTACTGTGTGGATGCAGGCAATACCACCTAAGAACCACGATGAATTGAGATATCAAAGAGCTCCGAACCTCAGGAGGTATGAGTTCAAACATGAAGCCGGGCCACGATTGACCCATGACTAATACAGTGGCAAAAAAAGTGCTGCTGAGTATCGTTTGAGATCTACTTTCTCAATGAGTCTTTATCAGGTAAATCAACTGAAGCAGTGCTGCTTTTACTTAACACAAAAGTGCTGATGGCCTTTAAGTACTTGCTAAGAATTATTGCAACTTGTGCAGCTCTATCTCTGTCACATCTAAAAATAGTAGCTCCTGACAAATTGAGGTTGCCCTTATCAGAAAATTGAGATTTCACAGCTTTGAGGGTGAGATGTGAAGTGACACATGAAAGGGCTTTTGAGGGCTTTTTTGTTGAGCTGGGAGGGGGCCTGATGGCAAAAGGGGAAGAACGTCTTGCTCAGGAAAATGAGAGCCAGATGAATATGGAGCTGGGATGCACTTCTGGCCATCAGCTGGAGACATGTTATGATAGAAGAAATGTGAGAAGTTGTCAAGAGGGTCTGGCAACGGAGGGAAACATTCATTTAATAACATAATTTATAATGCAACCTACCGCTTCGAGTCCAAGTCATACATTTAAGCAGCTGCCATAGCCGTTATGAATAATAAAGGAAAGCGATTTTCTGTTCAAATAACCTTTGCTGTTCTACTTGAAATACTACCATCTGCTCAGCTCTATAGAGGTCAGTTATTGTATTGTTCAATTTACATTAATTAATGATGGGGCCAAGGTACTGAACCTCTCTTTAATAATGGGATTGCAAATTACTTTAAATAAAACACAGAAAGGTTTCAGATTTGGACAAGGTGTCTCAGATTGTACTCGTAATCCTGCTACTTGATGATGTTTACAGACTGTTGACATACGTCAACACCTGAGTAGGCTATGTTGGGTTGATGATTTTGTCCTCAGCACTCTCGAGATTGTACTTGTATGCCTCTCAAACTCCATCCATGTTTGCATATGCATAGCCTCCGCTGTAGTGTAGGATATGCAGGATAAAAACCCCTCTCACAGAAAGCCTAAACTCTAACCTCTCACACTCCAAACTAAACCTAGGTTTTGGTTTTATAATACGAAATTCCACAATTAGAACAAGATGCCATGTCGACAACAGGGAAATATATAATGATACAAAAACAAAGTGCTGACACTCTGCTCAAGTCTGATGAACTCTCATGCACAACAGTGGCCTGATATATAGATCTAGTACACAAAGAGAAATAATCTCTCCCTTAGGGCTGCGTGGCACCATGTGTGAATCTGAATGTAAATCACATTGAATGGGCAATGAGAGAGGCTGGGGAACCTCTAGCATAAATTTACTGGCTTCGAAGACATCTAAACTGTAAAATCCCAGATATAAAATATATTCTGACCGATGTAAATCAATACACCATCTATTTTAGAAGTCACAACAACTATGTTCACTGATTAGTATGTGCATATTCATATTATCAAAATGACTGTTATCTGTATAAAAACAAGAAAATATGAGCCATGTTAGAGGGAGTATGGCTGTATTTACACAGATGTGCTTTGGAAAATTAAAAACATTTCCATATTAACATGCTAACAAAGAAATGCTGAGATGCCGATGTCAAGCCGGTATAATCTTGACCATGTTTGCCTAAATTTAGCATATCAGCATGCTAACATTTCCTAAATATAAGACCAAATGCAAAGTACAGCTAAGGCTGACGTTTTTTAGTTTGTTGGCGAAAAACATTTTGGCCCAAATTTTGGCCAAAGTCAGTAGGAGTGGTCATGTGGAAAACATAAATGCACAAAACTCCGTAGCATTCCATCTAGATGTTGTAAAGATATTTCAGAACCAGGTGGAGTAAAAGACGAACATTTCTGTCCCTAGTTATGTGTTGCAGCATGGGTAGCACAACTACACACTTGTATAGTATATTCTGTCTGAGAGAGTTTGGGAAGCATGTATTGAACGGTGTGTCCACAGAATTATTTTGTAATATGCATAATACCTGTTATCGTCTGCTCCAACCGACTCAGATAGATAAGAGCTGGGAGTCTATACCTGTGTCAACAGAGGTCCAGTATATCTGCTCTGCTCTATTCACAGTGGCGGGCAGCTATAGCCTCTCTCCTGATAGTGGCACAATCTTCAACCTTCATCTCTCCCTAACTCTGCTGGCAAATCCACCAACTGTATTAAAAACTGCTCAAGCAAAATATCGACCAAGGAAGTAGCTGTCAGTAGCCTTAAGCATATGAGATGTGTTTACCAGCGAGGACAACACACGTTTCTGGAAAGTTTGTGTTCCATAGAAAGATCAAAATGTTCTTTATGTTTTATGCGATTTGAATTATGTATATAGATAGACAGGCTATACCACCACTGGTAATATGCATTCATACAGTATAGCTGTGCATCCGCTGTCTCATCTAGCTAAATAACACCTTAATGAAGTGAGATCCTTGTGGGTGGTAAATTAAAATGTACAGCTAAGGAAAAGTTGATTTGGATTACTTGACATGGGTATGCAATTAAAGGTATGTGCATGTAAGAGGTTTCTGTAAAATGTGCTCAATGTCCTCAATGTCATGTTCACAACTTAATTTTAACACTCAACTAGATAGTGTCTCACTTGAAAAAATGCTGGTGTAATCACTGACAATATTTATGTCATCCAGGCATGTTATTGTTTTTGGGATTAATCGCAGTATACTATTTGAATTCAGAAAATAGTTCACACTTCTGCTGTTTCTTCGTTTTGTACATCTACCGACCCAATCAAATTGTACGATCTGATATCGGCAGGCCAGAGCCCTATATATCTGGGGTGGCCGTAACCGGATAACGACAGTATTGTGCCTGCGCCGTCGAATTGGTGATAGTTAACAACAAAGATGGCTGTGGATACGTTGTTTGAGTTTAAAACTGCTTTGGCCTTGACACTTAATGTTTTGGAAGAAGGCACTCAAATCTTCCATTAGCAAGAAAGAAGAATTTTCTGTTTTGCTGAACGACCACGGCAAAAGTTCAATTTATCAATAAACCCCGCTGTACGCTTAACGAACTGGGCTGAATATGTCACCTTTGCTCAGATTGGTCGTAGTGCTATCCAATTTCATCCAGTGGTGTTTGAAATGTATGCATTGGTGCCGCCCCTTAAAATGGGAAGGTCTATTGCTCGTGTCCGTTTTTTAATTTTTCTATACCGGCTCTAACTCCCAGCATTACACAGGCTTGCAAACACACACTTCGACACAGTTTTGTTTTGCGTCATTAACTGTTCATAGTCACTACCTAAACGCTGTAGAATGTCAGAATCGCTTGCAATTCAGACAAATAAAATGAATAGATTTACTAAATAGTCAGCATCATTGTCTGGGCAGAAAATGTGCAGCTGAGTCATTGGTGCTCAGCAGCAATCAAAGAGGCATGGACTCCAGCCAAAGAGGCAGGCAGCTCATACTGATCAGAATCTGCTTGGAGCATGCTGTAATGGACAGTTTGATAATTGCAGGATAAAATGGACTGGCACTACTCTATAAAATAACTGAATATTAAAGCAGAAGTAGCAAAATATCCCCACTCTCTGCCCTGCTGCTACACTCCTAATAGTGTATCCCTCATTACCAGCCAGTGAGAAGCAACATTAGTGTTGCCCCTTCCCTCTAACACTCATAAATGTTCACCACGTCTGGATTAACACTTCTCTCACTGCCCTTCTCATCATCTAACAGTATTTCACATCTATTTTTTCCAAAGCCTTAAACAGGGTCATGCTGTCTGATCCCCATGCATGAACATTTCACGCCTACCACACATTACCAGAAACAGTGGCATTGCCGTAAAACTTTGGCCCTATACATCATAGTTACGATGCTGTGACGGGGTCGTCTCCCCTGCCTGAGATGCAGGGCTTGTAAAGACTGCGTTGCTGCCAGCAGGCTTCCTGTTATGGGGCCTGTAATTGGCTGATTGGTGGTAAGAAGAATGCGGCGCTGTCTTGTGAATGGATGACCCATAAGACGCGACTGTGGTCCCTAGGGCAGGCAGGTACATTAAGGGCTCCTTTCCGGCTCAACGCCTCATAGACATTGTTATACACGTCGAACCTTTACACACTATTATTTGTCCCCCCCTTCTGAGTTCCTCTGCCATCAACCAGTAACCTAACTTCTAAATTGCCTGTTGTTCAGATAAAGTATATCCTGGCCCATTTCTCTGCGCTGTGGGATGTTTGATTGCCCGACTCAGCTGTATCACTTTTCAAACGAGTAGATAGACAATGGTCCTCGAAATTGCCTGTGTCCTTAAAAACGTCAGTGTGGAGCAGCGGTAATTAAATTCCAGACCCTCTCCACAGTGGATAATTCACCTCACCATTCATTGTGTCCATGCCCGTCATCTCTATCCGGACAGACTGTACTTGGCAGCGGAAATGTTTGGTTTTCTGAGGCACAATAGCTCAAAGGCTATTAAACAGAATTGTTTGTAATATTTACAAAGGTTGGTTTTTCAATCAGTCCGTAAACACCGGTAGAGCCTAAGCCTCCTTCTACGATGCTGAATGTGCTGCATAAGAAGAGGGTAAGGAGGGTAAATACTCTGTCTTTATGTCAAGATTATCTAGGCACCTTTTAGGCAGTGCTGGAAGCTGCTTTTGTTTAATAAAGGACTGATTAATGAACGCAGCAATGTAGGAAGATGGGGACAGAGAAAAAGAAAGAGAAGCACTCCAGAGCCAGGGCCATCTCATACACATAATATCACACGGATATCAGTACGCTCCCTGTCTGATTTTCTGTATTAAAGTCAGTATCTATTTTTTTCCTGAAAAGAGCAGGAACAGCTCCACATTTCATCATGCAGCCACACCTAGGGTTTGTTTTTCTAAGAAGCATCAAAGCAACCTGGAGCTTTTGAAGGGGCTTTTTTAATCATAGGCAAATATGAATGAAAGAATTGTTGCTTGTATAGAACCAGTCATCTGTATACATTCAATATGTTTTAAAACCCATCGGATCAAAGCCGAGTATTCACTGCGAGACAGAAACCTATCTCAGACAACTTCAAGTTGTTTCTTTAAGCTCACTAATTTAAATACACACACACACACACACACACACACACCGCCAGCATCATTGCACTGTGAAGAGGATGTGAGAATTGTTCCCTAAGAATAACTGCAACTGCGACTTTACAGCATGTGTCTGCACAGCGTGCGTGTGTGTGTGTGTGTGTGTGTGTGTGTGTGTGTGTCTGTGTGTCTGGCACAGAGCTATATTAATTTGTTTCCTAATCAGATTGTTGTATTTAATTTGCTGCAGTTTTAATCCCTAAAGCCACCCCCCCCCCCCAACCACACCCACACACACACACACACTATGTAACTGGGATGATTTTGCATGTTTTTGTTACTGTGCACTGTTACACTTATAATCGATCCAAGCGCTACTGCTGAAACTGGATTTGTACAATCTTGAAAGAAAAAAAGGCCCTCAAAAAAGACAGATCACAGGGCCCAAGTCCCATCCACTTAGCAGTTTAACAGTCCATAATTTCACACTCTGTATTCCGCTGGCAGCTAATTACCCTGTCATTATGAAAATGTGATCAAAATGCTTACCAACATATCACACACTGTTGTCACTGTGAGGATGTCGAGACCTTTTTGAAATGTTCACCCTGTTAATGAAACAATGTTCAGAGGATAAAACAGGACGGTACAAAGAATTATATGTTCTTACATTTGTAATATTAATACAGTGGGTCGTATGGCATTTCCCTCACCATAGGAAATACTTTGGTTATATTGTGTGTGTGTCAGAGAGGTCAGGGCAAATTAGACAGCTACCACAGACTCTGTGTGTTTGTGTGTGTGTGTCCATCTGTGTGCGTGTGCGTACGTGTGTGTGTGCAGGTGGGTGTGTCTGAGAAAGAGAATGCACTGGTTTACTGGTTGTCCTGGCAACCTGTTTCTGCTCTCACCCGAGTACCAGGGATCAATTATTCATTCCTCACTCCTCTCTGCCCTTTACGTACACAGTATGAACGCATGACATAATGTACACAGGTAACAACATTTCTATGGAAACTCTTCATGGATTTTCAGTAATCAAGCTCCCCGGGCGAGATGTTCAATATAATAATAAAAGGTTACCCGTCATGCTTGTCAATAAGGCTTTATGAGGCATATGAGACATATTAAAGAAGTTATGGATAATTTATTTGGAATGACAAATGTAAAATTAATGAGTTGATGTGTACACGTTTATTCTCTGTCTTTGCACGTGTAGCCTTCTGTGTGTGAAAAAGAACATGCATGAAACAAGAGTGGGAGCAGGAACACTCAGTGTGGGACTTAGCGGTGTGGTTTGAAGGCAGTGACTATCAATGTAATTAATTAATTTCACCAAAAATTATGCATTATGCATTATTTATCTCACTAGATGCATTTCTTAGTCTTGGTATTCCCGTAGATAATTTAATCTTTTAATTTAAATACCTGTCTAAAGCAGGTGCAGTCACCTGGCGGAAAACAATCCAACGAGGACCATCTATTAGCTGCTCTCGAACCTAGGATTAAATCACATGATCTTTATGAGCAAATTGAGTTTTCAAATTACATCTGAGCACTTTGTGGACACCACGTCTAAAACCATTTCACCACAAGGGCCACTTATTAGTAGTGTATTATAGTCATCAGCAGAGGGTTTTAATTTTGTTCTGTAATACCTGGCCAGCATCCTCAGCATACAACGTAATGAACAGACAGTAAATTCTTAACAGTTAAGCCCCCAGGATATTCTCTGTGAACTTAAGTAAAGACCAGTTATTTGACCCTGTGATCCTCCGATAGTGAAGAGGACTTGGGGGGAATCTGAGAGCTGCTCGACTTTGCTGTGCTAAAATGCAGCCTATAGCCTGTCAGGCTCAGAGGAGGGTCGATGGGAGGTCGCATACACCATCAAGACAACAACGTTGGGCCCAGCCCCGTCCATGTTTGACTTGAGTAAACAACAGCAGATGAACATTAACAAGATGGATAACAACAGGATCCTGACTGCCCAGGAGAGGTTTGTCCACAGGTCATCCAGAACTAAACTAAACAAACCCAAACAGCATTTGAGATTTTATCAGATGCTTCTCTGTGGCCTTGCCTTTAATGCGTCCCCCCGCGCCTTCCCTCTGTTACCTCACCCCCGGCTTCCTTCTATGCTCTTGCTGGGTCTGCTGCCCACAGTGCCATCAGGATTTCGCTCATAGAGAGAGACAGGGCAATTCTACGGCCGCTGGTGTGAAAAAAGGGGGAGTTTACCCAGAGGGGGTTGGAGAAAATGGCTTGTTCTGTCCCATCTCGTTTGGTCTGGCCGAGGCGGGCACTCTGCCACACTTGGCCTCTCTGGCCGGACCCATCACATAAATACACACACAAAGAGCTTGTCTGTGCTGGTGAGTGGGCTGGCTGCCTGTTGCCATTCTCTGGTGGAGTCAATTGCTGCCTGTGGATGGTCACACATCACAATGCAACCTAAAGTGAGGGGTTGTTTGTGTGTCACAGAGACTGAAAGAAAAAAACATCCAAGTGCACTTTTAAGGGATAGGGGTGCCAAAGAACAAGATCAAACTAAAGAGATTGCATTATAATATGATGTTATGACACAGTAAAATGTATTAAAGGGAACCCTTCAACTTCCTGGAAAAGTGAATCTTTATAGGTCAGCTCAGCCTGCACCATTAGATGTGAACATAAAATGCAAGAAACAAGGTCTTCACACACCATTTTATCTTATGTCTCTAAATCTGGAATTGATGGTCCAGCAGAGCTCTTTTCATTATGTCTATATATAAAACATTACATTCTTTATCAAAAAATTTTAAAGGCTAAAAATTAGTTTTTGTTCCAATTGTATGCAAAGATGAAACCATTTAACAATAATTTAAACAAAAAAAACAGAAAACATTAATAGCAGTGTAACAGTTCAGCCAAGTATGTAACTCTTCAGTAGTGCATCCGTATAAGAGCAGTATTGCTCGCCCAGTGATTTATTTGGTTAAATTATCCTTCCCTTGCCTACCATAGTGGTACTTCAAGACGCACCTTATTTAGGGAGACTTCTTGACACATCTTTAAACCATATCAGGAATGACACATTTAAGTGATGTACTGTAAGTTAACTTGCTGGCGGAGAGGATGGCACAGATATGAAGGTTGGGAGCCTGCAGGTGCACCATGTCAAAAGGGTGAGGCGAAACTTTCTGAGCACCAAGGGCCGCCAGACTCTCAGTTTTAATCTAATCATCTGTCTTGCAACTCTATAAAACTCAATGCAAGCACTTTTAATTCCAGGACTTCTTTCATTAATGGTAAAACCGAGAAGGGGGGAAAAGGTGAAGCACCGGTCCACAAAGGTGGATTCATGAGGGAGACACCCTTGATACTGAACTACTACTTCAACTACTAACCCTACGGTCTTTTTCTAGCTTGTATAGCCTTTTTTCATAATATCTGCACATTATACTACAGTATTGTTAATATATGGTTATGATGATTAGGTACCAGCCAGGGTATAGTCAAATAACACAAGTTTGTGAGAATATTTTTATATTTATAAATGAAATTGGATGAGGTGTAGTTGTGTGACTAAAAATAAAGTGTGTCAAAAACTCATGAGGTTTAAAAAAAGGCAACAATGAAAACATGAAATTATTTATTATAAGTACAAGAAATATGAGGTCAATGACTTTGTAATTTTCCAATCTCAAAGCTAAATGGCACCATATAAAAACACATCAGTGAATAAGCATGAGCATAGACCAAACTACCATGACATTGAAGCACTTCTTCAGATTTTTGGGGATTTGTATGTGTATAAGTTTGATGCTGTTGCTGATTGAAAACATTAATTGAGTTAAGATATTGCATAATTTCAATGACCTCTGCCATTTTCAGTATTTTTTTTAAATAGTCACGTGGCATAGTGCAGTTGCTAAGCTTACAGTTGGCTGGCAGCACTTTCAGTATGTGAGTTGGTCAGTGAAACTGATGATTTGTTTACTCTAGATTAAGATTCCCAGATCAAATACCTACCACCTTTACTTTCTACAAACACAGAACTTCCTGTTGGATGTAGAACACAAATGTTATCTTAGGGGTAATGTTTAATATTACATAACAAATGAAATAGCATGATGATATAAAATCTGATTTTAATTTTATTTTGGACGGTAGCAAATCACAAGATGGGAGCGACAAATCAGAAAAGAAAAATCAGAGAAAAGGTCCCAAACTGTGGGGATTGCTGCACCTTGATTAGCCAAAACCCACACGATAATTGCAGCCTCACAAGTTTGTATATAATTCAATTAGTTCAGTCTGCTGCAATTTCCTCTCTTTTATGGCGTACAGCCTCACTCTCTCACACACACCCACACTTGCATATGCTCACTTCAAACTTATTTCCACATTCCAATGAGCACCCTCTTAAGGCTGACATATCTCACATCCATATGCAGCACAAACAGTCAGCTCAGCTCCTTCAACCACTGAAGCATCATTTCCCCACAAGTTCATCAGTTTACCACTCCGAGGGGACCAAACCTCCCCCTGTGCATTATGCATGGCCTCAAAGACCTAATTGAAACTGAAAGTGTTATGTTCCACTCTAGTGCTCACCTAATAGGCTGGCTCTCAATAACCAGGCGTGTGAGGCAATTACAAACCAGAGCAGTGGGTCCAGATGATTCTTTAAGTTAAGAGTTGGGGCATGGTGGGTGTAAGTGACTCTGTGTTTATAGTGGGGGTCTCGGCCAGCTGAGAACAGAGCTGGAGAAGGGTGAAGCCTAACTCACTCACTAATTATAGATGTCTTTTTTGGCTTTGAATTTATGTTTCACACTGTTCTGTCTGGATGAGGGAACAGAGTCCTGGCAGATCAAACGATATGCTCTGCTTCGTTGGCTCAGCTCTAAGGCCGATCAGAAAAAAACTGGGCGCCAAGTGAGAGCAGCCAAGGTGGCACCCTCATCCAACGGTTTAAGGGAATGAAATGTGGGATGCTTTCAGGCTGGCAGTTTCATGTCAATCTTGATTTATATGAAACTTTTTTTTTCTGGAACAAGGTGGTTGCACATAATCCCTTCAAGAGTTGAGCTGTGGCACGCTACCGTTGCAGTCTGAATCCCATACTCCCGCAGGAGATGAAGACATGTCTGCATTTCATAAACAAAACCAAAATGTACTCTCAAGCTGCTAACTTCTTCCCAGTTTTACTTTAGTTTTTCTTAATTTAATTCATGACTTAACAACACTTAGACCAGAAACGGTCTTCCTCAGGTTAAGGTGAGGTTGAAAACAGACAACTGAGATGACACAGCACACGTCATGGTAAAAATGGGTCATTAACAATCTACATGTGAAAACAATGTAACTGATCCTCTCCCTTCTGAGTGCTGAGACACAACCAAATGAAAACCATGCAATCTAACAAACAAATTAGGCTGCAGCAGCCCCAAAGATAAATACATTATCAGGTTATTTTTCTTCCTATTTTTCCTGGTAATGAAGCAAAAATATGTCTGAAGAGACAACTTAAAGCGACTATGAATAACTTTTAAATATCTTTAAAACAGCCTAATTTTTCCTCTGATAATCATAAATTACCTTTAACAGCAAATGAGACCATAAGTGCAAAGAAAGCCCTAAAAAGTTTGAGTTAGGGGCGCCAGTGCTCCTAGTAAAAAAGGTTAGTCTAGAGCCCTGAACAGGGTCTGAATACTCTGACTTTGGTAACCTTCTTACAAGTCTCAAGCTTCTTTCAAGCAGCACTTTCCAAAATAGTGCATTGTTCTGATTTTTATGATCACCACATATACCCCCCATATTATCTCAGGCGTTGCGGGTTGTGGTTTCATGGGATAAATAAACCTTTTTTAAGCTGTTTTTTTTGTTATTGGTCACACCTAGGGTTGCAAAGGGGTGGAAAGTTTCCGGTAAATTTCCGGAAACTTTCCACGGGAACTTTCGCTCGGGAACTTTGGGAATATTCAAAATTGGGAATTATAGGAATTAACTAAATGGTGGGCATTTAAATGATTTTTCTTCATATCCAAACATTAATCTAAACATAAACATTATGTTGTGTCATAGCAGACATCCATGCAAACTAATACAATAAAAAACATTACATTTGAACAGATTTATTTGTAAGTAGAACTTTATCAAGTTTTGATTATTTTATGAACAATCAATAATTTCACCGAACAACAAAAAGATGAATGTTGAGTAAAATATTACTGTCTGACCCAACCCATTCAATAAATAAAGTAAATTGCCCCCCCATGCGATGGAGGAATGCACAGTGCATGTAGGGGGCATGGCCTCAGTACCCCTGCAGTAGGATGTGTGCTATGTGCAACTTGCCAAGTGTACTTGCATGAAATCTGGTTGTTTTAGTCAAGGTTATGCTAAAATATATTTCCCCAACTATATTTAAAATCACTGTTTAAGCCTCTGTAAACCTGGTCTAGTAAAAAGCAATATATGATATCAAGTTGGGTGTCTCAATAACCTTTAAAAAAAAATCTGATTTGAAGTTAAATGTTCATAAATATTATAAAACGTAGTTGAAAAAGCTGCTTTTTACAGTCTAGAACGTTTATTAGGACTGAAATAACAGTTAGAAGGATTTAGTGCATTTGGTTTGCTTTAAATTTAGTAAATTCCCATGGAAAGTTTCCAACTTTGAAAATTCCCGAAATTTTGCAACCCTAGTCACACCTGTCAATACTGCTCAAGTGGCTCCAACGGTCAAAACGGGCACCAATGTCATCTGGGAAACAGTGGCACACAGCTGCACTTCATTGACAAAGGGAGTTAAGCAGACCACATCATCAGAACAAAAGTTTTTTTTAAAGTCATAAAACACAAACAGTAGGGTTACAGGTAGAGGTGACAATTGAATGCTGGACCCTGGACAAACAAACCTATGAGGAAAATAGTCTAGCAAAGAGCCTCGGACTTCCTATACTGTCCTCCATCCCCGTGACCTGGGATGGTTCTTTTTTGTAAATAGACGAACATCTATTATTGTCTCCTACTGTAGCCAGAAACAAAAGAGCAGAGTTGGTCTGGCCCCTGCAGGTGTGTGGCTCCACAGAGAATTAATTAGAAAAGGAGTCAGAGGAAGAGCGCAGTGTATTGGTGTGAGTGCTGATTCGTAGCTGTTAACGACACGGTTGTGGTGCACAAGTTCAAACAAACATTTTACAAGTTCATAAAGTTCACACCGTTGTCTTCTCTTTGCCAAAGGAGCGCTTCAGTGTTGACAGCAGCGCAGATGCTCATGTTCAAAAGCCATGAAGTCCTAGAGATGTGCTACTGTATAATGTGAATTTTCAAAGTGAGTTGTGAATCTTTTTAGTAAAGCCGTGAAGGTACATTAAAGTGTTATTACATTTTCTCTGTCTGAAAAGTACTTACAGTATATCTGTGTTAAAAGTTGTGATAAAGGTGCCATTCGGGAGGCATCGACGCTAGAAGAAGTGTCGGCTGCTGCAGTCAACTCAGAAAGTAAAAGTTATTTGGTAATTATTGTTGTGTACAGCTCACTTGAGAACTCAAGATAGCATGTTTTGCTTCTTTTTAGGGCAAATGAACAAACTGTCATACTCAATAACATGTAGTCATCCTGTGACATAAATACGTTACAACTTTTCTATCTATTCTAAGTAACGTGTAGAGTCACAGCCCTATCTGCGACTCATTTGATCACTACATTCGCCCCAGCTATGGCTAACTATGTCATCCCCCGAGCTGTGTAACTGCCCATGAAGCGGATGGTGATATCACAACAATTGTTTAGTTCACACTGATGTTGCATCAATAAAATAACTAGGGATGCACCGAAATGAAAATTCTTGGCCGAAACCGAAACCGAATAAAATGAAACAGTTGGCCGAAAGGCCGAAACCGAATACCGAAAGAGGCTTTTGCAGTTTTGTTTATTATTTAGTCAATTATTTCAACATTGCATACATGAACTCCCAAATGTTCTCCTCAAACATAGCCTACAACTAAAAAGCAACCCTAAATAAATAAATAAACAGTAAAACCTTCAAATCTAAGAGTAAAATTAATATTTTACTAGGAATTAATTTGTGAACCACTCACTGATTTTTACCTTGACTTATAGTTATATGAGGATGAATCTACAAAAAGATCGACTTATTGCCTTTCTTAATTTTTTGCAGTGCAGTGCAGGTTGAGTTGCTCTAAAAAAAACTGCACCACAGCTCCCACCGTAATGTCCAGACTTCAGAATTTGCATCAAAGCCCTGATCATAACAATGAGAGGCTTTAAACGATGTCCATGCTTAGGAGGTGATTGTAACTTTTTCGTCTGTAGACTGAAACTAACGGGGGGAGGCGGCTCACTGGACATGTAGTCGCGCTGTCAGTTTGCCGACATGGCTGTGTATTCAGGCTCGAGAAATGCAATCAGACCGTAGGAGCCTTTTCCCCCAACAGCGCTAACGGACAGGATATCTCCCGTTATCATTTTAGCTGTCAAACTAAAGTTTTTTTTGCGCGGCGGCACTCACCGGCGAGGTGTCACTGTGAATGACACCGTTACCAACTGTCACACTGTCACAGAGTTGCACCGGGTGAATCGCTGCTTCGCTCGCGCAAGGCTTTTGTGTTTCTAAGGTGATTAAACATCAGTCTTGGACGAGCGTTTTAACTTTATGCTGCATAAAGCATTGCACTGTCTGCGCCGTGTTTCATCCAGTTGCTCCCACACTGGACTCTGACATTTAATTCATGCACGCTCCAAACTCCTGCTGCGCGCTCACAAAGAGACGTGGACTCGCATACACGGTTACGTCTCTCTTTACTGCCATTTCCTGGTTTACAAGCGCGCAGCTCTTTTAAAAACATATTTCCTTAGTGTCATTTAGTTCGCCAATTTTCGGTAATGTTATTCGGCTTTTTAACTGTTTCGGGCCGAAACCGAAAATGACTTATTTTGCCATTTTCGGCCGAACTTTTTCGGTGGCCGAATATTCGGTGCATCCCTAAAAATAACCAGTAAAAGACTTATTTGGTTCAAACCCTAGAGGAACTCTAATGTAGAGAGGGCCATCAATTCAGTAAAATGTTGGGTCAATGTTGACCATATGCACACAACTACACGCTAAAACTAACACTGGGGATATACAGTATACTAATAGTTCTACTTTTTTTTATTAATTAAAATTTTTTTTTTTTTTTTTTTTTTTTTTTTTTAAAGTAACTGAAATTCAACAATGTTGATTAGCTAGCAGGCAATTCATTCTCAGTCAGGATTTTCAGATGGCCAACAATATAGTACTTATTCATAATGAGGCAATCTCATTAAGAGAGAGCAGCAACATGAGGGTAACTCGATCGGCAAGGTCATTAGAAAGTAGAATCTGGCACACCACCTCTCAGATGAACGCAATAATAACATACAGTGTAAATTCCAATAGCAAATGTATCTGCAGGTTGCTCGGTTTGACCTTAGAGTGGATTCCACGCTTTCATTAGAATAATTAATGCCTAAATCAAGCGTGGTTGATGATCAACCCTGGACTTTTCTTTTTCTCTCTTCTTTAATGTTTCCTATTAACATATAAGGCTTAATGGGAATGTCTGTAGGATGGCAGCTGATTACAGAAAAGACAAAATTTACAATATGCCTATGAATATCCATTGTTTTTATGATATGCTTGGTCTGTCTGTCCTCCTGTCGGTCAGTCGGTCGATGAATTGTCTAGCATGAAAAAAGTCAAGTGCCCTAAATGTTTCCTTTTGGAAGCAATTATCTCAAGTATTGCAACATTCAAATCCTGCCTAACTTTTATGGCTCTCAGATCTCCGCCCAAACGACGAACACTAAGTAATGTTTCCTTCTTGGATGGGAGCCAAAAGTAGAGTCTAAAAAAAGACAGCACTATAAAGAATATGATTAGTTGATTGCGGAAGGAAGCCCCCCTGAAGGATCTGGATAAGAGCTGTCAAATGGAAGGCTGAGTGGTGCACAGATCCAAAAAAGCAGCACACTAAATATCTGTTAAACTAATCTTCTCCTCCTCCTTATACTCCTCTTCCTCCTTCATCTCCTCCTCTTCCTTCGCCATGATTATGCCCGCAAATCTGGATCTATTACATTCAGGAAGATGCAGAGAGAACAAAGGGGAGAAAATTATGAGGGCGGAAAGACAGAAACAGGAAGCCTGGTGCCAAAGAGATAGAGGTAATGGTAAAGGAAAAAATATAAAATATTGCATGCACACACATTCGCGCGTGCTTGCACACATACACAGGGAGCTAATGAAAGGCATTCTCTTCACAGAAAGTCAGAGCAGCCCATAGGGTTGGAAACTTGACAGAGAGGGGAAAGAGAAAAAGAGGTTTTGGATATTGTATTGCGGCAAAATAGGACAACTCTGACAAGATATGGAGAGGGTGATGATATGTTGCCTTTTATTTCCTTCCTCTTCCTGCAGCTCTCTCTGTCAGAACAAGACTAGTCTGTGAGGAGTGGGGTGGGAGGGGATCCCAGCGAGGGGAACATAAGCCCACGGCGCTCACCAGAAGCCACTGACACTCATCAGCCTAAGAGCCCTACAGCTATGGCATGGCATTATCCTAGCAAGGACCTTGATTGATTGGTGGCAAAGACCCCCCATCCTTTTCAAAACGAACCCTAATGACTTTTAATGCATTGCTTCAAATAGATATTTTCTAACTGGCGTGAATATTACCATATGGAGTCGTTAGCGTCAATTAAGCTATCTATTTAGGATGAAGCCTGCTACATACTCCGCGAGAAGAAAGAACAAACCTTTCACTGACAGAGCTGCGAGAAGTTCTTTCTGGACTGACATTTCATAGTTCACAAGAACGTCACACGCTGTTACCGACTTCATACTGATCACTCACACAATAGTTCTAGGACAAGCTGCGTGAAGAAAGTTCGGCCCGGACGATGTGTCAAGAACAAGCTGCAAGAACAGCTGAACAAGAGCTGCGAGAAGAATATGATGTAATTTTCTTCACGCAACTCTGTCACCGAGAATGTTGTTCTTTCCTCTCGCAGAGTAGCAGGCTTAAGGTTTGTTAAAGTGATCTTTACCCTCTGGACCAGTGACTTTAAGAACTAGTACAAATGTGTCCCTTCATTCACAAGTATCCACCTGTTTTACCACTTATCCTCTCAAACAAACAAAAAAATGTTTGCATCTCCTTATATATTCAAGATTGTACATGTTCAACCTCAACACAAAGCACTGAGATCTATCGTCCAATTATCGTCTTCAATGTTTACAGATTCAGCTTGAAGAAAATAGAGGGGACCCAGTTCAGTTGTTGTCTTTGGTCAAGGTTATTTTCATATATGCTAATGCTATACAAATAAATGTTAACTTGAACTTGCTGTTCAAGATGATTCCTTAATTTGGAAACACCCCGCAACTGCAGTCTTAAGCTAAATAACAGGTAGAATTAGGCGTCTTAACACGATGAACGAACAGGCAGAGATTGTTGGTTAAAAGAAAAAACATGAAAGAGAGCTTGGTCGTGAATCCCAGAAATTCTAGTTACTGCTATTGTCCCTGTCACACACACCTAGATATAATTCTGTCATTGTGTGCAATGGGGCAGTGAAAACCCTCCTAGTTTCTCTTTTTAAATATCATAGGGTTAGGTTCAGCGTTGACAGCCGTAGGTCCACCTGGATCAAATGTGATGTGTTGATCGGGGGAAGCAGCTTCTTGTGAGCTTGACAGTGCCTTTTACCTATTGATATTCCGTGACATTTGAATTCTACACCATTCTCTCAGTTATTTCCCCCATATTCATTTGGGGCTGATTCCTACATGCGCTGCAACAAATTGTTACTCTATTTTCTGATTTGACTTGGCTCATGGTAAATTGTTAGCTGGAGTCATTGGTATGGCAACTGAGAATGCTACTTATGTATGTCATGAGAAAATATTTATGTTATTCAGCAGGGGCCGCCAAATATAGTGCTACACCAGAATGCATGACGAAAAAGGTTATTTGTCATTTTGTATCTGATGGACAGTGAAAAACAGGAACTGGCCCCCCTGACAAATTGGTTCTACTGTGTGTATGATAGCTTTTCTGGTATTGATCATAGCAGCAGCATCCAAATATCAAGAGCTGTCCATCATACTATATGTTCTGCTCACAATTATGATGATATAGCATGGTCATTTCCACATAAGTCCAGGTGAATACTAGAGCCTGTAAATAATTGGATCTTAACAATATTCCTCAGCGCCAGAGAAGGTTTCTCCCATGGCTGAATGAACAAAATGTCAAAGTGGCTTAGCTGTAAGCCAACGACACAGCTCTGTATATGATTCTGTGGACCAAGCTTTATCTTCACTAAAAGCATGTCACTAGATCATAGCTGTTGTCAGCTGGAGCTATGATCTATTGACTGTTTGTACTGCCACTGCTACTACTAATCCTGCAACATCTATTGCTACTACATGGAAACAAAAAAAAAGCCTGGAGACAGTTTAAGACATGTGGGGAAAAAGTATTCAAGCCTGTATTCAAATCAAAGCAATCATAATCTAATTAGACATGAACAGCAGATGGCGTCAAGACAGGGACAGCTGGTTTTGAGGTTTGCACTGTTTGTCTGTCCATCAGCCTGTCAATCATCTGCTGCTCTCCCCGCAGCTCTCAAAAGTTTGAAGCTGAGGCTGTCAAAATAGTCAAGAATATGTCATGAGCCCCCTGTGTTGCAGAGATGGAGTGAGATCACGGATGTATGATGAAGCAAGAGCTCCATCTAGTGTTGTGTGGTTTGTTAATTTTGACTGGTTTTAGGACTTCTGGCCCAGAGACCTCCTTAAAAAAAGCTTCAGATGGATGTTACCAGCACGATGTTTGAACACTTTGTTCTCAATTTACAACCAGACGGCACTCAAAACAGTATGTTGATGCAGAAAGGACTTGGATGTTTACCAATTCAATCCAGCATAAAGGAATGTACTGCACATGACCCACTTTATTATTATATACAGTATTTGACTGGGAAATAATGGTGGAATTAAGTTTAGTAATTAAACTGTTTGGCTTTTTTATTAGACAAATGTGGAGAGACAGAGATAAAATGGGGCAGAGAGAGGAACGACATGCAGAGAACCGACATGCAGAGAACATATATATATATATAGTTTTTTTGTACCACTATATAAAAATTAAGTGGTAACATGTGCAAAGACATTGTATTTTGAAGAAGGATTAAAAAAAGTGTACAAGTAGTGCTGGATTATATATTTCTGTCTTTGTGGTCTGAACAAGAAACTTGCTACAGACAAAATATAATTATAAGAATAACTCATTGCCCAGTGAAACCAACGAGAACCATAATGGAGGGTGGAATGAGAAAAGAAAAGAACACAGCGAACTCCGGCGTCTTATCAGCTCGACACAGTGGGAGTTCTGTGTTGCAGCCAAATCACTGCACACATATGCTTATCTGAGCCTCAAAAACACCTCAACACACTACCCACAGCACCAACACACACTCACTGTTTGTTTCAAAGTCAGGCTCCTGACTGCAGCAGCCTCATATAATTTGCCAGCAAGGAAGGAAAAAAAGGAGATTGTGGGAAGAAGGGTTTGCTCTGTGAAGCGTTAGGAATCAATGCATCTGCGCTGCCTTTGAACGCTCACCATTTCAGATGCTGCAGTTCAGAAGTAATGAGGAAGAAAGGATACATAGGTTAATTGAAATATTAAGTGAGGTCATAGAAAGGAAATTAAATAACTCAAGTGCAAAGCTGTTGAAAATAAATATTTTGTGAAATATTTCCTCTAGAGTATGGGCTCTTATGTTGTGTTTTTGTTGTGGTGTTAACATTGAGGTATTGGTATTTTTTGTTGCAAATTGAACAAACTCAACAACAAGGTTAAATTGGGCATTCCATAGCTTACTCTGAAACGTTTTAATCACAGCCCAAGTTCACCACAAATTCAAATTGGACGAAGTTTCTTCTGAGGAATTTGTTTTCTGAGCCTTGTACATGTGACACATAGCAATGTGGTGCCACGAGCCTTCAGATGTCCTTCACCATGCTGAGCTCTATCTGGCCCGACAGCGCGCAGCAGGCAATAGCAGACATTTACCTGCCATTGCCTCCCACTGTCCCCACTCTGTTCAAGCTATCAGACAGGCTATCGTTATATTGTATTTATCCTTGAAGCTACGGATGGAAAAGAAAGGGGGAAATGGAAGATAGATACCTTTGATCATCACCACAGTCTCAGTACAGACTCGAGATAATTACTGAGAAAAAAAAGAAAATGAGATAGCAGGCCTCCTCAAATGGAAAATGAGGTCCATCTCCGTCTGCTGTAAATTAATAGGAATAAGCCTTCAGGTCAGAGATGATTAAGAGGGTATAGAGTCCAGAGAGGAGGATAAGGGTTTTTACGATCCTGGCAGAGCATCTTGCAGTTGTGCTTTGTTAATCTTATTTGTATGTCTGGAGTTTTTGTTCTAATATACTTAGTAATATTGTTTATGTGTAATTTGAAGGAAGAAGATAGTAAGGGAAAATAATCATTTCATACATAACATCTCCTTTTTTTCCTTTCCTTTCCATTATGAAATGAAATATATGTTGATACATGAGCCCCAAACTTGTATCATCATATTGAACAAATATAATTGCCTATGCAAATGGAACCTTAATTAATGGGAAACATTTAAGTATGCTGAACGATTAATCACACCCAGCCTACCCGGCAAAAAGTTATGTAAAAAACAGCTGCTACTGATACTACTACTGGTAATGCAGCTACTTATAATACCGCAACTGATATTGTAACCATTTTATGAATGAGAATGATACAAATATAAAACAGTTGACAAAGGATTGTAATGTACTGAACTTCAGGTGATGAAGAGTTTCAAAGGCAACAATAAAACAGGTTGAACAATTCAACTAAATGGTGATGGATGCTTGAAGGAGCAACATAGGGATCCAAAAGTAAGTGTAAAATATCCAATATTTACTGGTAAAACAAAAGTAGCAGCAAAAATCAATGAATCACAGTCTTAACTTCAGGTTTGTTGGCTGTGAATCGCAGTAATTGTAGTTGCATCGTATTCCATAGTTCAGACAACACTTTATCCTATCAAATCTGATAAATATGGTATCTTCAACAGAAAAAATAACATAATTTAACTCAAATTATGACCACATGCTCATGACCTGTAGACAGTGCATTAAGGCCCATTACCTTCATTTTCCAGTGTGTCATGGTAATTAGCTTAGAGTTGGACTAAAGATGTGAAATTCCCTTTGCAACACTGATGCAGTAGCACATGCATGGAAACTCAGGTGCTTTGTAGGTAAAAGTGAAGCATATCTGAACTCTTTATATTGCTGTCTGTTTCTGCAACATGTACGGACCATTTTTCAAAAGAATAGAAAACAGCAAAATATTAGTGAAATTACATTACGTTTTTACTCTGACATTGGCAAGGTCAAACTTAGCATTTCTGTAGCTCCTCCTTTGAGCCACCACACACAATACAATTGTAAAACCTGACAGCATTAAACCGCAAATGCCAAATATATGAATATGAATAATATTTTCTTCACCAGTGACCTTGACGTTGAGAATTAAGTCGTGAAGACAGTCTGACAGTTTGAGCTGATGCAGAGCTTTCTGTTGACATCCCCACGGGTGAGTCATAATACGCCTTTGGATATTTTAAATTACAGACTAGACTACAGTAATTCTCATCTGGGGAATGGTTGCCTTGCTTATTTCTTTCCCTAAGTATTTTGAATTCACTGCCACGCCACCCAGTCAACTCCAAGGCTGACTGTAACGTTATGAAGGTGCTATTTATGACAGTCACAATGGGGGAAAAAAACTTAGGGTTGAGAATATCTGATCGGATGAGTTAAGGAATTGACTGTGATTTAGAGCTGAGTGATATGTGTGTGGATGTGTCTACACTAAATGCATCTTCTTCCCGCTGCTATAGAGTTAAGTACTTTGTAAAATGTTAGTTTTTATTACTTTATTTGATCAAAATAGTGTTGACACAATTCTAAGTATCAATCACATTTTTTTCTACTTCAAAGGCTAACGGTGGCAAAACCTAGAGGTACACAACACACACTCACAGTAGTGTGTGTGTGTGTGTGTGTGTGTGTGTGTGTGTGTGTGGTGGGGGGGGGGAGGGGTGATACCCGCACTCAGGCACGCACTCATAAATATTCCTCAGCTTGACTTCTACCCCTTCTTCAATATCTGCAGGAATGAGGGTGTTTTGTATAAAGACAGGGGAGCAGACAGTATTTATTATAACCTGCTGGAGCCCCAGAGGCTCACTACCTCATATTTCATCGTAATGTATCTTCACTCACAGCCTCGCATTTTTTTTCTTGTCTTGCCGGAGCCGGGAAGAACTTTGGAGGTGAGAAACAACGGCACAGGCACAGGTGACTTGGCGTTCACAGTCGGCCTCACCTTGGCCTTATCTGGGGCTTTCATATCTCAGCAGATTAAACTGCCCAATTTAGACCGTGCTCTCGCTGGACACAGCGAGACGTCTCCTGGGACCCGGAGAGGAAAGATGGCTCTCTGTTGGAGCGTAAAATGTGGCAGCAGGCCTTGCTGGACAGGATATTATTGGCCCTGCCATGCTGGTTGGGTGGGCCCCACGGTGCTGCTCTGCATCTATGGTTTCTGCTCCATGATGAGGCCCATAGAGCCCTTCATGACAGAGTTTCTCACAGGAACTTACAAGAACCTCACCACTGAGCAGGTAAAGAACTGACTGCTGTACAGCTTTTTGCTTTAATATACACAATATGAATCATGTAAATACATTTGAATATGAAATATGAATAACAAAATAATGGATGTTTTGTTTCAAGGCACATTAGAAATGTACACATGAATAGTTTTGTTTGTGTAGCAATAGCAATGTTTCCAAAGACAAATTACATATTACATTACATATTTAATTTAAGTAAATATAAAATATACTCTAATGTAAATAGAATCCTCATACACCATTATGAGGTATTAATATAGTATAACTTCAGTGGCATTCAGATGTTTGTGCTTTTCTTGCTTTTCTTGGATATATTTTCAATAACACTGCTCAATAACTAAGTTTGTTTACATGTTATCAACCCCATAGGCTTTTCCGGTTTTTGTTTTGATTAGATTTTTCTATTACAGATCAAAAGAGGAACAAAGGCACATTGAACAAACTGCACCACACATTGCCAATATGTACATTATTCGAGACGTCATGCTTCACTGGAATACAAAGGATAAAGCAAATAGCATTGCGATTTCATTTTTAATATGCTTCCAACAGCATCACTCTTTACATGGCATTACGAAGAAACAAAACGTGGTCCTTAACACATATGCAGCAACTACAAACAGGTTGTGATGCACAGGGAAGGATGTGAGCTGCTTTCTCCACACAAATGATATCAGCTATACACTCAAGGTGTGCTCATTGGATGCTCATCCATGTATGATGCAAATCACCATCTCTACTTGTGTCCCCAAGTGGCTTTTGAGATCTTATGGTAACTTACTCAAATGAACCAAGTTTGTGAACAAAGCGCAAACCAATAAATCAATTTCCTGCTCCAACCGCAACCACAACATACTTGAGAAACTATAGTAAATGGTCCTTCAATCGTCACAATGTCTACACCCCCCACCACACACACGCACACACACTGCACACACATTGCACACTTATTGCCAGCACTTCATTGCATTGCCTCAAGATCCACTTAAAATCAAAACCATATCCAAACAATATAAAAAAATCCATATAAAAAACGTCCATAACCAACTCGACTTTCACCACCTCTTAACTCATGCTATCAAGCCATTCACAAACCAAGCTGACACCTTGCAGAACGCATGCTACCACAATGAACCAAGAGCACCATCTGTACAACATAGCCTACTAGAACATACTGTCAGTTGAAATCTTAAATAAACATGGCATACATTCATAAGCCACAAACAGTAAGACATATTTTCACACAGCAGCAAACCCAAGCATTACTGGCAACAACGATCATAACCAACGCTATATTAAATTAAACAGCAGGACTCACCTGTTACTTGATGAGGAACTCCATCCTTCCCTTCTGGTGGAATAATCGATCACTTCCTCGTGCAGCCCGTTGTCTTTCTTGAGCTGAAAAAGCTCATTTCTCTATTGAGATGGACGCCAGTGTAGAGGCAACAACAGTTTTCGTGTGATCCTTAACCGATCAGTTATTTGGGAGAGAATGCTTTCGATCACTGTGTTGTTCCTCTCTCTGTATTGTGAGTGTGTGAATCCGCTTTTTCTCCTTCGAGATGCGCTCGGCTCTCCCGCGGCCTCCGCAGCAGTTGTCTCATGTGCTCGCTCACTTTCAATGTTCTTCCGAAAATATTCATCGACAGACAGGACAGTAATTCCTTGAAGTACGTCGGCAAAATCAAAGGTCTCCTATAGGCTACAATGTTGGAAGCGGAAGACAAAAGTCACAACTGTGTGCGTGCTATCTCCTGTTGCTCAAAGGATGTAGTTAGAGTCGCCAGCATTTTCTTGCATAATGCGACCGTGCACACTATACTGGAGTATTCCCACTCACAATTCGTCATAATTCGTCCAGTAGGCCTAACTTTGTGCGTTTGGGGTAGCGCGGGAAAAAAATGCAGCTAGCCCCATGAGTTCTTGCATTTTTGCGGATGTACACTTAACAAACGATGCACAAGCCTGGGACATTTTAAAAGAGAGCCTGAACAGCGTAAACCGCTCTCTTAGCAATGAGCGTCTACGTGAGTACTTGCCAAAAGCCAAGTCATAGTTAGCTTCGGCACCATATGCTACCTCACAAAGCCTTTGCCCACCTGGCTGAGGCCTTTGACTTTAGGTATTGGACTCTCTCTTTTTCATGTTTCTTTATAGCCTATATCCTTTAAACTTCACCTGGATAATTGATTCCAACGCAGATTTGCCACATTGTCACCGTCACTGTCATCATTACAGGCGTTTCTTCCATCGCAGGCCAGTGGTACGTGACGTCAGGCCACGTACGAAAAACCGACACATAAGCCTATTGGTTGATAATAATGACGTCACTCAGGTGTCCCAAACACTTTGTAATCAAATGTGTAGCTTCTATTGTAGATGTCCACAAACTGTGTAGGCCTACATTTATTTTAGCTATGGCCAACTTTAAAGGACTTCTGTAAAATGTTTTTTGATGTGTGAACTGGAGATAAAAGTTTTTTTTTACTATGGCAAAATGTAGGCTACTGTTTGGTTATTTACAGAGTGATAACACATGGGAACATCCAAGTACGGATTAATCTTATTATCACGGCCACATTTAATATACATTAAAGTGTGTATGGAAAATGTAGCAGGATTTAGCCTATATTGAGGCTCTTTCCAAATAGGGACCGGTAGTGTACTGAAGGTAATTTCTGCCTTATTCAATAATCAGTCCCTTGTGTGCTGGTAGAGGAGAGAAATGGACTATGCACATTATTGATTTTTAGTGACCTTATGATTCCTTTTTTTCTAGAAATTGAAATGGCTTTAGCTGTATGTATGTTACGTTAAAACAATGTTGACAACACATTAAATTGTCCAAAGGACAGTTCACAACAACACCCTAATAAAACATTAATCACACAGATTAATATGTGTTAATCATTTGCATGCCATTTATGTAGGGATTTGTTGTAGGGAACAACAATGTATCGACCATATTTTGCACAACATTAAATTCTATCAACTTGCCACATCATGAGTGTAATTTGCACAATGTGCACGCATAAGTAATTTTTTATTGACGGTAAATAGAGTTTGTGCTGCTGTCACTGTGTTTCACAGATATACTCTTGGAAACAAAAAAAAATACTGAAAAAATAATTGGCTCTCCCTCTGCCTTCCTCCACATCCAGGTGACCAGACAAGTGTATCCTGTGTGGACTTACTCCGGCTTGGTTCTCATCGTCCCAGTGCTCCTGGCGACAGACTTCCTCAGGTACAAGCCTGTAATCATTCTCCAGGGGCTCAGCTATGTCACAGCGTTTCTGCTGATACTAGTTGGCTCGGGGGTCCACACTGTTCAGTTGGCCCTCTTTACCTACAGCATTGCCACGGCGGCAGATGTAGCCATCGTGGCCTACATTTACAGTGTGGTGCCGCCCAGCTACTATCAGAGGGTGACAAGTTACGTCAAAGGGGCCATACTGCTGGGCAATGCTGTGGGTGCTCTACTGGCTCAACTGCTTTTGTCGTGGGACGCTGTGTCCTTGTATTGCTTAGCTTGTCTCACTCTCATCTCTGTCTCCGTTGCACTGATAACCTCTTGTTTCTTGCCCATGCCCAAGACAAGTCTATTCCTTAAAGGAACATATTCTGCACAACAGGCAAACACAGGTCAAGACAATAATGAGCCTGTAAGCCAGGACTCCAGAATTTGGGTGAAGAGCGCCAAGGCTGCCAAGCAAGTCAGGAGGGTGTTCAGGCAGCTTGCATTGGACTGCAGGGAGACTTATTCCTCCTTGGCTGTGCTCGTCTTCTGCATATGGTCTGCTATGGGAAGATGCGGCTTTTACCAGGTTGTAGGCTACGTCCAGCTCCTCTGGGTACATGTGCAGCCCAGTAACTTCACAGCCTACAATGGAGCGGTGGATGCAGTCAGCACATTGACAGGTAACAAATACACCACCACTGAAGCATTTTGCTACCTCAAGAGGATTTTAATTCTTACAGTAATTTGTCGCATTGTTTTCACCCAGCAGAAGTAGAGTGGCTGTGTTCATGTACTTGCATGGTGCATAAATCGTGTGTTTGTGAACAATGGGTCGAATGAAAACATGTAACATGAAAGAGATCTGTTGGAGATTCTTTAACAAAAAGCCTAGTTTTCAGTTCAATGGAACTCTTTCACATCTTGAAGCTGATTGTTTTGTTTTTTTCCAGCTTGCCAATGTAATGATTTGGTTTTGTCTCATATCGTTCTGATAAATTCCTTGTTTGCTAACTGCCCAACACAAAACAGCAGACAACATCGGCTTCTAATTCAATCTCACTGTTAAAGTTACTGCATCTTAAACATCTTAAACATACATGATGCACTGTTATAGATCAAACTATCCACAACTTCATCTAGTAGATACAACAACAATTCAATGCTGCATATATTGTAAGGCAGCAGTCATAATAATCCAACAACATAACAGTGAACAATAGGTCTCCCTACTTGCCTGGAAACCCGGTACTGATGACAACACTGGCCACGAGATTTCTGTGCAAAATCTGAAACCTGCCAGGAATCTGAATAGCCACCACTGAATATCCAGCTGGTTCAGGTTTTTGTCAAAACAAGTCCAAACATTTTCATTATGTAGCTCATAGGTGTCATACAAGATCCCCTAGATAAAAAAATATTGAATGAAGATGCAAAGAAAACACAATCCCCATTTTACTATCAGGATTTCACAACCCCCCTAAAGCACAGCAGACAATAGTATCCAAATTAATTAGACTATTTAATTGCCTGCTCTCATCCCTTGATGGGTGGAGCAGCTGCTGCCATCCAGCCAGTGCACTTTTATTGATTATAGTACTGATACATTCCTGTATTCCCCAGAAACCAGAGGCAATTACTCTGTGTAAACTGCATCCAGCTGTATGCCTTTCACTTGTAAATGACTTTGCCCAACATGCAGTCAGGCTGTAGGCCCCATGTCTGATATTTCCCCAAAGAGTTGTGCTGTATATTTCTTGGTTCCACACTTGGAAAACATCCCAGAGGAGAAACCCGGTGGAAACCGATAGGGAAAATATGAATATGGAATACCAACATGATTAAATAAGGCTGAAAATCACAACATCATTTACTATTTTCCTATTCAGCATATTAATAAATGTATGTCCCCAAGCTTGAAAACAACATTTTGTAGGAGCTCATTAGTATATAGATAAAAACAAATGTGTATTCATCAAACTGAGTTATGTTCAGTTAATGTTGTTTTGTACAGTATGATTTTCAAGGAGAAGGAGAAACAGGGCACCTCAACCCAACTATTCCATGGCGGTAATCAAGAGACATTTACACTTCAAACATGTATTCAAGTAAATGGATAGTCCATTCCCTAGGTCAGGGATGTGCAAGGTTTTCTGTTTAATTAAGCAATAAATTGTATGCTGAATATATATGTATATATTTACGTTAAATGTAGGCCAACAACTGGAGTTCAAGGTGTGCAAATTTTAATAAATGAGTTGCAAAATCTTAACAGTTAGATTAATTGTATTTGCTTTATATTAACTTATTTCTTTTTTTACAGTATCCCCATAAGCAACATGTTCTTTTTGAATGTCATATTCAGCCGACTCCAAGCTTTTTATTGATGTCTACCCTAGGATTTATTTCCATATCATAAGATTCTGCACCTCACAGTTTATTCTATATTCAGTGCCAAAAGCAAGATTTTTAAAAACGTTGGCATTTGACATAATTTGGGTTTTAATCGCAAAATATCTTCCTCCTTTTCATGATCGCTGTCCTAGTTAAATTATGGTAAAGTAACTCAAATCATTAGACATGGTATTTCACTTATTTGGAATAGCTTTTCCATAACCTTCAAAAACCTTCACAAAAGTGTGGAAACACCTGCACTGTGTTCGCCCAAAGACATATGTCAAACAGATATACAGTAGGGTTAATTTATAGATTAAATACAAACGCTCCAATTAGGATGAAATATGAGCACCGATTTGGTATTTAGAACTCCTGCTGTCTGAACATACTGCAGAGCCCAGCTGCATTATTGATCCCTCTCTATGAAGTTACACAGCTGGATCCGGCTGACCCTGCTAAGCCTCCGATTGACACTGCTGTGAAAACCGGTTTAATTATTCAGTCTCTATTTGACCCCCCACCTCTGTTAATTAGAGCCAAGGGGATTGATTGAGTACATGTTAAATAGACAAACTGGCCTGATTGACCACAGTAAGCAAAAAATCAAAGGAAATGTACACATTTAAAAGAGTGAAGCAATTACACTAAACCGCTCTTTATATAGTGGATAACGAGCTCTGAGTGAATTGAGCCATGTCTCTAGGGTGTCAGGGGTCTCCCTATATTCACTGACCGCATTGAATGCGACTCGGTTTAGTGTTTATGTAACCTTTAACAGTTACAATAAAGATTTAACAAAGGCAGCTGCAGTTGTGGAGGACATGTGAAGCGGAGGAAAGACACTATATAAATGCAGTACATTTACCATTCACTGAATGTAACAATCAATGTAAAGCACTGTGAGAGGAAGACATGGAGGGAGAGAAAGAGAGAGAGAGAGAGAGAGAGATAGAGAGATAATATCAAAATATTAAGTGACAGTGTCCTAAAATAAGTAATGCCCCAAAGATTCACTGTCTTGTGTCTTTAAATGCATCACCAAAGAACAAAGGCCTCATAACTTCACATGTGGTGGAAGGAGCTTTATGAAGTAGCAGTGTTGCACTGTGCCACCCTGTGGCTGAAATTAGACGTTTCAAAATAAATATTATAGTATCAGACAGGAATTATATCCATACTATCAACAATTAAATAAAAAAGGAACTCTTTTAGAAACTAAGTGAATATGTGATACAGTAAAGAAAACAACTGTTGTTAAGGCTGAACTATGGAACAACATTTAAATAATTAATTTATTATGGTAAGATGATTTAAATGTACATTCAAAGTACTTGTAGCTATAAGGAACTTTTAAATGTTTCTGATACGGTCTCATTTTTCCTCTGATGATCATAAATGACCTGTAACCGCATAGGAAACCATCAGTGCAATGAACTAAAAAAACTACCGCTTTTATCCAAAGAGGCCGCTAGAATGAAGAACAACTGAAAGTTCCTTGTAGCACGTTCAACAAAGCAATAAATAATAGATGTGACACAAAACACCTGTTAAATATTCAGCACATCCAATAGATATTATCCAACAGTGCTAGGACAAGCATTTGTCCGCTATCTTGGTAAATCAAATCATATCCAATACTGCAGCTCTTTCTCGTTTATGATGTTAATATACTAATACGCTTACCAATACTGTTATAGTCCTTTTTATGTATTTTCCAGTTCTTTCAAACTGTCTGTTTTACTTCTAGAAATGCTGACCTAATAAGGTGATGTATTTTGATCTGATTATAGTGAATCAGTCACAACCTCGCCACAGCCAGCAGCACATTTCTAATTGAACTGTGTTTGTTATATTTCATCTGTATCAAAATAATCTGTGACATTCCAGTTGAATTATTTCATAATTTACACTCATGTTGTTGTGCTTTTTTTCTGTAACCATCCAGATGTATTGTTATCATTTATTTAGTTTTGATGAAGTTTCCATTTGAAAGTATTATTTTAGAATTGATATCAAAATAGCTGAAATGATAGGAGAGATATTTCTACTATCTTTTAGTTTATTTTCCCACACTAGGCTAAATGAAAAAAATCTGAACAATAATTAGAGATCAGCTAAACAGTTTATGTATTGGTCTCTGAGGAGTAGCATAGAGAGACCTCAGTTACCCCGTGCAGTAGCAAAGAGCACTGACACACAGTGTGTGTTGTTGTGCTTTAGGAGCTGCAGCCACTGTTGCCGTGGGACACGTGTCTCTGGAGTGGTCTGTGTGGGGGGAACTGGTCCTGGGGGCTTTCACGTTCCTAATCGCTGGGCTTTTATTCCTTATGGATCTGACTGACAACATCTGGATCAGCTATGCATGCATCACTCTCTTCAAAACAGTTTACATGCCGCTCGCCACCATCTGCACGTAAGGAGGGATATGTCAGCAACCTAATGTGTATATGGAGACTACATTTCTACAATGCATAAATCATTTGTATCAGTATTAAAACGTACGTGAATCTGGATGTTATGTGTCAGTCAAAATGGACTGTAATTATATGTGTTTATACATGTTATGTGGTAAATGGAGAGTATTTTAAATTTCCAGACACATTTACTATGTTTTATATTTTTGAAGTGAATGATATAACTGTTTTATGACTGTTTGAGTTGTTTGGTTTTATGGCATTATTATTTGGATTATTTTCGGTAATTTGGGCTGCAGCTCTGACAAATAATCCAATCATGTAAATTAACATAGCCTTTTTCCAAAAATGTGGCAATATTTGTAACACATTCTGTCTGGGACTAAATAAAGAACTTGTATTGAAATACACGGCCAAATATTGCAAAATTAATACTAATATTACAAATAATGACTTCTATACCCACCACAGTGGAATGCTTAACATTTGCATGACACCAACCTAAGCCTGCATGTTGATGCTGAACATCAGCATTTAAGCGTTGTCATTTTGATTATAAAAACATGCTGCCTTTAGCTTTTGGCTCATAGAACCATTGTTCCAGCCAACTGCATCATGAAGTATTGTTATAATGGAGGTGGTTAACATATCAATATCAAATTGTCAAATGTTTTTTGCTGTAGGAGCTTCACATAAACCTGTAAAGTGATACATGTCCTTACTGTTTAGCATCTCATCTACAGTATGTATATCCCAGTTTCCAAATAGCCAAAGCCCTGAACAGGAGCTGCTTTGCCTTGGTTTTTGGCATGAACAGTTTTGTGGGCACGGTCCTCCAGAGTGTCCTCACTGCCATCGTCATCAACACCAAGTCTCTACAGCTCACCATCACCTCACAGGTAATGCAGGGCTCACCAATCAGACATTGGGATCAAGATAATTTTTTTTATGTCAATGCACTTACATTGTTACTTGTTGTGCTTCATGTTTTTATACATTAATTTTAAGTTGAAGATTGAGAAGTATAAACATTTTGATTCTGGGGTTATCAAATACATTTAGAAATAAGAAAAGTCCAAGAATGTAAATAAAGAAAATAAACTTCATTTGAATAATTAATTAAAATAAAGATGATTGTCAGAACTTATTAAAAGCTGAAGAGCGAAATGGTGCTGTTTGGAGGGCATTCAATGGAGAGAGGGATGAATACATTATTTAATATATAAATCACACAGTGCAACTAATCCTCAATTTTTTTTTCAGTTCCTTGTCTACGCCTCATACTTTGGTGCCATGTCTCTGCTGTTCACGGTCAGAGGTGTGTTTACTGTGTTCAATATGAAACAACATGCTGGAAGCAACCAGGCAGAGAGAGAAACCAGCCTGCCAGAGGGCTCACATCTGTAAAGACTCTCTGAGACACACAACATGAGGAATTGTATCACAGTCAGTAGAGGCAGAAATCAAGGCGTACAAATACATACATTTACATCACAATATTCAAACCATCAAAGAGCGGTTGAGTCTTTTTTTCCAAGTCGGTTACGGTTATCTAACTGAATCCATGCAGTCAATAGTGAAAGTGCAATGTATACATGTGGCCACTAGAGGACACCACCTGCACATTATAAAATAAGTATAACAACATGGAAACGGTGTAGTGCTTCAATCTGACCATCTCTGTATGTATGTTTTGTAACTGGTTAATACAACTATTATGACCGAATACGGCAACGTTAACATATTTGGACATTCAAAGTTGTGACTTCTGACTCTCTGAGGATAGGGTTAGGGTTAGTCATGTATAGTTCAAAAAATAAGAACTAATATTTAGATTGTACTCCTAAAAAAGAAATCATACAAAATTATGTTACAACGATATGTATCCAGTTGCATACTTTTTGTCTTTATATGCATACTTATTAGGTTCTCATGTGTTATAAATATGACATCCATAAAGAGACTAAAGTTTGCTAATGTGTTTGTTGGTTGGTTGATGAAGTAAATCTAAAAATAATATAAGATAAGATAAGTTATAATTTATTCATCCCAGCAGGGAAATGTAGGTGTTACAGCAGCCATCATACATATACACACAACACAACACATACAGTTGTGTTCAAAATAATAGCAGTGTGTTTAAAAGAGTGAGGCAAGATCAAAATCCTTATCATAGCTTTTATTTCCAAACACGCAAATGCATTGGGGACATTGCACATTCTATTCCAAATCCAAATATGAAGAAACATTTGTCAAATGTTTCTTCATCTTTACAGAAAGTGAAGAAAAAGGAATATTAGGCTGTTCAAAAAAATAGTAGTGTCTGCATTTTTCTTTACAACTCAAACATTTACTGTATCAACTGAAAAATGCATGAAGATTTAGCTTTCCTATGAATCACTGAACTAATATTTAGTTGGATAACCTCTGTTTCTGAACTGCTTCACATCTGTGTTGCATGGAGTCGACCAACTTATGGCACCTGTCAACAGGTGTTTCAGCCCAGGACGATTGGACTACATTCCACAATTCCTCTGCATTTCTTGGTTTTGCCTCAAAAACAGCATTTTTGATGTCACCACATAGGTTTTCTATTAGATTAATGTCCAGGGATTGGGCTGGCTACTCCATAACGTTAATCTTGTTGGTCTGGAACCAAGATCTTGTTCACTTACTGGTGTGTTGGGGGTCGTTGACTTGTTGGAACACCCATTTCAAGGGCATTTCCTCTTCAGCATAAGGCAACATGACCTCTTCAAGTATTTTAATGTATCCAAACTGATCCATGATCAATGGTATGCGATAAATAGACCCGACACCATAGTATGAGAAACATCCCCATAACATGATGACTGTGCCAACATGCTTCACTGTCTTCAAAGTGTACTGTGCCTTGAATTCAGTGTTTGGGGGTCATCTGACAAACTGTCTGCGGCCCCTATTCAAAACCACAATACACGTTGAAGACAGTGAAGCATGGTGGCACAGTCATCATGTTATGGGGATGTTTCTCATACTATGGTGTCGGGTCTATTTATCGCATACCATGGATCATGGATCAGTTTGGATACATTAGAATACTTGAAGAGGTCATGTTGCCTTATGCTGAAGAGGAAATGCCCTTGAAATGGGTGTTCCAACAAGTCAACGACCCCCAACACACCAGTAAGTGAACAAGATCTTGGTTCCAGACCAACAAGATTAACGTTATGGAGTGGCCAGCCCAATCCCTGGACCTTAATCCAATAGAAAACCTATGTGGTGACATCAAAAATGCAAATATACAGGTGCAAAAATACAATTGATATGCAGCTCTGACTACAGTTTAAAAGTGTAAATGTCTTCTATCCTTACTTAAAGGGGGGTCATTATAAAGTGCAATTGCAGTAGGTAAAAAAGTGTTTTTTAATCAGTCCGTTTTGCAGCTTAGCTGCCTTAGCCTCCCACTAAAAACACTCTTCTGGTTGCAGACAAGACTGTGAAAGGGATGCATGTTATTGTCCATAATGTTCAACAGTTGCTGTACCATTCTTCTCCCCATTACCACAGGGGGTCCACAGCAGTATAATATATCAATATTATAGGCACAGTAGTTTCTAAAATGATACTTTGTGTGTTAGTTTTATTTCTGGGGGGGAGGGGGTAATTATATATAGTTGGTATCATCCCTGAAACAATTATCCCCGGCTACCGCAAGAGAAACTTCCTGGGTTTTTCTGGGTTATAGTATCCCAAATGTCATCTCTAAAAGCCTCTTTGTTGGTATTGTGATACTCAATCAACAATAAGCTAGGGCAAATCTAGAGAGTTAGGGGCATATACTGTAGTATTTATATTAAAGGCAAATAGGGGTGTTCTTCCACAAACATTTATTTCCAGGAACTATATCTAGAAATTAAAAAATAAACATATACTGTATTCACCCTCCTCCATCAAACATCAATTCAGTGCTGTGATTCTCAGCCCGGTGGAGTGTCAGTGTGATGCTCTGATTCTGCATGTTTATCATATTTGCATAATGGCAAGTTATATGCTAATACAAAAACACCATACAGCTTCCAGGGCGGAGAGAAAAAAATGGAAATGACCTCATGAGCGGTCAGATGATGTATGTGTGGTCACGTCTGACCTTAAATCATAATTATAAGAGTTGGATAATGAGGCTTCCAAGATGGGTAACAGGAGCAGCTATTAGCTGGAATGAGCTGGCATTGTGTACGTGTCGCACATGCTAATTGATCATATCTCGATGATGACATGTCCCTTGGTTTTGTCTGGTGCTGTCATTAAGACTCTTATCAAATGTATAGTGAAGAGGCCCTTCTCTACCACTCAAATCTAGGACTGTAAAATTAAAAATATCTAAATGCAATTCCCCTAACATATCATGTTTACTTAAGTGTTCATTAAGTAATTTCAGCATTTCAGCCTATGTATTTTTTATATAATAAACAACTTGAACAAGTACAGTGTTTTTTTCCCATGTTATTGCAGTACATATCAGTATAATAATATATCTCAGTAAACACTGGGTTTATCAAATAAATATTTTTTTTTGCACTCTGCATTCAGCTTTACTTTGTGTTCAGGGCATGCTTGTATATAATTGGTTAATGCTATACTTGCTTAACATCCGTGTTACGTATAACTGAGAATGTTGCATACTCCCTTTAGCATTGCACTTCATCCCTTTCAAAAGTTTCACAGTGTCAAAAAATATCTACATCGTATTATGGGATGATGGGAAGAAAATATACAAAGCACACATTTTGTCACTATTATGGATGAACACCACTTCAATATTCAGGAGGATTCCTCTAATTATTTGGAAGTTATAAAAAAAAAATCTCACTTGTAAGGTTGCGTTATTTAACTGCTTGAGTTTGGCTTGTTTCTAATGAGTCAATTAACCCAGTTTTAAAAAAAAATCACTTTCAGTGGTATGTAGCTTTGAAAGTTTTTATATGTAATGGACACAACATGTAAATGTTTCATATTAATAATACCCCAAATCTTATTATTTTGTATTACATTACATTATATTCTATAGAAATATTTATAGGTGATAAATCATTGGTTATTTTGGTGTCTGGTAGTTTTAAGACACTTCATTAAACAAGGGAAACGGCAGACTTATCATGGTGGGAAAAGCTCAGGTTATGACATTAAGAACGACAACACTGAGAAAGTATGCACAGTGCCTAAAAACTGGAAGAAAATACAGTCATCATTTAATTTCATTACTCACACTTGTGTTTTCCCCACCGTGACAGGTCAACATGTATTCTTTAAGTCAAAGTCATGTCAACCGGCCTATTGGGACAATAGGTAACCCTTTGAGAGCCACTTCCTGGTATTCGCGTGGGGTCCTGTTAACTGACCGAATTGGAGGATCAGTTTTCCGCTAATCCCACGCAGTTAAATATGGACCAATTCTTGAATTTGTTGTCTAGAGAGGTAATGATTATGCTTTCAAGGAAACAATGTATGCCTACACAAGGGACCATTCATGGAAGAGATAATTATCCATGCAAAATCAGGATTCTACATCAACCGGCACTGCTGTCGATCATAGATATGAAGGGTGTGAATACTTTATTCTGTTGTGGTCATCAATATTTCCTCAGAAAGAGATACTGAGGAGATAGTGTTGTTAGATTTAAAAAACACAGGTTTGTAACATAACTGGCTTAGTATCACACTGCAAGTAAACAGCAGCTACACACCTTATTGCAGTTATCACCTCTCCCATGAGAGAAAAGAAAACAACCTGCAGTTCACTTGGGATGGATTTATTGAATGAGAGTCAGTGGAACCGATATTATGAATGTCATTTAATACGTCCATCTTAGCAATTTGGCTGACGCACATGTTCTTACACCCTCGCACATGTTGAGATCCTTATGGGCCACACAGTTTATATTCCGCATGATAACGTTTTTATTCCAAACCCTTCTATCACTGAAAACGTGATGCATTTGTTTTTTTCCCTCACAGGGCTATAGATCATAAGATCTTCACAGTAAAATCACCTGTGCTTCACTTCTTTAAGTTACACTTCGGGAAGCAATTCATCTATTTTTTTCTGGAAAAGGTATTGTTACGTCCCGATATGCACAAGGAGTAACAATTGATGTTATGTGGATTGAAAGAAGAATGGGAGACATTTGTTTGAATACCAAACCCCATTGTTGAACAAATCAAGAATTTAATGATGAATTGGAATCTAATCTAAATCTATATTCTAAATTAATTTAAAAACACAAACCCAACCACCACCCTCCTTTAAAGGATGAAAAGGAGAAAACCACATCAACGCTGGCACAACAGACAAACCACCCACAGCATGGTCTGCTGCAAAACAGCACAAAGGGAGAACAAGAAACCACAAGTTCTCCTGCTTATATACTGCCCCCAGGAGCAGAGCTAATTGAACACACCTGTGTGTGATTGACTCTCTCAGCACACCTGAGCTCACTCAATCTGCAGCAAACTAAAAGGGTACACACACAAACAAAACACATGACCTTACATAACAGGTACAACAGGTTTTAAACTTTTTACTGTCATAAGTCTCCTTTTTAATATGAATGAACCACCAAATAAACATGTTATATGTTTTATCTCAGAACTAATTGTTTTAGTTCAATAATCATATAATCAGAGATTTGTGTATGTAATCCTCTAATCTCTTGTCATCCATGATTTCCCTCCCAGGCCAAAATGTTACAGACAGCCTTTTTTTTGCAATGTGGTTGTAGATCTTGGATTTGCCACATCACTGCCTCTTCTTCCACACTTCGTCCACGTCCACGTCCATGTATTAGCATTATGTAATTGTATTTGATTATGCAGTTCAGCAGAGGGACACGTTATGTTCAGGCAACTTCCGTTTTTTTATATTAACAGTGACATGTACGGTCAGTGATGACAGCCAGGGCATTTCCCTAATTTACCAGAGCTATTACTCAACACTACGTTCACTTTACAGGTGTGGTTCATAGTATTTAGGATTTTATTGTCTAAGCTTCTCGTATGTCAATGGCTGCAAATGAGCACACGGTCACATACAATCACACTAAATACACAATGACTGACAGTTTGAGGGAATGAGTTATTAAATAAACTGCAATATGAAGTGCTTTTTTTAAATCCTGTATTTACCTCTCATTTCTACCCACATGCATGGCACTGACCTAACCTTCAAGAGTAAACTGGGATTCTGTGTCTTGCTCAAGAACACCTCTCAACATGTGGACAAGAGGTGATTAATGGTGATCAAACTATTAACACTTTGATTGAACCTGCTAAGCCACAATAACCCCTTGATTATTATAGTAGTATTAAGCACAACTTTATTGTGAGACTAATGCTGGTTGGCTTTTCCATCTTTTTTAGAAAAGTTTTGACCACTTTGAATTTGTTAATTTTGTTCAATCTGCCGGTTAATCTTCATTTCTACTCTAAACCCATGGCCATGAAGGTGTGTGGGAACAAGCGGCTGAAATGTGTTTTCTCAGGATAGGGTGGCTAGTGTCTCCCTTAGAGATAAAGTGAGAAGCTCCGTTATCTGGGAGAGACTCGAAGTAGAGCTGCTGCACTATTGCGTGGGCCGGAGCCTTTTGAGGTAGTTTGGGGGTCAGATAAAGGATGCCCCCTGAGTGCCTCCATAGCGAGTTGTTTCAGGCACATTCAGCTGGGAGGAAGAAGACCCAGGACTAGGTTGAGAGATTATATTTCCGCACTGACATGGGAACACCTCAGGATCCCTCAGTCAGTGCTGGTCGATGTGGTAAAGGGAAGTTTGGGGTCCCCTGCTGGATCTTTTGCCCCCACGAACCGACCCCGGAAAAGTGGATGACGATGAGTGAGTGACATCATAAACAATTTATTTGCACCATCCAATGCAAAGGGGATCCTCTGCACTTTGAATGGCCTTGTGTCTGAATTGTGCTATATAAATACACTTGCCTTGCCTTGCCTCTATGTCCCAACACTTGGTATTCAACAAAACACATGTGTATTGGTGTGACTCGTCCGGGAGAAGACTTACCCATGAAGAGGACCTGATCATCTGTAATAACTCGAATATCTTGATGATTGAAACACCTTAGCTGATGCATTTATTAACGCATCGTTAATGCGTTAAATCATTCAATATTTATCATTAATCCTAGTTAATAACTGATTAATGAATGAATGCATTTTATTTCATGCATGAATTCAGGCAGGAAGGCTTGAGATGATAATCAAGACAGAAGCAACAACAAAGACTTACTAAGTGAATATACTGTATTAAGACCCGGGACAATAATTGTGTCATGTAAGGTCTACCAGGTGTATCATTAAATGTAAGCTGTTCTGTAAGCACCATCTGTTGATTGTGTCAGCCACAATAATGAGGATGAATGCCGTACACACAGAAGAAGACTGTTTGTCACAGTGGAAAGATAATAGTCAAAAGAAGACATGATATATTTTTGGAAGTCATGAAAATATGATAATTTTCCACAAAGTACAATACCGGTCCAAGCTGAATAAGTAAATAGGTTTTATTCCTGCCAGCCTACAAATAAAAACATGGGGACAAACAAAATGATGCCCGGGGATTGCAGGTGAAAATATAGAACAGTTACATCACACTGAGGTTAATTCATGTGTGATGTCCCTGATGGGTAGTTATTTTCAGAGTATTTACTGAACACACAGACTTAATCCTTTTTTGACGAGATCCATCATTGTGGACTATAAATAGTGAAAACAATAATTGATGTTTTAACAGAATCAAAATGCTGAACTTGTATACTGCAGACAAGTTTTACTACAGTAACATTATGTTTACATTTTTTTAGAACATTTAAATAGATTTTCTGATTTGCACATGAAAATATCCATCTTACATATTGTGAAAATATATGCTAACAAAGACACGTCAAAAGCTATACAATACTGCGTACGAAACAACAAATCATCAATCATCATAAATAGTTTTCAGTTCCGATTTGGTAAAATTGGAGGAAGCTGATCAAGAGGAAACATAAAGGAAACAGAAAATTATTTTTCGGATGTGTTCTATTATAGGTCTTCAGATCTTAACAAGTGGTATTTGAAATGTGTTAAATGGCAAACAGAGCTGAGAGACAGAGCATGGCGGTCAGTCAATCAATCAATCAATCAATCAATCAATCAATCAATCAATCAATCAATCAATCAATCAATCAATCTATCTTTGTTTAAAGTACACAATCAGCATGGCCCAAATACACTTTACATATAAAAAATTGCATTTGGCAAAACATACACTCAAGCATATAATAATAAATAAGATAATAATAAAATAAAGAACAGCCATATCAAAAACACAAAGGGAATGTTAGAACTATGTTAAGCAAGCAACTTGTTAAGGACGTATTTGCTTCCGGTAAAGGATTTCCGATGAGTCAGATACACAGAATGAGATAACGACACTGTCTAACTGATTCCTACGTTAAAAGCATCCCTCCAGCTGCAGCGTCATGAAGGTCACACGTCCCTGGCCAACCATGTGGGCGAAAACTATTCATCACTCTCCCTTTGTGCCCTGCTGCATTGAGTTTGAAAAAGGCTCTGAATCAGTGTCTGCTGATTGACATTAGCTGGTAGGAATCAAGAACTGTAATTTCATATGTGAGCGCAATAAAAAAAAATTGCCTGTGAGGTTTCACGATCTACGGCATTTGCTATATGCTTACTACTTTTTGTCTTGACTCTACATAATGGGTCATTTAGCGGATTAATTTGTTATAATTTTCACGTGCGACTGTAAAATAAGACTTTGAATGAGGATCCCACGCCATCCTGTTTTACTCCTGACCGGAAGTGCACCAAATGATCTGTGAAAGATGATATTCACCTATTAGCTCTTTGCCCAACAGCTTTTATTGAAATTATTCTATTACAGAATGTAAATCCTCTATGCCAGGCTCAAACACTGAATAACAACCGAATACATTGATAATATACTAACTTGAAATCACAACAATTTCATAGTTCACATGCAATTGCATCATTAAAAATGTATATACTGTACATTTCCTAACAACTCCTGTAAATGTTAACTCATGTTCTCTATTTACTAAGGGAGATCTTTTTTTGATGTTTAATGTACATTTGGTGCTCTGGCCAAAATTAATTTAAGTGTTTAAACGCACAGATACTGTACATTTGTTCTCATTTAGAAACGCACCAGTACAAAGATGCACCATTGCCTATACAATTGTAATGGCTAATGTGTGCACCTTAAGTTGCATCTTAAACATGATCTTGTGAAACACCTACATTCCTTCTCTTTCCATTTTCAAATTGCTTATTTTAACATGTAATAATATTTAAAAAAAATATATAATATGCCGAAGTTTAAGTGTTTTCTTGATTCCAGGGTAGGGTGAACTATGGACTTTCAGCTGTAAGGGTGTATTCACACATGCCGTGTTTAGTTCGGTTGAAACAAACTCAGATGCACTTCCGCCTTCGGGGCGCATCTTTCAGGCAGGTGTGAATACAGCAATCGCACTCGGGGGCGGACCAAACAAGCGCTCCGAGACCCAGGTGAAGAGGTAGTCTCGGTGCGTTTCCAAACACACTCTGCTGCAGTTCGTTTGTGGTGTGAATTTGTCCGGACTCGATCCTTTTTTAATAAATTGCCTTCAGCTTCACATTATGAGAAAGTGTTGTTGTCGCCATTGTTAGGACGATAAGTTGCGGTTTGACCGGGAGCCCAGAACAATATATTACATTTGATCGAGAGGACGCGTAAAAATGCTGAATGTGTTCAGCGATCAGATGAAGGAGAGGGAGCGTCCCGCACAGTGCCAACAGGTTCATGATGCGCAAGAAGTGTGTGTTTTAATTTTGCTTCCCATTTATGGGACCGTCAATACTATCCCCTATTTGGAGCTGAACTGCGCCGAACTGACAGCCAGCTGATACACAGCTTAATCAGCTGAGTGTCGGCATGAGGCTATTCTTCTCGCGAGCCGCACGTCCAGCAGCAAAAATACAGTAAAAATTATGTTTCACATCGTAGACTACAAGCCACTTAACGTGGCATTGTCATAGGGCTTCATAGTATAACCATATGAAACAACAATAATTAGATTTTCTTCTTCTTTATTTATAGGCTAGATGTAGGCCTTTTCATTATTTTTAACCCCATATTACAGTATATCAATGATATTTTTCGCAGTTACTTCGTTCTTCCTGCTTCTCTCCACCCCAGAATGTCTGTCCAATGAATGAATGACCTCAGATCACGTGTGGTTTTGCTTCGTAATGCTGGTTCACTTACAAAAGGGGCAATATGAAAGTGGACCACCAAAAAAAAATCTAATCTCGATTTGGTCTGGACCAAAGCAAGCGAACAAGCGGACTTTCCCTGTGTGAATACACCCTAAGACACATTGTGGACCATACTTATTTCGGATATGTAGTATACATAGCCACAATGTAAGGTGATATTTAATGTATTTAAGTTAAATCAAAATTGTAATTTGTGCAGTAACTAAAGTCTTTTAATATTTGGTTGTAAAGATATGGTTGACAGTATTGTTTTACTGCTGCATTCTTGGTACAGTGCATTGCTGTGGATATGTCACACATATTTGCATGGAAATAGACTGTATTTATATCAAATACTTAAAGAATGTCTGTAAAGAATGATATTGGTTAGGTGTCACCATAATTAAAAGCCTGTTTTAAGAGTCTGTCCTCACTGATTTAATGTTCTTGGATTATTTTGGAATTTAATTTTAAATGTTTCTCATTTGTTTTATAAACTTTCTTGGTAGAATAATGGTCAAATTGAAAACTATGTTTAAAACTCAGCAGTGAATATGTGCATGTCTGTCTAAAACTAAGGAGGAGAGATGGCCAGAAAGACTTAGAACATGCATGTGTAGGCAGAGATTTTGCATGGTTGTGTGTGTATGTGTGTGTGTTTGGTGTGTGTGTGTGTATGTGTATGTGTGTGTGTATGTGTGTGTGTGTGTGTGTGTGTGTGTCTGTCTGTGTGTGTACGTGCATGCATTGTTTTATGTAACACCCGGTTGTCTAATCACTGGCAAGAATCATCCATTCTCTTCAACACTGCCTCCACTCTCAGCTCCTTGAAAATCAGATCCTCCCTTGCAGATTACAATAAAATGAGTGTTGTTTAGCCTCCCTTCATTCTTTATGCTCTAATGCTGGTCACATATCTTCCATAGGTTTTTGAGTACAAACAAAAATAAGGAGCAATTGCATTTCCTGTGTGCTTTGTCTTTGTGTATTTGTAATATTAACTTAATCACAAACATCAAGATGGATGAGAGAGACTATAAGTGGGCTGCAGACGACCAGAAAGAACATTATGTCTCATATTCCCCTCTGAGGTAGCCTGGCTCCGCCCGCCCGCCTACTTCCGGCCAAATTTCATTTTCCCTTCAATAGTCAGTCTGGGTGTACAGTGCATTTCCCAGCTTTCGCCGGAGAATCTACAGTCGTCCCATCAGCGAACAGAGCGAGTGGCTGAGAACGATGACGTCGAAGTCGCGCTCCAGTTTCAGTTGAATGCTGCGTTCCTTTATACTCGGAAGAAGGAGATTTCCGACTTGGTAGTTCCGAGTTCCGACCTGTCTGTGTTCCAGTGCATCTGCTCGCGAAAGTATGGACGCCTAAAACCTTTCTCGTCCAAATAACTAAATGTTAGGCTCTAACAAGTTACTGTTGCCAGGTACCGGTAGATTCATAGATTACAATATGTAGTGAAGTCGGAAATTTCCGAGTTCCCTGTCCAACTGGAACGCACCGTCAAAAGCCGGCTCATGACACACGTGACGACCAAACGTGATGCGATTGGTTGGCTAATCCAGAGTGGCACTGGGCAGATCCAATAGTTTTAAACTTCGACAGACACCCGCCTCCAAGTGAGTGAACGTTTGCCAATTACAGCACTTCCAGACCTTCTGTACAAATGAAATGAAGTATGATGGTCTGGTTGGACCAGGCTACCTCTGAGGGCCACTTGCATATGAATACAGATGCACACGCGGCAATGAGCCGGAGGTCACTTGACATTTTTTTTACACTTATCATGAGGACTGTGTTCTAAACAAAATGTTTAATTTCTGCGAGCAGTTTGATAAGCAACTCAACATTTTTGCAACAATGATTTACTACAGTGCAAGGTAACACTGGAACATGCAGAAATGTATGAATGTACAGCATTACTCTTTACATCATGGTCTGTAAAACATTGTCTTGCCCATAATTAAATTCCTGATCTTTATGCCCTGATCATTCTTCCCTTTGTTGAAGGACTGGTTATTTTATTATCTTAATGCACAACAATTACTATATAGCAGTCGAAGGGAAATGCAATCATCACTTCTCGAGTGGGATTAAAAGAGAAACTAAGAAATATAATATATATGAAAATATTGTTAAGTATATAATGATAAAATGTATTAACTAATGTAGACAAAAACATTTTTTAAACATAATTTTGTTTGATTGATGGCTTGTATAATTATAAAAAATTGTAAATGGATAACCAAAATTTCTGAATGCATTATTTGATTTGCTTTAGTTTTCTGTTCAGGTTTTGAGGAAGCATCGCCCTTGGGAACTCAAATCCCCCCCTGTACCACACATCCCTTTTACCAAGTTTATATCTTCTCCACTCCACAGATGTGTCTGGTTGTCCTTGGAGAATATCCCTGTGCAAAAACAGCTCTCTTTCCCCTCCGCATCTCTCTGATTCCACCCCCTCTGCCTCTCCCTCCATCCTTCTCGGCTACTCTCTCCCCCCACGATTTCACTCCACTGAGCATGCTGCGTGTCGCTCCCACTCGCTGGCATCACAAACACTAGATATTTTCAGTCCTTAGATGCACAATTTCATGCAAATGCAAAGCACCATTGGCTTGACGGAGGCTACACTCTGCCAAACGCACATTGGGGACAGGCAGTCATAACAAAGAAGGGGAGAAAGAGTCCAGCAGCCCTCGCACACACCTAACTTAAGGTAAAGGATCCATATGCATTTATTCAATGACAGTGTTTTGAATCATGTTGTGAAGATGGATTTGAGAGCATTATGTGGGTTGTTAATGGATCATTGGGCTGATAGCTATCTGCAGCTCACTGCTATATGAGGGAACACACTGTTGTTGAAGTGATTTGACGTGTATGTGGTTAATATTTGAAACAGCAATCAAACTACTGCACAAGACGGATAGAGGTTTCATACAAGAGTGTTATCCTGCCTATATCCAGCTCATTCCATGCATGTGTGTGCACACTGTGTGTGGCTACATGTCCAGATTCCTAGCTAAGTGATTGCTTATTCAGACATGCTTGCATTAAAATTTCCTCTGGACATTATTGAAAATCAGTTTGCGCCGTCCCACCTTCCCGCCCTTAATGCTGAAAGCTCTCAGAGCTTTTCAGTCCAGTGAATGTGACTCATCAGAGCTACTGAAGATGACACAGGACTTTGACGCCCGCAGCAGTGCCACTTCAGGGTGATGTTTATCCAAAGCTTTCCAGATCACACAATGTTATACCTTATACTTCTCTGAGTGTTCATAAGTGAGCATGTGGTGGATTATATAGCCACCCTCCCCCCACCCCCTGCTTCAAATTGTTGTGCTAAGTTACGCTAGGTGGCTGGCTACTGGCATCGGCTTCTTAGTTACCAAACAGACATAAAAGTAGTATAGCTGTCCTCAGTCACAGAGAAAATCATGCAAGAGTTACTATTACTGCTATATTGAATGAAAACAAAATAAAGTGGAGGCAATCTCAAAAATACAAAGTTTAGGCAGTTTAAACGGAACCCTTGTGTAGTTGGGCAGCTATGAACGCAGGTGTGTACCAAAACAACTGGTGCAATGAGAAAATGATCTGACTAAAAATAATAGAAACCAAATATATCAATATAACTCTGATTCAGACTAACCAAACAGCCTAGCAGTGAACATTTTGCAGTCATGTTCAATATAAACATTTTGCATTGGTAGTGAACAGTTTGCAGACAAATCAAAATAGCTTGTCAAAGGTGTGAAAATATGGATCCAGAAGCATGAATCACAACTTCAGACACCTGTAGCATAATGACTCTCTTGACAAAAATGTTTGCCCTGTTTTTTTTCTGAATTGCCGAGATGATTAGATCAGAGTTATGAGATAACATCCCCGTTAATTCTTCTCCATACCATAAACTCATTCGTTAATATTTTGTTACTCTAGTGGGAGAAGTGGATAAGTAGGTGGATCAAGCATTTGTTTCTCCTGTTTCCATGGTGAATCAAGTTATCAGTGATCCATTGAAGATTACTTTTACGCATGCGCTCAACCCAGAGTGAAGACGCTCAGAGTTGATTGACCCAATGCTGATACGCTGTTCTGAAACCGATAACCCAGAGTTGCTCATCTCTGAGATGACCAATTTAGAGCGCAGGATTAAACTCAGAGTTGGTAAACCCTGCTACCTGAAACAGGCCTCTGGGGCCTGTTTCAGGTAGCTGGTTTTGAGGCAACCCAGAGTTTGTTCGCTCTGAGTTAGTGGAAACTCTGGGTTTTCCGTTTCAGGTAGCAGGTTCAGCGCAACCGAGAGTCAGTTACTGCGGCAACATACGCCGTGGGTCTAACCTGCTCGGGAGGTGGTTAGACCTACCCTGAGTTTGTTTTCACTTTACGCTGCAGCTCCGACTGAAGAAAGAGTCACTGTCACACGCGTCCCTGTACAGTTTAAAGCAAAGTCACTCCATAGAAATCTCCATCGGGATGTTTTTATCATTTCCTGATGATTTTACGTTTGACCGATCATTTATCTGATCAGTAGCCTTGTTCTCAGCCCTCGGTCCGTTCATATAGGCGGCCACCTTACACATCGTGACATGCTCTACATTCAGATTAATAAACCTATTTGTATTGTATGTTTTTTAACGTCTGTGCCACTGAACAGATTTATGTCAGGTGGATTCATGTAACGCTGCGGCTGCACGCGATCGTTACTTGTGCGATCCTAAAGTCACAGACGAGCCTCGTTAAATAGCCTAATATGAATATAACAATGATATAATCATTTAAACTGTGATCACTTGAGGAAAATGGATCTGGTAATAAATCAATCAGGCTCTTCAATGGAAACTGTCACCTAATGTGTCTGATGTTAATGTCTTTCATTCCCCATTTAAAAGAAGCGACAGTCTGTTCTGTTTACTGCACAGTAGGCTATTAGGCTATAGCTTGCCAACATATTATACAGTGAATATAAAACACTGTCAGCAATGCTGTGCCGTGCCAGCTTTATTACTTTACAGCTGATATGAGTAACTTTTTAAAATAGACAATGGCTTCTCATACGGAAACGAAATGATTATCTTGACAAAAAATGTTTGCTCTGTTTTTTTTTCTGAATTGCCGAGGAGATTAGATCAGAGTTAGGAGACAATATCCCGTTAATTCTTCTCCATAGGCTACCATAAACTCATTCGTTAATAGTTCTAACTCAGTGGGAGGAGCGGAGATTTTTTTTTTCTTTTTTGAGAAGTGGAGAAGTGGGAGGATCAAGCATTTGTTTCTTCTGTTTCCATGGTGAATCATGTTATCAGCGATCCATTGACGATGGCTTTTACGCACATGCTCCACCCAGAGTGAACACGCTCAGAGTTGATAAACCCAACGCTGATCCACTGTTCTGAAACCGAAAACCCAGAGTTACTCATCAACCCTGCGCTCTGAGTTTACCAACTCAGAGCGCAGGATTAAACTCAGAGTATGTAAAACCAGCTACCTGAAACAGGCCCCTGGTGTCACCAATTAGGAAGGACCTGTGCAACACGACATCCTCATCACCATTGAGGCATGGTAAAAGGATAGGCCACACAACCACAGAAGAGGCAAGCACAGTATTTACACAGATGGGAGAATACAAACAGTAACGTGTGCCGGGCAAAATACCCAAAAAGTGAATTAAAAAAGCTCAATATTGTGTCATCACATCTGCCATAAATCGTATTTTCTAATGTAAATGTATTGTAAATCCTAGGATATCAGGATGGCCCAAGGTGCTGAGTTATAGCCTCCATGCAAACATGAAAGTAAATGTGTTAATCCCAGAACAGGCTATCAGTTTGGTTATGAATTGGAGGTTTTGTTTTGTAGAAAGTAGATCTGAAACTGTTGGCGGCCATGTCCGTGAATTACCACATTAGCTAACACTGATGCTAAGCTCATACAATGGCATGCATTTTATGATGTCAGCTGTTTAAAGCTCACATATTATGCACTTTGCTGTCAATTCTATATGGTCTAAGTAGTCCCTAATACTTATTTGTTTAGATGTTTGCCGAAAAACCCGTTCAGATCATTTATTGTAGCAAGCCTCTATACCCTGATTGTCCTCTGGTCTCACGATGACCTATATGTGTGCGATCCCCTCCCACCTCTCTGCCGGGCTTTCTTTATATGTCCATGGGGCTCTCCCACCGTCTCTGCCGTGCTCTCGCGATACTAGAGAGACACTGCGTGACTGCGAACACAGTGTTTACCCGGCCGGAGCTAAGCCATACTTTGAGAACAGTTTGACATGACCTGACATGATTAAAACCAGTGAAAACAGTAGCTTCAAAGTTTGATTTCTACAGGAATATCTTCCCATCCTTTGTCATGTTAAAAACGAGTCATTTTCAGACTGCTGTGGGGAATATAAACAGCGTGTTATGAGCAAAACTTGGTGCTACAACCGAAGCTACATGGGCGCTAACGCTAAAAATAAGACTCAGATGATAAAATAAAATAAAAATACCACTAAAATCAGTGAAACAAATATCTTCAAAGTTGACTTCCACACTATTAAGTTCCAATCCTTTGTCCTGTTAAAACGAGGCATTTCCAGACTGGTGTGGGTAATAGAATTATGTTTTTATGAGCAAAAGCTGAATGCTTGTCTCGAAGCTAGCTCGGAAGCTACCGGCTAAAAATACCACACAAATCAGTGAAAAAAATATCTTCAAAGTTGACTTCCACACTTCCAATCCTTTGTCCTGTTAAAAACGAGGCATTTCCAGACTGGTGTGGGTAATAGAATTATGTTTTTATGAGCAAAAGCTGAATGCTTGTCTCGAAGCTAGCTCGGAAGCTACCGGCTAAAAATAGCACACAAATCAGTGAAAAAAATATCTTCAAAGTTGACTTCCACACTATTAAGTTCCAATCCTTTGTCCTGTTAAAAAACGAGGCATTTCCAGACTGGTGTGGGTAATAGAATTATGTTTTTATGAGCAAAAGCTGAATGCTTGTCCCAAAGCTAAATAGCTATACACCAGTCAGGCAAAAATACCAATAAAAACATTTCTTTCAGTTTCACTGTTTGAAAAAACCCACAAGTAGCTTCCTATCCGTTGTGTTATTAAAGACGAGGCATAGACTGCTGTGGTTAAGATAAATTAGTGGAGTATGAGCAAAAGCATTCTGCGTTGGTGTATGTAACATTCAGGCTGTAGGCTACTATGGGCATCTTGTCGCTCAGCGGGGAAAGCAACATGGCTGTCACTCTGAAAATGTTCCATCGGATCTCGGGACCGTGGACCAATAAGAAATGGAGGGAGGGGAGTTATCAGACTACTGCATGGTGGACGTTTCTGGGGGGGGGGGGGAGCATGGCCATATAAAGAAAATATGGGGATGTGGCTGTGCCGACTATTACGTAATAGATAATTCTGACTGGAGTATATTGGGGGGGAGGGGTGGGGGTTTCAGAAAGGGGGAGAGTCAGAAAAGGAGAGATTGTTATTTTTTTTATATTTTGGCAGTCTCTAGGCACACCGTGGACCCATGGATATGTTGGAACACATTTAAAAAGTGCATTTAGCATAATATGTGACCTTTAAGAGATCATTCATTGTAGTTCTATTGTCATAGTGCAATAAATGTTTTCAGCACATGTGGTGATTCATGCAACTGAGCAAGTCCACTACTGTTCCTTAACAGTACAAGTCAGTGGATGCTTGCTCTTTGCATTATGACAACACAGTTTAAAATCCCACTCACGATAAATGCTTTTAGTAAATAGAGCCACATGCCTAGGAGCTTTCTGCAATGCAAAATAAATCCCTGGAACAAACTGATTATATAAATGGCCAAAGGCGGGATGAGTGACAACAGACATTCCTACGCTGAGCAAGCTAAAAGGAACAAAGTGCAGTACCAGATTAGAAAGAAAAAAAAACATTTGGTTACTGTACAACTGCATCAGAGGGTTGTGACAGGTTGTATGTGCTAACACATTGCTCATCTCCTGAATGTTTAAAAACACAGTACAACCATTTTGCTTTTCCTCAAAGGCTTACTCAATCACTATAATCCCAAACACGTTTTATTACTTACCATCCGCTGCTGTCCGTAGTGGGTGTGTGTGCTGAAAAAAGTCTGGTGTTTATACAAAGCCGAGGCTCCGAAGATGGGTTTCTCAACACAATGGCTCAGTCCGAACCAGACAGTCCCATTCCCGCAACTCATGGACAGACCCTTTTTTCCCCTTTACTTCCCTGGATGGTAATAGGTTGTTAGCCAAGCCCAATTAAACCCCTAAAATACCTTTTATTTATTGTTTGCAAGTAGTTTATTATTTTTCTGACTGATTATGGATTGCCATTTAATGTGTCCTCATCCTTTTTCAGTCACCATCTTTGGTCATGTTGTTTATAGACATATTAACACATTTTCCTTGGGTTTCTTGTAGGTGGGTGTAATCACAGTCACCTTGGGCCACTTCTGATTGGTGAGCCCGCCTGGCTACTGAAAAGCATGCCATTCATTTATGAAACTATTAGCAGACAGTTTTACCTTGCTGTTCTGGTTTAAATCGATTTCTTGTTCATACCTTATTACTTATTTTTTTATTTTAATACATCCCCATATAAGACATTCAGTAGGACCATACAAAAGCCCATTCAGCCCGGTCACATCCTATCGTGCTTGCATAAAGCCTACAGAAGATGACAAGCCCTAGTTTTATCACAAAGAGAAATGTTCTCCGGAAGCTTATGCATGTCAGTGGTGTGCCCTTATCATTCTGAACAGCCCTTGAACGCATGTGCTTTTAATAGTCTTGTCCAGCCATTGGCAAGCAGATTTATTTGAGTGTAATCTGACATAGCTCTGAGCAAGTAGCCTACTTGGCCGTATTTGCTCTCCCTTTACCCCTGAGTGGTAAGAGCTTCAGGTTTTGAGAACCTTCTGAGGTGAAAGCAACGAAGCATAAAACACGTTTTATACAGTATATGAAAATATAAAAAGGTATGCCATATTGTAGTGAAGAGATAATTGTAAATATACTGTTGAAAGCCAACAATGTTGCCCATATTGCGGTTCATTTTAGTTGTTACCAGAAGGTTAAAGCTGGACTAATCAGTGTTTCTTTTATTAACCTCAACTTTATGAAGCGTTGTTTTTATTTGTTTCATTCAACCTTTGTTTATAGTTAAACTCTTTGAGAGACGGGTTCTCATTCTCAAAAGAGACCCGTTAGACTACAACATAATAAAAACATATCAGTCACACCCACAGATGACTTCTAGATTTGTTTTAAAAACAAGTTTAAAATCCCCTAGTGGAATCAAGCTGGAGAGCTTTTGTGCCTGCTGAAGCTTGTTGTATTCTCTTTGAGCTCATTGTTTTCTTTGTATAGCACATGTGTTGCGTGTCCCACTCTCACCAGTGTTCGATATTTGCAGGTTACCAAACAAGCTGCAGAGACAGATAATGTACCTTGTCCCTCAAAGGCCTGCACAGTGCATTTCTATTGTTTTAGAAATTACATTATAACAGTGCTTCTCAATTATTTTCTGTCATGCCCCCCCCCACCCCCCCCCTAGGGGACAGAAATTTGTTCGCGCCCCCCCTAAATTGAAATACTACTGAGAACCTGCCAATATTTATTTATTTATCTGTACAAAACCACTGTATGAGTTTCTGGCACGAGCATTCTGCATACAATCACCTTATTATCAAATTAGATAACAAAAATTAGCTGAGATAACTTCTGCAGCAAAAACATTAAAAGTTCAGTTTATTAGCTTAATTTGTAACATTTAAACAAGACTGCTCAGTCTGTGTGAATCTCAGGACAGAGAAACAAGAGCAAATGATTCACTGAGGTTTGCATTTCATTCAAACATTTTTAAACTGTAAACATAGTTAAGGTGTTTTTCTTTTAATTATTATAGGCCAATAGGCCTTCTGTGATGCAATAACCAATAATTCATTAACGTTATTATTAGTCTACTTGCTTGATTTCTTTTTAAATAACCAACAGAGACACTTGGAGACACATGTGGACATTTATTTACAGAACATCGCAGCCTTTTGCGCGGATATGACCATACACAAGCACACATAGCGCTTGCTAGCACAAAACATTTTTTTTTTTTTTTTTTTTTTTTTTCAGTTGGAAATCAAGGCAGCCCGTGCCCCCCTGACAACCCAGGGGGGCGCGCCCCACCATTTGAGAAGCACTGCATTATAAGATGCTGAAGCTTGTGCACTGGACACAGATTAAGTTGATGCAAAATACATAGAGGGATTGCTGCAAGGCAGGGGAGTGACCAAATAACTATAGATCATTGTACCTTTAATAATATCAGGGTGGTATGTGCTGAAAAGACCCCAGGCAACTTTATTCCAGGTGGACCTGTTAGGCTGTTGAAGTGAGCAATGTCCTCAGCTGTAATCACAGGAGGCCTAAAAGGAGTAAGGGCAGACAGTCATGCAACATGACGAAGGCAACAAGATTCCCTACACTGTAAACAATTGCTGTAAATTTACAGCAGGATTTCAACAGCATTTACCTGTTATTTATAAAAACAGCATTTAACTGTTAAAATAAAAGGCAGTCTGTTAAATTACAGTCCTTTGCTGTTATTTTACGGAACGGTAATGTTTTTCAAAAATACTGAACTTTCCTGTTAATTTACCATCAAACTTGGAAGGGACAACTTGACATGAGCTGCCTGCACATGGGAAGCTTATACAGTTTTCTTCATTAATCCTCATCCATCCACATCTTAACTAATAAGTGTTGTTTACTGTATATCCTCTGGTTAAGTTTACTTAAAGTTGAGTTATATCTACTTGGAAATGGAAATTGCAGTTAACGTAATTAAACCAAGTTAGTCTTACTTAACTGAAGAGTTGTGTTTACTCAGTAGAATTAAGGAAACTGATTGCCTTAGATAAATCAAGTAAGCACAACAAAGTGTATTGTAGAGACGCCCCCTTTCCCACAATGACTTGCACTGGACTAAACGTGTGTTATGTTGCTATTTGCACCCTCAGTAAAGGGGATGTTTCATTCCATTACCTCACTATGCATTTTGTTTAAATAAAACATTTCTGTGTGAACTAACTAACTGTCATTCACAACATCTACGGTATGCATTTATCTTACCCCATACTGTGTAATCCCAGAAACATTTCCTGGGCTGGTCCTGATGCAACAGGAATCTGTTTGCTGTAAACAGCGGTAACCAGTGTCATCAATTCTATATTCCCACAGTGCAAGTGGGAATTTTAATTTTGCCCTTTACAAAGGTCGGTGCCAGACAAGGCTAATCATTTTCCTTTTTTTAAACTGTTGACTACAGCCATTTTCCCTTGATATTGTGATTTTCTTTATTAGCGACACAACAATGGGCATAAGGGGAAATGTTAGAGAGAAGCAATGGTTTCTGCAGCTGCAGGGGTTGCCGGATCAGAGTTACCTGAGCCACTCAAGCACAGCAGATGTCTGTGAGGACAGAAATAAACCCGGAATCAGCCATGGTTCCTCAATCATCCCTCTGCTGTTTCTAATCTAATCAAATCATCAACCATCAGATGGTCTAACACATGAGTTATGTGGGCAGTCGGGCTTCCGCTCCCAAAGCAGGGTACACACACGGACACACATGCAAATACACAACACACCACAGTTTTGTTCTGGTGACTCAAGTACAGAATCTGATATTGATCTTGCTGTGGAGAGGAAAAGGACATGGCATAACTGAAACGATGTTCAGGTAGCCCGGATAACTTTTTGATCTGAGTCACAGTGAGTCTTAATTAGCCTAAAAACAACCAAACGGTGCCTTGGGATGAATAGGGTGATCGCTAGATGATGAATGTGGTTACATGTTGAAACATTTGACACTGATTACAACATACATTTTAAAAGGCGTCCAAGGCCTTTAGGGATTTTAACATCCCAACCTTTTGTTTGTTCGGCATATCCCTCAGCTCCCAACAGCTTAGTTGTTCTGCAGAGAAAAGACAAGCTAATTACCTTGTTTTATTGTGTGTGAAAAAGGGGGAGGAGGTCAGATATGCTCACAGTGACTGAATTAATTAATTTAAAAAAAGTACATGAATATAAATGAGCTAATGGGCATGCAAGAGACAGCTACTGATAAGTGAGGCTGTAGACAGGCAGGACAGATCCAGTGACATATTTGGACACGTTACATCTTTGAACAGTTTCACAACATGACCTAAATACATAATTTGACCTTTTTTATGAAATATGCTTATTAGCTGTGTTGCAGAGGGCTCGGTGAGAAGATAAATAATATTCTCATGTTTTGTAAATATGTGTTTTAGTATTCTAACAACCAGGACTCAGTTTGACACTCGCATTGTGTTTGCCTGGAATACAAAATTGTTATTGATTGACACAATAGAGGTCTACTGTATATACAGATGGGAAGACATATCTTGGGATATTCTCCCAGATTTAAGTTCTGAAAAACCAAAATGTAAATAAAAATGTACTTGACAAATTGCTATGTTTTGCTCCTACTCAGCTAGGGGCAGCCAGGGCAGGGATTTGACCCGTACTTTGAGATGTTTTTCTTGTAACTTGAGAGAGGACTTGACAAGACACACACACACACACACACACACACACACACACACACACACACACACACTACAGTCTGTCTTCTTGCTACATCAGAACACAGATGTGCAGATATATACACCTGAGCCTCCACGCATACATAATCATGCTGTGTATTATAGCGGTGTATACCGTAATATGTATAACTGTAGTATCTAAGCACAATTTGAAAAAATTGTGCTTAGATACTATTTTGTAGTGAAAGCAGAATATGTTGGCCCTCTGTAGTTAAATGTAATAATGACTGAACAATCTCTGTTTCATAATCACTTTGCAGAATGTCAGCTAATGCTGCATATAGCTATAGAACTGCAGGATGTTTTCTGTCAGAAATGAGGACATGGAGGGAAATGTGAAAACCTGCATTGCACCAAGTTAGGTAACATCAAAGAAGATGTTCAGACACACACAGAGCGACACACACATGCACACAAACACACTGACTAAACTTCCATGATCTGATTTTTTTTTTTTATCCACTGACCCAACCGGGCATCTCAAATACTGGAGTTCTGGCGGATGTTGCCTGCTATTTAAGATGCATGAGGCACACTTGTATATCTCTGAGACATAAGTGCTGTTGCTGTTTTTAGCCTGTTTCCTCCAGGAGCCAGCCTTGCTGCATGGATGAATAGAACATGCACTGCTTCCTCCTGACTACATGGATTTGTCAGGATTTTTTATAAATAGCTCGCCAGCGGCACGTGTCTGCACCACGCTGCAGACCAAGACTGCAGCTCACAACAGCGAGAGAGACACACTTTTGACGAAACAGAGGAGGAGAAATGGGAGAAGTTGCAGGGAGAGAGGTCTGTCACATTATCACACAATGGACAGTTTGGCACTCACCAAAGAAACCTATCAAGTTAACTTGATCTGAAAAACCCACATGTAACTTTGACCTTGATAATGACAGTACATAGTTGAAAGCTTACCACTTCCAATATCAATGTATAAAGGCAGCTTCTCTATGTGCTGTATGATATTTAATGCTTGAATTTCCAAGCCACATAATAATTAACTGCCAGATGTGCCTAGTTGCAATAATGCAGTAATACAGACGGCTTCATGTTGATAATTATGCAAACTGTAAAAATATCCTTAATGTTGTACTTATTTTGGTACCAACTCCAACAGAGCATTACCAGTGCCGTTCATGAAATGAATCAATGCTCCAAAATGTAATTACTAGAAGTCAGTGACAGGCAAATGTTATGGAAGGAGAAGACCTAGACAGACAAACAAACAAACAAACAAACAAACAAACAAACAAACAAACAAACAAACAGGGAAATTACATCACCATTTTGTGATTCTTAAAATAAACACTGTCAGAAAATGAGATGGTAGCACTTTCAATTAAGTGCAATTGGTCAAATGTTCTGTTGAATCATACATTTTAATGCATTTTTTTCAATCTACCAGCCATATGGCCGTGAGATGTGAAATGGATATTCAAAGGATGAATCATAATTGGTTTAAAAAAAAAGAAAAGAGAAATCTTGTGTTGAGTTATCCTGGAGCTTTTGATCAATCTACCTCAGCAATTGAACAATATAAAAGTAAAGGTTACAAATGTGTACATGACCTTAGGAATGAACAGAATGCCATGAGAAACCTGTAAAACAAATCCCAGAGGACTTATCCAATTACTTTTACCAATCCACTAATATTTTATCGAGCAACACACTTACACAAAAATTGTACTTACTGTGTGTTATGGGAGCCACGTCAGCCATGTCAAAGACCACATGCATGCTCTTCAGAGGAAGAACCAATTAGCATGTTGTGATTCCATGACCTGTTTGCGTGCATTTCATCCTTAACTTTACATGTTAAGCCTAGCTCTAAGGCTTTAAAACAGCACAGTGACAGACAGACAATACGGTGTCCTTCATTTTTTATTAATAGTGTTTGTTACTGGTGTGGGCATCATTGCCGCCATTGTGTGAGATGTCAACCTGGTAGTCTGCTCATTCTATTTTTATAACCTTCCACAAGTCTGTGGAGAATTCTGACGTACAACTCAACCTCAACTTGTGAACTTTAGTATCCTATAAATAGTCTCCTGCTCTTACCGCTGTCCAGTCCCCTGTGAAAATAACTATTAATTTAAAAATGAAGTGCACGTTGAGATGATGACTCATTTTGCAGTGATTCTTGAGAACCGGGACAAAAGGCCGTCTTCCATATGTAACTGCTGTTATGTTTAAAACTAAAAATATTCAAAATTGTAAATGTTATTAGGGATTACGAATAGAATGTCTGGAGCACAATTATCGCCTTAAATTTAATTTTATCATTATTATGTCAAATATATGACACTTGTTAGCTTCTCACGACGTCCAAAACAGTGTGTCCACAGAGAAGGTTTCAATCTTTCATATGCAATAAAACCTATTAAAAATGTACTTTAATGATTAAAAAGAGCTTTTTTCATCAAAAGCAACACTAAATAATCTCTCATATCAATAACAACAGTTTTTCTACAACACATTCATGTTTTATGAGGATTCTAGTGGGACCACTTTACTGTAAGTCAACACCGTCAGACATTTTATTATGTAAAATGTAATAAAATCAGGCGAAATAAGGGGCAGCTGTCACTTTGAAGGACCCCTTGTCAAATTCTACCTCTGCAGAGTACATTAGAGTCAGACAGGCTCTGATAAGTGTTGTAGTTTTAGAATATTTTACATTCCGAATCTTGAAAGTCCTGTGTCATAACCATGATATGTCAACACCGACTTACAATTTCTGAAGAAGTTATTTTACATTTTTTGATAATTTTATTTTCCTGAAGTAGTTCATACTAGCACCTAACATCAACAGAAAAAACAAATGGCTACTGGATAAATTCCATTTGTTATGTTTAAGAAACGTTAAATATGTCAACGCCGTCAGACAGGAAATCTGACGGAGTTGACATCTGACGGTGGTGATTGGCCAATGACGGTAAAAAAAACAAAAGCTGGGAGGTCGTGTCAAAGCTTAGCTCAATATCTTAGTATATGTTGGTTACATACATGTAATTTAATGCCCCCTGTTTTGTCCCACTTCTCAAGAATCACTGATTGATGACACACAGCCTACAGTTCCAGTCCAGTGCATCTGTTTTAAGTGTGTGAAAATATGAAACTTAAAATGGCTGTTCCTGTTACAGAAAGCATCATCTACTGTGCATCCAAACCAAACTGCAAAATCACGTTTTTCTTATTCATCAGAGTGTTGCAGGTGTTATTGTTGCAATGTTCTCTAAGCAAAAAACTAATATTCCCATCAATGAGACACACACTTGATTGCAAAGCACACTGCTGTCCAATTTTCATTTAAAAGCAATATCTGTATCCCAAGTACACATGTTGTATCATGCACACACACACACATGCATAATACCTTCTAAACACCTTTGAGAGTTAGATGGAGGACACAAAGAGCCACTACATTAATTTAGTGGAAGAAGCCCATTAATCCCAGCAAATGGCTTTTCAGTTGGCTAATGACCAGTACATTTCATGCAATGTTCCCAGATCAAGGTCAACATCATCAAAACAACCCCTCCTGTTCTCCTGCACTGTCCGTGACTGTGAATGTATAAAAGGATACACGTTCTTTTATTTAACCTGTTGTTTTTTGTTATCGTCTGTTACATTACTGCGGGTTTACAAATTGGGTTTCTCATATCGTCATAAAGCATGTTCCTGTCTTGAGGACAAAAACATAATGTACAATCAACCATCATATCTGTGCCTACCAAATTATCCTTTAATCAGACACTGCTTGCTTGAACATGAAAAACTCCATCATCGTGTTCTATAATGGACAAGTGCACTAGTCCTCACAAAAACGTCTCGTCCTACAGCTGCCTCAGTATTTCATTTCTATTCACAAATTTTAAAAGCACTGCTCCCCAAACCAGATCTCAGGATTGTTCAACTGTATTTAACTCTCTGTAAATAGCAACTTTATGATCAAATTAATTTTCAAAGAAGTACTGGCTGATTTCTAAACATTAAACTTCAGATCCATTAAGCGATGTCCCTGATTTACTTATTTTGCAGTTGTGTTGTCTGACTATGTTTGTCTATCTGTCTCAGCTCTGGTCATGTCTCTCCCTGCAAAAGAGATCTCGATCTCAATTCGATTAAACTAAATTAAAATAATAAAACCCAAGCTACTAGTTTTCAACCCATTTCAAGTATTTCTGTTAAGCTTATAGCTAACTGGCAGCTGGCCGTTTGACGTGATGATGAGAATGGCATCTATAGAAATGTCTATTTTTTATTGTTGGAATAAGAGAACAGGGTTTTTGTAAAATTGATTGATTGTAAAATAAGGAAAAAAAGCCTTTGTGACACCAAATCAGAAATCAGAAAAATCAGAAACACGTTTAAATCCTTTCAGTGATTCATTTGTTTATTAGTCCTCAATTTATTTTATTACGGCCCGTCAACTTCAAGATTGAAACTGTTTTTCCATCGCTGAAATATTTACCATGATTTATTTCCCCTGTGAAATCGAACTATTTTTGCAGAAATGTTTGGCCTGTGATAGAGCATCTTTCTGGTCAAGCCCCATCTAGATTGACCCATGTGTCCCAGAGGCAGAACACTGACAAACAGCAGCAGCGTAAAACATTAAACGGGAGACAATGTGAAGAGAGATGCTCTCAAAACTAGTTTTCGTACAATCATAATCATAATTGAGGGCCATCTTGAAAACCAACAAATAAATATCCTAACTAGAACATTTTGTATTCATTCTTTCATTTAGCTTGTTCATTAGTGGAGTATATAATAAATCAATTGAAATAAAATACACAAAGCACAGAGCTCCAAAGCAAAATGTAAGTATTAGAGACAGTGCTGCCTCCACATATCATCCTCTGCAGGACTCAGCCACAGTCATGAGTTGTTATGTAAGAGATTTTCTTAAGCTCTGCAAACTGCACTGCAACTTTATTCTCATGCTCCAGACTACACTGAGCTCAGACTGATAAGAAACCTTATCAGGAGATGAATGTGGGTATCAGGGATGTCGGAGGCTCCCTTCTGAATGAGGCAGAGCCATACTGAATCAAAACTTTACATATGGAGTGGCACCTGCAGTCTACATATAGTCTCATCTAGTCCAATCCGTCGGCCTTATCTGTCTGAATCCAGTTTATTACAATTGCTTATTCATCAGGTCTCCTAATAACATTTACAAACTCATACATAGTCTAAATATCTAAAACATACGATTAGCCACCTTAGCAACTGCTGGAAGATGACGGCAGTAGTCTCCTTATTATAGCTTTAACCTTCAATTGTCCCGGGAAATCTGACTCAACACTACATATTATCGCTGATGCTCTGTTTGGGTTGCATGCCCCACATCTTTATTTTCTAGATCTGGCAATTGGTTTTGTTTTGTTTTTACTTGTAACCTATTGGTAACCACATTGCTTCCCAGTGTTTCTGTGGTTGAAATGACACACATATCTGTGCACCCACGCATGAGTCACCCTCTGCACACACTGCACACATGGAAGGTATCCATCCTTTGTTGTAGGGTTTTAGCTGTGCTCTGTAAAAGGGAGAAAACATTTAGTATTGTGTGTGCTTCTTCAGCAGGATCTTCACCATGAAGACCAGACTAGGCTGCCTGTCCAACAAATCCGACTCCAACAGTGACTTCTCCGAGTTCCTGCCTCCTGCTCACGAAACCACAGCCAGGTGTCGGAAGTGAGTCTGACAAACAAAAGAAATATGTGTACTATGTCTTTGGGACATAGTACACTAAAGTTATGAAAAATGAACTGAACATTGTAGATGTCATGCTTGGCTTTCGGATGTTGTACTTGTTAAAACATTTATTTAAATATATCTCCAGCTATTGAATGGAAAAGCTTCTTTGAGAATTTTTTATCTATTTTTAGTATTTAGAATTTTGAATGTGATTAATATTCTGCCAGTATGCTAGCAACATTAACTTGAAAATGTTTAGAAAGGTGTGTGGTCGATCATATCTCTTTTAAATGTGACCTGTTCCAATGTCATTGGAAAGCCTGTTAATTTTTTTTAACGATTATTTGTCAAATCAACTTCTTCTTGTTCATTTTACCAAACAGTTGCATGACCCAATTAGACATGTATCTTAGTATGATTTAACAGGTGTTATCTTTTGCTACCTAATGTTTCGGCCACATGATTCGACACAGCCATTTTCAAAAAAATTAGGTCAGTTATGAGTTATACTTTACCTTAGTGCAAATATTTTCGAGCATTAGATATGGATGGTAAATTGCAAACCAATGGTATTTTAATCACTTTCAGGAAATGTTTTCCCCACATTGGTCAATCAGTGAAACCATTAATATGCAAAGCAACCCAGCAACATGCTCAAACACATGAAATCATACATTTGATCATGTAAATGTAGCTATCCCATTGGTATTCAAGATAGGTAATTTCTTCTGCCTTCGTCCTGCCCTTACTCTGTAAATGTGAACAGATACATATTACAATTACTTTAGATCCTTAAGTGGATGAATATATTAATCATACATTAAACTAGGTTGCTCTTCAATAATACATACAGTAGCATCTTGTGTTATAAATGCATGAAAGCACAGTGGTTGGTAACCATCTCACTTCTCACCCACAGACTGTCAACGGATGAGGTTGTTCGATGGTCAGAATCATTTGATCATCTTCTCTTTCACAAATGTAAGTGGGTATTTTTTTCAGGGGGAACAGCCCCTACTGCACAAGGGACGTCAGAAATAGAATAGTCAATTCCTGTTTAATGTTATTGTTTCTATTTGTACTCGGCACTAGCAGAGTACATTTCTGTTCCTCCAAGCACATCTTATGTAAGGGTCTCATTTCTGGGTTGCCATTCTGCACAATGAGTCACATACTGGTCTGTAACCTTCCCCTTGGACCGATCACACAATCGCACAGACTCACACACAAACATCCATCTGCAGAATCAGGGCATGAGTTTATTTTATAACCGCTAACACGCTTTGTGACGTAGCATCAGCGACATCAAACTCAGTGAGTTGTCTGGTTCTTGGAAAAATAAGTGGATTCAGGGTATGTCCACATTGTGAGATTTCTTCAATTAAATGGGCCATAAACACACAGACACAGACACACACACAGACACACACACAGACACACACACACACACACACACACACACACACACACACACACACACACACACACACACACACACACACACACACACACACACACACACACACACACACACACAGAGGGAGAGAGACACACACATTGATGTGGGTATCTGCAGCCTATGTGTTCAGATTCCTGACCCAAGCATTTTGATTAATGAACTGTAAATACCCCAAGGTGACAAAGATGGGTTCCTCTTGATATCATTGATATAAACACTCTCCTGGGAAGTCAAAACTAAAAATATTAAGCTTATTTAATTGCCATAATTAGTTCTTCCAAAATAGTGCATATGCCCAGTACATCTTACCAATGATCAAAACTCAAATATATTAAACATACCATTAAAAGATACAGGGAGCAAAATGTTGACCATACAGATGCTGGAACCAGGGGATATTTGGTATATTTTCATTACATGTTTTTTGTTCTCAAGGCAGTCAATATTTGTGTTACCAATGTGAGCTTCTTCTTAGTCATCTCCATTCACACCCTTTTTTTGCCTCGCTACGCCAATTTATTTTTGATGGATGTCTCTGACATTTCTTAACATGTTGGTTACGTCAATGCAACACAACACATTTTTTTGTATAATGTTCTTATTTATTATTATAATTTTTGTTCTTGACTAAGACAGTAAAATCGTATTATTTATTAGATATTAATAATCTTCAATTCTGATTTGATCTTAAGCAGTAGATACAAAAAACATAAGGGCATGTTACATGGTCGAGATTAGAGAGAGTGATACACCCGCATATCCTGTTTCAATTGACCAAGCACTAGAAAGGTGAGCATGTACACAAACACACAAGCAGTGGGAACACAGCACTCAATGTTCCCTGGTAGGGACACCAAATTATTGCCCCTAATATTCAATTTAAAGGAAGGGATATTCTATTAAGCCTAGACCTGACAGCGTGCAAAGCTGATTTGGTTCTTGCTTGGGGGCCTGACCTGTGCCCACTGTTAACTGTTACATAGTTGGTTTGGGAAAGAACATAGTGTGAGGATGACTTGCACTAGTGCTTTGCTTCTGACGCATATTGTATCAAGGTTACAGTTTTTATTCAAGCCGAGGTTGTTATTGGTTTGAGTGACATTCAGACACATTTTATTCAAACTTAGCATAGCAGCCGAGCCATGTGTTAAACGTACAGCTACAACTTATTATTGTAAGTCCATCTTGATTGGTCCTACTTTGCCACATGATCCCGCAACTGTCCTCATAAATCCCAGCTCTGATTGCTCTGATGTATTTAAGCTCACATCTCTGGACAAGTCTCCTGTCGGTTAATTGAGTTCCCTTGCTCCAATGGTTTCCTACTAAAATCATGTTAACCGGCTGTGGAGTTCATTGCCATCATCAGTCTGGCTCTTTTTTGTCATCTTGGTCTGAGGTAACACATCCAAACCGATTCATTCATCACTTCCTCAGAAAACTACTAAGCTACAGACATGTTGCCCTTTTAAGACTGATCTTTAATATTAACCTTATAAAGTGCTTTTTAGAAACATGTTACAAACGGCTTCAGATGCATTTAAAAAGGCAATAAGCAATAAACAAAGTGAAAGGTAATAAACAAAAACTATCTAAGATGTGTTGCACCCCCAAAACAATTTTAGACCACGCTAAACCAATCTACTGTATTTGCAGTTCTGTTCATTGGCGCTGCTCTTACAGTGTTTTAGCCAGTGCTGATGCAGATCTAGATGCAAGGAGTGTTTTCTTTTCCAGAAAAGTCTATAGCTTGTAGAGTAGAGAAGTTTGCGTTCTCAACAAATATCTGCGCTCTCTCTGAGAGCTTTGGAAAGTGGGTCACTAAGGAGTAAGTCATTGTCATAAACAAGTCAAGTAGACACTGTAAGGTTAAAGACCCCCTGTTGCCTAAGATGTCTGCTTCCCAGATATATTTTGGAGATCTTCATACAGCGGGTGTACAGCCCTGGCCCCATGGAAACCTGATCCTTGTTGTGTGTGTGTGTGTGTGTGTGTGTGTGTGTGTGTGTGTGTGTGTGTGTGTGTGTGTGTGTGTGTGTTTCTCTGTATGAGTAATATCATTGCATATGCACAGATGGACCATCCCCTCTGCTCAGCCCAGCTTTATTAGGTAAACAGCAGATATTAGAGGGATGGAAATAACATGTCAACGCGACACAGGCCCATAGAAAAACATGACCTTCCTCTGTGTAATCGTCAACGGGCGCACATTAATTGATCATTAATCTTGACTGATGATGAAAGAAAAACAGGATCTCTTTGTGGGGGTATTTTGTTTGCTTTCTTATCAGTAGAGCCGTTTCCCGCTTCTGGGAACAAGAGTGTGTACGAACTGGAAATATACCAACATAGGATGAAGGGTAATATTACAAATCACAGGATCAAGCTCCTATAAGTTGAAGGAAAACAAAACATCAATAGACAAGTTCTCCGCCGATGTACAGAAATAGTTACCAAGCTGCACTATACAGTATATCACAATTTTGAAGTGTTTGTGTTGTTCTTTACCTCCTCCCTTACCGTCTGGTTCATTTGTCCTTTTTTTCTAGATGGCCTGGCTGCCTTCCGGACATTTCTCAAGTCAGAATTCAGTGACGAGAATATTGAGTTCTGGATGGCCTGTGAGGAATACAAAAAAATCAAGAGCTCCAACAAGCTTGTGTCAAGGGCAGACAAGATATTTAAGGAGTTCATCGATAGCCAGGCACCAAGAGAGGTGTGTCTGACGTGTGTTAAGTTGTGCTTCCATTTACCTAATGATAATAGGGATATTGTTTTGTAACATTATGTAGTACTTTTTTTAAGGTTATTTTATTGTTTGTGAAGCATTTGAACAGTATTGGTCTGACCTGCTCTTTCAACCCACCTCCCATATCTTTCTAAGCCGCATTTCCTGATTTTGATTATCAACTGGGTTTTGTTGACAAGACCACTGAGCAAAACCACAAAATAGGTCATTTGGCATTTCCTAAGTAGCCTAAAAAGCAGGTTCTGATCTTCCACTTTATGTTTAAGGTTTGATTCGGCTAGGCAGTCAAACCACTTATGATAATTTGTATAAATGATATGCATCTTTCTCGTCCTTTTTGGTGGCTCCAAGCACCGGTAACGTCACAACACAGATAGTCGCAACACCAAAGTCTGGTTGGCTGGTTTTCTACGGAACCCCAAATCCAAAAAACTCCACGCTCAGCACTGCACTCCCTTGTGTCCTCAGCAACATGTCCACTAAGTGTGAAGTAGATCAGATGAATGGTTGACAGAGATGTCTTTCTTCATAGTTAGATAGGCCTACCTATTTCAGTAAGCATGCAATGTCATGTAACCTCTGATGCAAAATGTGTAAATGAAACTTTCTTGAATCTCATCTGGAATTGATTTGGATATGAAGACTTGAAATGACAAGTGCAATTGGAGAGATGTTACTAAGTATGACTATGGTAATGCTATTTGGGTAACACACATGTATATTTGCTCTCCTTATCCCGATAGGTAAATATTGACTACCGGACCAGAGAAAAAACCAAGCAGAGCCTGGGAGATCCGTCCCCAACCAGCCTCAATGATGTCCAAGCTAAAGTCTACAGCCTCATGGAGAAGGACTCCTACCCAAGGTTCCTCAGGTCCAAGATGTACCAGGATATAGTCAACAGGACGCATGCAAAAGGCCAACGCAAGTCTGTCTGACCAAATCTGATGAAGACTACAGAGGACATAATACTGGACCTTTACTGTAGTGTACTTCATTAATTAACCCTTTGAAATCATCTCTTAATACTGTGAATCTGAAAGGATGGGGCGACATGCTTGACTGTTTCCTTTGTCTACACCAGCTCCATGCATGCAATCCCTCTAGAAAAGACGTGTCTCTGTGGACTGCTCTACACACAGTGCAGAGAAGGAGATTGGTTGAGGATAAGTTAATCATTTTACCTCTACTTAGTCATGGGCGATACATCTGAAAATATGATTACAATAACAATTAACATATCATGCCATAACAATATATATATCACAATTTACATTATTTCAGCCAAGTTTTACTAGTGCTAGGGCTGTGCCCTAAATGCAACACTGGATATCAGACCAATAACATGTGATTAAAAAGTATACTGTGGGGAAAGAGACTATTTAAAATGAAACAAAGAAGAGCACATAAGCCAGTACCAACTGAAGTGCAACAACTTCATTTTTCAATGTCCAAGACTTATTAGCACTTTATTTAAAAATAAATCCAACTTCTTAGATGGATCATTTGATTTTGGACCATTTATTTTATTTATTTCAAAACTAACGCTAATTTTTATTTATTTTATTTATTTCAAAACTAACGCTAATTTTTATTTTATTTCCATCAATCCATGCATAAATAACATACTTATAATCCTAGCCATTGACTTGTGAAAGGAGATTCATTGGTTAAACTGGATTGAACAGGGGCTCCACACACCCTATTTTGGTTTTTATTCCGCTAAAAGTACTGAGTTATTTGGTAATAAAGAAAGAAAGAAATCTGTTCAGATAAATATCCCCCATCCTATCGCCCAGCACTACCTCTACTTATCGTCCATGCTTTGTGAAATAGACATTGTTGTATGCAGGTGATTCAACCTGTTTTGGTAGTTTGTGTGTTTACAAAAAACAGTCCAGTGGCTGAACATCTTATATCCAAAACTGTGCCAAATGTAATTGCACCTAGATATTGATATGGTTACATGATTATGTGTATTGTTAACTCTTGCAGGTATTCTATCTTATTACATGTGGAATATATAAGGGTTGGGTTAATTTTTGCTTTCAATTAGTATATATATATATATATATATATATATACAGTCACCTCCATAAGTATCGGAACAGTGAGGCCAATTCCTTTATTTTTGCTGTAGACTGGAAATATTTGGGTTTGACACCAAAATATGAATATGAGACAATAGATCAACATTTAAGCTTTAATTTCCAGGTATTTATATCTGGATCTGATACACAACTGAGAAGATAGCATTTTTTGTAAAGGAACACCACATTTTTAGGTGAGCAAAAGTATTGGAACAGATAGACTTAAAGTAAATGAAAGTGAATAAGACTTTATATTTTGTTGCAAATTATTCGCTTACAATAACTGCATCAAGCCCGTGACCCATTGACATAACAAAACTTTTGCATTCTTCTTTTGTGATGCTTTTCCAGGCCTTTACCGCAGCCTCATTCAGTTGCTGTTTGTTTTGGGGGGTTACACCCTTCGGCCTCCTCTTAAGCAGGTAAAATGCATGCTCTATAGGGTTAAAGTCTGGAGATTGACTTGTCCAGTCTAAAACTTTCCATTTCTTGCCCCTGATGAACTCCTTTATTGTTTTTGCAGTTTTTTTGGGTCATTACCTTGCTGCATGATGGAGCATCTTCCAATCAGTTTGGTTGCATCTTTCTTTAAATTGGCAGACATAATGTTTCTGTAGACTTCTAAGTTCATTTTGCTGTGTTACTGTGTTGTTGTCAAGATGAACCTTTACCAAAGTCATAGAAAGGCTAAAGTTTGGAGAAAAAAGGATCTGCTCATAACCCCAAGCATACAAGTTCATCTGTGAAACACGGTGGAGGCAATGTCATGGCTTGGGCTTGCATGGCTTCTTCTCGGATGGGCTTATTAATCTTCATTGATGATGTAACACATGATGGCAACAGCTAAATGAACTCAGAAGTTTACACAAACATTTTGTCTGCCAATTTAAAGAAAGATGCAACCAAACTGATTGGAAGATCCTTCATAATGCAGCAAGATAATGATCCAAAACACACTGCAAAAACAACAAAGGAGTTAATCAGGGTCAAGAAATGGAAGGTTTTAGACTGGTCAAGTCAATCTCCAGACTTAAACCCTATAGAGCAAGCATTTTACCTGCTAAATGGGAGACTGAAGAGAGTAAACAAACAGCAACTGAATAAGGCTGCGGTGAAAGCCTGGAAAAGCATCAAATCTGTTAAGGCCAGGACACACCAGTCCGACTACCCGAAAATGGAGACTGCCGATTCAGGGAGCTCCAGTCTTCCCGTCACGGCCGAAAAAGTGCAAAGAACACACCAAACTGACTGCTGACTTTCCGTACGCTCTGCGCTTGCGCGGGACGTAATGTCTCCATAACAGCAGGCGGCGCTAATCTGTATTGTGGCCCGAAAAAATACGGAAGCCGGAAATGATGGTACAGCTCTCTAGACCATAAACATAGATAGAAATACGTATTTATATTTATGGACCATAAAGAGCACCATTTTTAGCAGAGAGTGTCGAGCATGGTGTCGAGCAGTCAACAAGGGTTGATGCATGTGAGTACTCGCTGAACGAAACAAACAAACACATTAAAACAACGGCTAACTGTTGTTAGCTGTTTGTGCTACCCGCCTCACTTCCGGGCTTCACTGATTCGCTAGCCCTCCACAAATCAAATTGCTCCAACTGAAAGACTGCCCGCCGCCGATTGAACACGAACATGCCCGACGACATCTACGACGACCGATTTCACGGCACACACCAAACAGATTCGTGTCCCTGTCCCCTCGAAACTCTACGACGGCGATTATCGGGCCGGTGTGTCCTGGTCTTTAAATATTGGTCTCCCAATCCTGCTTGAAAGCCACAGCTCGACCCCCATATAATCTGTATTGAGTCGAAAAATGTGGTAAATAAATATGCACAAGTATTTTTAGCATGATGCAATACTCAGAATTACTATTTAGATAGTATTTGACTTGTAAACTATGTTAAATGCTATGATAAAGAAAGGTCTGTGTTTGAAAATGTGCTCCCTCAGCACTTGCACTACTCTGAATAAGCTAATTAAGAATAGTTCCTGAGTATTTTAGGAAAAAAACAAATATTTTCTTTACTGCATGTGTACTGTGAATGCCAGGCGGTTGGATATACAACACAACTGGCTGAACAACATATTGCCCTTTATTGTGTAACTGTGATCTACTTAGTTTGCGAATAAAACTGAATCTGTGTCCCTATCTTGTGTAAGCACTATACTTCATTCTCAGAAGACTGGAAAGAGTATTAGTGAAATCCATTCATCCACTGATCAGACAGACGGATTAACCTCAATTCTAATTCCAATAAAACCAGACACAAATGGATTGTTCATCTATCTATTAATCATTTTATTTTTTTATGTAAAATATATTTAATAGTTATGTTTGATTCCTGTATCATAAGAAAACAATCAATGTAATTAAAACATCTGAATAACTGACTAATGGCCAATATTTCTATACAAATGACAATGACCTTTGCTCAACATCTAAAACCTAAAGGTGCACTATGTAACTTTGGGTGTGTCAGAGAAGTAAACGTTTTCTAAGATAGGCTACATTCTAATAACTGAATAAAAAAACTGTATAGGCGCATATTGCACCTTTAAAAAAAATGTCACATCCTGGTTAAGATGTTGCATCTGCTTCAACAGCGATGAGTCACGCTAAGTCAAAAAAAGGATCAAAACACTAAAAATAGAATTTGAATAAAACATTAATGGCAGTGTTTCTGTATAGCAGCAAAAGCACTCACGAGAAAATAAACCTGCTCTCTTTTAGGAATCTGGGACATCGGCACGTCCATTACATTTGCTGTTGCCGTCAATGTGTCGGTCTCTCAGGGAATGAAGAGAGGGTGGAAAGTGGGGCAGCACTCTGCCCAGCAGACACAACACCAGCCGTTATGGGCCAGTGGACTGTAAACAAAGCCCACACATGTCTCGCTGCTGAAGCGATCACAAGCCTAGCATCGACTCGGCACGTTGTGATGGAGACGACCAACTTACCTGAGGTTATCAGAGCGTGAATGACAGTAAAGTAATTAAACGTCAGCGAGTGAGTGAAGCGCTTTTGGTCATTGCATTTGGTTGGGGTCTGTTATCAATGCTGACTCTGCCTTGGTGCTCTCGTGAATACACTGTAGTTCATATTGGGTTAATCCAGCTGAAAGGCAAACACGTGCACTATTCCTAAACAGCAACGAGGCCAGAGATGATTTTATAATAAAAGAAGGCCTTACCTTCATCATGACAAAGATGCAGATTCTGAATTTAGCAATTATTTTCAAATTCAAATACTCTATAGACATCATTCACCTGACTTCAAGCAAAGAACAAGAAAGAAAAATACTGGTTTTTTTCATGTTTTTTTATTTTTATTGGCAGGAATGAAAATGCGGTATTCAGTATGATCTGTCTCTCTCTCCTGCTGCTCTAGAGTACCTCTCTGTATCTAGTCTCTATCAATAGTAAACACAATACCCATGGTGCAGCGCTGCAATGACTATGGATCATGGGGAAGATGAGATGGTCAGTTGATTACTCCTCCTGTTCAGCTCTGAGACAAACAACAGAAGCAGGGCAGGAAAAACAACCAAGCAAATTTGATTGTCCACGTTTCAACACTAACCAGAACAGACAAATAGGTGGGTTTAATCACACATAACAGGGATGACGTAGGATGTACATATAACTCTCAATTTGTCTATTTGCTTCCAACACAATTACATGACTCTACAGTATAGTGTGCAGAGGCTTGTATTGCAGTTTTACACCCACACACAATTTTGAACAACCATTGCAGCTCTATGGAGCCTCTCATCAAAACTGTCTCCAGGTGCAGTGGGGCTTCATTAGATGTGTTACAATATTGTAACACATTGAACATTCATTTTTTCACCTTCTCTATATCACTGCTGAATCAGCACAGGAAGGCAAATAAGTGACTTTTAACCCCATAGTATGTATGGCTACTATTGCAGGGCTGGACCCCCCATCATATTACTGTAATTATTCATTCTTGTTGTTTTCATGTTTTTAATGTTGTTCCATGTCCTCATGTTTAATTGTTGGGACGTTGTACTGCAAGAAAAATGTTTGTGCAAACGGACAATAGGCCTAAAGTATTATATTATCTTATCTTACATAATTCCTATATATAATTAAATAAACAAATGCAGCAATGTATTCTGTTTACTATTTCAAGTTCCATTGAATTAAAACAACACTTTTGATATAATATCTCTTTCATACCCCCTTAGATGCTTATAAAACCACACTACCATATTCCAATACAGCTGGATTGTCCACTTGTTTGTTACATCTTGTTTTTATTCAACAACAACAGTCTCTGGGAATAACAGTACCTGCTGCTCCCAGGTATTGGCAGTGCTGTATGTTTGTTATGATCTCCAAGGCAGCAAGTACATTCTTACTGTGTGTATGCGTGTGTGTGTGTGTGTGTGTGTGTGTGTGTGTGTGTGTGTGTGTGTTTGTGTGCGCGCGTGTGTGTGTGTGTGTGTGTGTGTGTGTGTGTGTGTGTGTGTGTGTGTGTGTGTGTGTGTGTGTGTGTGTCATGTTGACAAGAGTCAAATATCAGTCCGGGTGTTGTCTGGGTCTGACATTTCGCAACCTCAACACAGGGGTCTAGCAGGAAAAAAAGGAGGGGGGATGGGAAGCCTTTCAGCTTCATGTTAATGATTATCAGTGATTTCTCAGCATCAAGCTCTGCCTGTAAAGGACCACCTACAAGTCACAGTCATTAAACCTACTGGATGGTGGTATTGTTGGAGAGAGTGTCACGTTTCATGTCCTTGAAATCAGTTTCAGCTCATCCAGATAACCGTGCTTCTCTCTCCTTACGGACCAACACAGTCCAACACACACTTCCGAAACACCAACAACACCCATGCACCACACCTTAAAAACGTTTATTATTATTGCAGAATGAATTGGTATAATAATAAATCTACAGGGGTTTTAGGTTGTTTGGGAGTAAAATGAAGTGCGCACGTGCCGGCATAGATGAAATCAGGACACATGACTTCCAAAACAACGTGACATCCTTTGCTCCCATTAATTCCCTGTTATGTGGCGCAGCACTGAATAAAATGTACTCGTGACATTAAAAATGGCACTCTTGTCTCCTCTAATGATATTGTAAAAACACTTAGAGCATTCAGCGTTGACAGAGCATGTGCTGTGACACGTGTGCTTGCTGTGGAATGACTGGACCTATTGATCCTTCAGATTACCATGTGAAAAGAAAAAGACTCATGCACATGAATTGGCATTTACAAATGTTTTTAATAAATAATTGCAATGGATTTTTCCCTGTTGCACTTCAATTGCATTTGAACTTGCAATGGTCTCAATTTAAGTTCATGCTGTGTCTGTAACTATCTCTTTCTTAGCCAGGTCTCTCTTGGAAAATATATCTTTATCACAATGAGGCTAACCTGGTCAAATAAACCACTAAACCAACTCATTGACCACCAACGGGTTAGACTGTAGCTGAGAGGAAACCTGCACAACCTTTTAAACATTCCACTTGATCTAAAATACTTGTTTTCAACATTTGTGTTATTGATTTGTCCAAAGCTGACCAAGTAAAGTATCACATACACAAATGGCTGTAATTGAACTTTTTATAAAAAAAAGTTATCGGAAATAAGAGGGGAAGAGCCAGAAAACAATCTAAAAATAAAACTTTCAGAGGTGATTTTGTTTTGCACTAACACCACTATAATGGAAAAAAAAACATAGAAATGGTTTAGACATATTCTCACTTCAGATCTCAGGACAGTGTACATATTATAGGCTTGGTTGACCCCTGACTAAACAATCCCCTGCCCTGGGAATAGTAGAAGATCACAGTGTTGCTGAAGGGGGAACACACTCCAGTGGTTATTGTTTAACAGGCACAGTGAACATCTGGCTTGGCCTGCGGCAGGCTGTTCCTCTCCTCCCAAGAGGATGATCAGACAGATGAGCAACCTGAGGCTCCATACGTGGACACAGCCAGATGCACTCCAACAGAAGAGACCAAACACCATCACTTCATGTTGAGAGAATTCAAAAAAACTTTCCAAACCCAAATTTGGATTCAAATTGTGAATATAAGATTTTATATTCTAAAATAATGTTACACTCAGCATTCCCAATACAACTCACTTGTCATAGCCCAACATCTTGTGAACAAAGTTTTTTTTTTTTTACACTTAAGCCAAGGTTTCGTAGACACAATTTTTCATATAATTTCAAATATATGCGCTGAAAATAATGGTGGAAATTTCAGATCCATTAACAATCCAAGAATTTTGCCTCATTCAAAGGTGTTGCTGTTATACGATATGTCACGTTCCGAGGACGAAGGCGCAGAATCATCCTTTAAGCAACTATAGAGCTCAATATGCTTGTTGGTTTTTTTGTCTTTTGGACAAAAAGATGGTTGGTGTGTTCCCCTTGGTTACCAAATAATTCATACTATAGCTGCCATTATCATGCACTGCTTCAATCATTATGTTCAACTACAAAAACCATCAATTCACAATTATAACTGCACAAACATAAGAACTGCAATAACAATTTTGTTCAGAATGCATTTGAAACGTTTATTATATTTTGCGTTATCGGTCATTTACCGGGATTTCATCTTTCTATCAAGAGATTTCCAAACACCTATTCATTTGAACAGGCTTTCAGCTCAGCCCTGGTGCTCTTTACTGAGTCACCTCCCTGATCGACCTTCAGAAAAAAATAAACAAACAAACCACGGAGTGTCGGGAAACATTGCAGACACTTCCTGTGGCATTGACATGAGACTAGGATGTTGTTGTTGTTTTTTGTATTTCAACTTCTCTTCTCCAACACTTACAGGACAGAAACACAAACAAGTCAGACATAAAGGGCTGTCCTTCTGGGTTATGACTGCTTCTACTGTGTTTTCATCACTTCCTCAGGCACAGAGTGTTTCTACAACCTGGTATCACGCCGAGGCGTCTAATAGACACGCATGGACCGGCGTCTAACTCACACGCCTTGCCTGACCAGGGCGTGTGAGTTACACGCGCACCTCCCGCCGTCTAAATGAATGGAGGAATAGTCTAAATGAACGGAGGAATAGCACCAACAGGGGCCGACATGTTCTCCCAGGAATAGCACGACATGTTCTCCCAGCATTTCAATACTATCTAGCTGCAGCCCCCTCGGTGGTTAGGGTTAGGGCAAGGGGACAGGGAGAGGTTATAATATAGATAAAACATTGACGGAAAACCGCGGCCGCCATTTTGACTACGGGAGGTGCGCGTGTAACTCACACGCCCTGGTCAGGCAAGGCGTGTGAGTTAGACGCCGGTCCATGCGTGTGTTTCTCACGCCTCGGCGTGAGATCGGGTTGCAAGCTTTTCCACATTGGCTTCCATTAAGTTTTATTGTCTGCTGACTGATGGTGCACACATATACAGTATATATCTTGTTCAGTTAATCGGAGCAGCTGCTCGGGGTGTTCCACAGCCTTATGTATACGTTCTGTATTGTGGAAGTGATTTGCGATGGGCATCTCAAAGCAAAGAAAATGTAACAGCTGGTTAATGCTTAAAGTGGAAACAAAGGAAAGCAGCCTTCCGTTTGGAGTATGTGGAAATTAGTTGTCCCACACTGCACAATATATATTTCGGCATCATCAATAGGACCACAAGGAGCAAGATGTCCGCACTGTCTGTGACAATATGTTCAACTGATTTTAATATTGACTCCAATGTTGACTCAATAATATGATGTTATTTATCAAAGGAAAGTTTTTTGCTTCTGTTTAAGACCAAGTCAAAATCGGCAGACAGACAGACAGACAGACAGACAGACAGACAGACAGACAGACAGACAGACAGACAGACAGACAGACAGACAGACAGACAGACAGACAGACAGACAGACAGACAGACAGACAGACAGACAGACAGACAGACAGACATAGATAGATAGATAGATAGATAGATAGATAGATAGATAGATAGATAGATAGATAGATAGATAGATAGATAGATAGATAGATAGATAGATAGATAGATAGATAGATAGATAGATAGATAGATAGATAGATAGATAGATAGATAGATAGAGGGGGCAAAAGAGGGGAGAAGCAAGTTTACAAAGCTCTCAGTGGTTTTACTTTGGTAAGGTGATGATAAGTAACCTGCCGTTTTCAAATTCCTTCTGTATTTACAGACCTGATGGCTTTCATTATTTTCACAGTGGAAAATAGTGAGTTAGCCATGTGTTGAGGTGAGTCAATGAATGAAATATCTGAGTTTCACATAATATGTATTTCATTAGCTCACTGGCCTACTTTGGATGTTAATGGTAAGCTCTTAACCTCAGAAGGAATCATGGCTAATAACAGAATGACTCAAGTTTGTAATTTACCATCACATAACTTGCTATTACTGCTGGTTGGTGGTCTCTTTGTTTCGGGCTGCTCCATTACTGACTTGGGGGGGGTGAAAGTTAGGTATCAAGGACATCTTTCTGCTTTATTTGACATTGTCCTTGTGGCGACAATACTTCACAGCGGTTGGCATAGCAGCATACCCTGTCGAGAGGATAATCCCAGTCCTGCTTTCACATCTCGGCAGCAGGACCCAGGTGGAGCATGCTGGGCACAGAATGAGCTTCCCCTGCATCCCAGCTGAGCCCAAATGATTACTGAAAGGTCTTCACCAGGCTCCAGATGGACGGCCAGAGATGAAGGAGGACTTATCATTTCAGGTAGCGTGAGGTAATGGACTTAGTTTGAATGCTAATAATACCATTGTTGGTTGAGCTAAAGTAGGGCTCCGAGATGCACCTGTCCTAAAGTGGCCTCTGCCCCGATTCAATCCCAGAGGCGGTGAAGTAAGATAGAAGTGAGATATGACCTTTCTGTTGAAAATCACTCATACGGGTAAATGTCACTTTCGGTTTATCGGGATTGCCCTGGTGAAGGGTTGCATTGGTGCGATTCTTCAAAATAAGTTTTCGGTGTTCTCATATTGAAGTATTGAGCAACAAACTGTTGTCTGAGGCATTTATAAAAAATATGTACACCAAAAGTCATATAATTTCCCTTCTTAAGCCTTTCAGACCGTTAACTGTCTGTATATGTCACATGTTGACACACTATTAGGCCCCTTTATCTGTTGATCCAAAGTGATTTGCTGCGAGGGTGGAAATTCTAGGGGGCTTTTACCATAACCAGGTTTAACATGTAGACACAAGATACTGGTTTAACTCTTCAGCTGTTTGTGAATGGAGATTCCTCTTATCACTAACAAGGGAAGATAGTACTGCAAGATATTCATCTTTCCCAATAGTTGGTCAGAGACTAAAACCCACAGTTTCATTCAACCTAGAGCCAATGGGTAACCAGTGATGGCAGACAGCTGAACACATATACATAAAATGAGTCCACAAAACATGAAACTGAAACCCTGATTGACCATTCAATAACGGTTAAAATGTGTCCTTATGAGTCTCATTTTGTAAATTGGAAAACACAATTGAAGATGTAGATTTGTTCTTGGTAAAAAATGAATTAAACTCGGTGGTAAAGTTAAATGGTGTTTTAGATGACGAGGTTGTTCACCTCGTACTGCAGTACTACACACCGTCTTAGTTGGCTGTTTAAAAAGGGTGCAGTTGCAGAAAACATTAAACTTATTCAAGTGAAATCTGAATGCACTCATTGTAAATGCATTAAAACAGTAGAGCATTGCAGGTACTTGGTCTGACTATCCTTTCTTAAAATCAGACTGAAAACTAGTAAAAGACACTATATGAAAAGCTTCAAAACAACATAAAAAACTAAGAACATCACACTTCAACAAAGAGAGTATTATAGCGCCCATCCTTTTTTTAGCCCATGGAAAATGTATCAGTACGTTGCTTTATCTCAGATAGGAGTTTAAATTCACCAGAACAGTTTTTCAGAGAAGTCTGTTGACAAAGGCTTCTCTCACAGCGTTATCTCACATAGCCCATCAGTGTTACTGTATGTTCATGTTTCCCAGAATATCAGACAGCCTCATCATAACCTTTACCGTGTCAAAGCATATTTTGTGCACTTTAAATTTTGAGTGTTTCCATTGTCACAGTTGTTGTATAATAAAACGTGCATACCGATGTAGGCAGTTTCATGAAATTGTTGCAGTGTGTGGGTTGCATAAGCCAGCTTCAAGGACAGTGGCTTCCCAGCTTCCACAGAAGCTCTTTGCTCAAAGGTAGTACACCGTTTATTTCAGTCACCGCGCTCTTCTATTCTCTCACTTCCGATTGCTTTGTGACATTGGCAATTACAGTTTGCACAAGTGTGCTGACATCACAGTCTCAGTATATGAACTGCTGAGTGGTTGGGCAGGAGCCCCAAGGCTTCTCCACCAAACCTTTGTTCTTTCCTGGCCATAAGTGGTGCAATTAAATCCTCCCCAGAACATTGAATGTGGTCAGGCTAGACCATCCCTGTGCAGTTATCTTTCCTCCCATACACATTACATTAGCTGACTTAACCAAGTGTTCCCTGGACTTTGTACACTGTGATCTCCAGGTTAACGCATGACAGACAGTGCCATTTGCACAGTTTCCTTTTTCGCCCGGGGTCATCCTTCGTCCAGACAAAATTGCTTTAGCGGTAGTTGGGATGGGAACTATGTACAGAAGCTATTCCAGAAATGATAAATGAATTTTACCTCAATCTTCCACATTTATGGTTAGGCTTTAGGTAAGCTTTGGTGATAAACATCTTGATTGAAGGTTGGTAAAATCTTGTGAAGTTAAAAGGGAAACAAATATACAAATACAAATAAACCCTTCCTTGGTAGCTCAGTCTTAGGAAGTGATCCACACATATCACCATCAAAGACATCTGATGATCAAAAAAAATTATGGGAATTAAAGCATGCTATTATGAGGATAAGGATTCAATTCCTGGAAATGCCTGTGGTGGTAGACTTACAAAATGGCTGCAATACAATGCTTCCACTGTCATTTGGTAAATAGTGGCTAGAGGTCCTGCTCTATTTCCTGAAAACCACTGGCTGCTATTTTGTGGAAGTATACCAACTGTTAAGCAGGGCAATACATGTATTCCCTGCTTACCAGTCTTCAGACAAGTTTTGCCTTACATAATCTAATGGCCCTTCAGTTGTCTGAATCATTTGGCAAACACAACCTTGATAAGCATCCAGCATATCGCCATATGGGAAACGGCCCTGCCTTGGCTTTATTGTTTCAAGCAGTTGTCTGTCCATCCAGCCTGCTTACAGTAATATAATTAACCATAGTGGAACTTTTCCTTCCCATCACACTTTCACCAGGCCCATACAGAGGCAAAGTGGGATTGTGTCTATTGCTTTAACGGTTCTTATCATCTTGGCTACTTCATCAATTGTGTTTTTTCTGTGAACAGCAGCGATATTAGTTTGGAAATCCAGACCTGCCGCTGGCAAATAAAATTTGCTTTGCCTGTTGGTCTGGACACTCTCTATTGAAGCTCATTAAATATGGCAGAAAATGCTGAGCTACGTTTCAATTGGTTTTATCTGATATGGGCGGGACAGAGCCCTATGTATGGTGCTCTGGTGCAGACGTAACCGGATGAAGACAGTCCTAACAAAGGAGGTTAAACATATCTAAAAAATAGCTTACTTGTTAAAGTACACAATGGATGGAGGTTTATTTTCTACTTCAATGTGTGTAAATAAGTTATTTAGAAAGAGGTAGGTGAAAAATACAAAATTAGTCACTGCTGTATTTCTACCAGCAAATGCAAACAGCTGAGCAAATCCAAGGCTCATTTGACGATAATTTCCCGGTACCGTCCTTGCATATCCTCCTCCCATCATCTGACTTTATCGTCTGTCTCCCCCCTCTCTCTCTCTCTCTCTCTCTCTGTCTCTCTCTCCATCCTCTTGCTCTCTGTCTACTCTGGGATTGGCTGAGACTGATGCTGATGCGTCAGCACTAGGGGAAGTAGGACTATAAAGCCTCTGTTCCACTATCTGTTCAGGCACAAACACAATCTTACTCCCTACTGAGCTCTACTAAACGGATACTTAACCACCAAAAGACCAAGGCACTACGCCCGCTCAACCTGCCACTATGTGTAAAGGACTAGCATCACTGCCTACTTGCTGCTTGGAAAGGTAAATGGAGCTGTGTACAAACCGCAACATGGCTGATGTTTGGTGATTTGGATTACAGGATGTGAAAGAGCATTTGAGAAAACTGCGTGTGTTAAATTGAGACTTTGCACTCACTCATTCCCTAATGCTGAGCTGTCTTATACTTAACAATGCCTGCTTGTGCGTGTGCAATCAATGTTCTGTGAAAAATCAATCTAAACTATTATTTTGTCCTGGCAGGGCCAAGGAGCTGAAAGCAAGGCTGGGAAGCATTTTGCAAAAACAAAATTGGAATCTTTCCGGTTGCAAAATAGGGCAAAACAAGTAAGTATCACAAATATTTTACTTTTTATTATTCATTATTTATTTAATTCATTTTTACATGGATTGTTGCTGCAAGCTTGATTTGAAATTCTGGGTTTTAATCTGAACTTGCTTCATCTATTTTTAGGCCAACCTTGGAAGAATGCCAAAGGTGGAAACAGTCCTTTGAAAAACTGCTGTCCAGCAAATGTAAGTAAATGCATATAGATTTTCATTCTTTAAAAAAAATTCACACAATAAATGACATTCAAATACAAATAAACACATACTACAGAGACACATGCAGCCCACGCGGAACATTATATACAATAACTTATACAATTGTCTCTCTTTCCTCAGGTGGAATGTGTGCCTTCACAGCCTTCCTGGTATCTGAGTTCAGCGAGGAGAACATTGCATTCTACTTTGCCTGTGAGGATTACAGGAGTACCAAGTCTCCTGCAAAACTGCAACCCAAAGCCCAGAAGATCTATGATGAGTTCATCGGCAGCGACGCCCCCCGGGAGGTGAGAAAACATCTAAAAGAAAAAAACCGCCCATTGTACCGTATAGCTTTAACATTTAAACATTGATTTTTAGTACGACATTGTGCTTAAAGGCACTGATCTCTGCAGAATGAACCCAAAATAACTCATACTAATCTGATGCTGTCTCCTGTCCCATCTCTCACCAGATTAACATTGACCACGAAACCCGTGACATCACCAAAGCCAACATGCTGGCGCCGTCAACTTCTTGCTTCGACCTGGCCCAGTACAGGATCTACATGCTCATGGCCAAAGACTGCTACCCTCGCTTCCTCCGCTCTCCAGCCTACAGGGATCTAGTGTGCCAAGCCAAACCATGCACCAAGGCCAGCAAGCAGCCCCGGCAGGGGAAAACGGCATGACATGTTTCCTTTAGCCTATGGAAGATTGTTAGCGATCTTAGCTTTTAAGGTTAAGAAGGCAAGAGATGCACGGCATTAGGTGCTGCATCGAGACGCTGGACGTGGGTTCAGACAGAGTCTCGAGAGCAGCAGAAGATGCCCGTATTCTGAAGACACAGTCCACTCGAAGATAAGGAGTGATTCTGTCTCATGTGGACTGTTGTGTGAATACAGATGTGTTGACAGCTAAGTCAAGTGAAAGTGTAACACACTGAGTGACGATCATGCAGGAGGACAGGGATTGTGCCGTGCCGTCACCGTGAGGCAAACCTCTTGTTGTGATGTGCAATGTCCCTCTGTCCAAATATTGCTCTGTTTGTGAAGAGGCATAAAGGTTACCATATGATATTTTGTTTATTTGTATTTATTTGCTTGTAATATAGTTGTTGTGTTTTTTACCAAACAAACTTGAATAAATGTGCATTTACATGTGCAATATTATAATATGTTTATCACTGTCTTTTGTAACATATATCAGGACATAAATTATTTGGTGAAAAAAGATGCAAAAATGTGTTGTCTTTATTAAACAAAATGATGGTTTGGAAATGATTTTGACCTTCAAGTTGATCAGATCGGGATACTTATAAACAAAACATCACAAAAAAACAAAACAAACTTCTGACCTTTCATGACACTTAAATCCTCCACAATGGGTATTTTGAAGTATCTCATTCGTCCCAGGACTATTATAAAATATAAACTTATCAAATGTAAATATATGGTCAGCTGAAGTCTATACACGGTTGTTTCACCGCACAGATTATCAGATATAAAAATAATGACGATTACATATTTGCTCTGTATTATGAGCTATTCTGCAGCCAATGTGGGCACTGTTATTCACCTAGGAAACAGCTGTGCTCTTAGTCATAAATAACCCAGTGAGCTTTTGAGACATATTTTGTTCAATGAGAAATATCTTATTGGCAAACAGGGAGCACAAAGAGATGATCCACCAGCAAAAATAACATAATAGGAAGATCAATAAAACTGTGTCGTTACCATAGCAACTGTTTGCACTAGCCTTCAACTGCAGATAATAAATGAAAGGAAGGCTGCTACCAGGCTGCAGCATGTGCACCACTGTCTATAAACCAAGCACAGAGAAAGGACATAATAGTGGGATTATCAAAAACCCTCTAGCCCTTGGGTAATAATGACATTGATTACAGTGATGGTGTTGCTTCACGTTGTTCTCATAGAAATGGTAACATATCGCCATTGTGAATGCTTTGGTAAAGTGCTTTTCACCGTGGGCAGAGTACAAAATGTTGCTGAATGTCTGCTTTGTGTACTCAGATAGTGTAGTATAGAGTGGAGCCAGTGTCAGGTGGACAACAGCTGTTCATCAGCACTGATGCATATCTCATAATGCATCCTCCCTCTGCATAGTTAACGTTTGGCATTTCTATCTCCATCCAAGCATAGCAATCATTGTATGTAATACCTGTTTTACCATATAGGTTTTGACACATTGTAAATAACATCTGACAGGTATGTGTGTAGTTTACAGGACTGAAGTTCCTTGTTTCTTTTACAATTTTGTGAGAAATCTCATATTTTCCCAAATCATCCGAACCGATCAAGGTTAATTGTTTTGGTATTTAATGGCCCACTCAATTACTTTATGGTTAAGCCTCTGCCTTGTTTTTCAACATAAGCCTGTTCTCTACCTCTTTTTCTTCCAAATGGCACATACACAGAGTGGAATGAAAATCATGGAGCATTTAGCGGCGAAAGAGTTTTGATATTTCATTCAGTCTTCTGTGGTTTGGTAGACCAAGCCATATATTAGAGGAGAGGAAAAATTGAATATTCCTGAACCACACAGAAAAGTGAATCCAAATATATACCAATGGTTCCCAAATGCCGAATTGATGTGATTGTTGGCTATGGAGATGGTGATAGTTGGTAAATGCCTATCTGACTCCTATTGGCCACAAATCAATAAATGTTTAAAAATGTTGACCTTGGTTTTCATCTTAAGTGAGTTTGCTAATATTGCTAAATATCACCTTGATGTGAAATGTCACCTATTGGAAAACTTGTTGCATTTTTTTAAAAAGGTTCACATTGTGCTGCATGTGTGCCCTATTTTTTAGGGCCACTGTGAAAAGAAAATAGGTTGGAGCTTAGGGAGGGGTACTTGTTTTGATAGTCTCAACTTTTTTCGAAAGTCTCAACATTAAAGTTGAATATTATCTTTGATGTGGAGAATGCCTGCCATGGATGAACTAAAACCATATATACAGTATCTCACAAAAGTGAGTACACCCCTAACATTTCTTCAAATATTTCATTATATCTTTCCATGCGACAACACTGAATAAATGACACTTTGATACAATGTCAAGTAGTCAGTGTACAGCTTGTATAACAGTGTAAATTTACTGTCCCCTCAAAATAACTCGTCACACAGCCATTAATGTCTAAACTGTTGGCAACAAAAGTGAGTACACCCCTAAGAAAAAATGTCCAAATTGGGCCCAAAGTGTCAATATTTTGTTTTGCCATCATTATTTCCTAGCACTGCCTTAACCCTCTTGGGCATGTAGTTCACTAGAGCTTCACAGGTTGCAACTGGAACCCTCTTCTACCCATTCATGACGACATCAAGGAGCTGGTGGATATTAGAGTCCTTGCGCTCCTCCATCTCCCGTTTTAGGATGCCCCAAAGATGCTCAATAGGGTTTAAGACTGGAGACATGCTTGGCCAGTCCATAACCTTTACCCTCAGCTTCTTTAGCAAGCCAGTGGTCGTTCGGAGGGGTGTTTGGGGTCGTTATCATGTTGCAGTACTGCCCTGCGGCCCAGTTTATGAAGGGAGGGGATCATGCTCTGCTTCAGTATGTCACAGTACATGTTAGAATTCAATGAACTGTAGATCCCCAGTGCTGGCAGCACTCATGCAGCCCCAGACCATGACACTCCAACCACCATGCTTGACTCTAGGCAAGACACACTTGTCTTTGTACTCCTCACCTGGTTGCCGCTCCACACTCTTAACACCATCTGAACCAAATAAATGTATTTTGGTCTCATCAGACCACAGGACATGGTTGCAGTAATCCATGTCCGTAGTCTGTTTGTCTTCAGCAAACTTTTTGTGGGGTTTCTTGTGCATCATTCTTTAGAATAGGCTTCCTTCTGGGATGACAGCCATGCAGACCAGTATGATGTAGAGTGCGGCGTATGGTCTGAGCACTGACAGGTTGACCCCCCACCCCTTCAAGCCCTTCAGCAATGCTGGCAGCACTCTTACGTCTATTTTCCAAAGCCAACCTCTGTGTACGACGCTGACCACGTGCACTCAACCTTTGTAAACTGGGCCGCAGGGTGGTATTGCAACATGATAACGACCCCAAACACACCTCCAAGACGACCAGTGGCTTGCTAAAAAAGCTGAGGGTAAAGGTTATGGACTGGCCAAGCCTGTCTCCAGACCTAAACCCTATTGAGCATCTTTGGGGCATCCTCAAACAGAAGGTGGAGGAGCGCAAGGTCTTTAATATCCACCAGCTCTGTGATGCTGTCATAAATGGGTGGAAGAGGGTTCCAGTTGCAACCTGTGAAGCTCTAGTGAACTACATGCCCAAGAGGGTTAAGGCAGTGCTGGAAAATAATGGTGGCCACACAAAATATTTACACTTTGGGCCCAATTTGTAAATTTTTTCTAAGGGGTGTACTCACTTTTGTTGCCAGCAGTTTAGACATTAATAGCTGTGTGTCGAGTTATTTTGAGGGGACAGTAAATTTACACTGTTATACAAGCTGTACACTGACTACTTGACATTGTATCAAAGTGTCATTTATTCAGTGTTGTCCCATGGAAAGATATAAAGAAAAACGTGAAGAAATGTGAGGGGTGTACTCACTTTTGTGAGATACTGTATATATATATATATAAATCTATACAACATAACCCAACATTGACTGAAAGTTAGGAGCCATGGCCTCCAGTGTCAAAGTAACACTGTGATAGAATTGTTCCTTCACATCGACCTTCCCTTCTCAGATAATTCGTAAAAGAGTTCCCTTGTCAGGATTGCCAAAAGTTAACAAGTTTTACTGTTTTTCTGGTTAAGGAAATGTTTCCTTGATAGTTTTTCATTCTATCTACTGATGTTCTAAATGATCCATTTACCACCACTACAGTTCAATAGAGACAAATTAAACTTAAGTTGTGTTTTTTAAAGCATTAAACAGTAACATTTCTTCCCAGAAAGAACAAACTACAAAGAATCAATATTACTACTATATATTACTGAACTATTTTCCTCATAAGATAGTTTGAATGGGACAATGTTAAGAGAAATGTAAAGAGAATTATTCCTTGGAATGCATCAGAACACCACCCTGTACCATTTTAGTCCAGTCTGACTAACAGTCTAATAAAGAGTAAAATGTTATTTAAACTAGTTGCTATGTAAGTGGTAAACAGATCTTCTTTTACAAGGGGGATATTGTGGAAAGCCAATACAATTATATCCACATGATGTTAATTTTAAGAATGAGCACAAAGGAGTATGACATAATGACATTAGTTACATTCATGACCATAAATAGCACTCAATGTTCTCCTAGCTAACACTCAGCTGACCCCTACTTCACATGGTAGGGTGCCAGGACGCAGAACCAAACTAATTTGAGATTAATTTTTTGAACATTTCATATGAAAATAATGTTAATTGCATAATTTTAATAACAAGATCATGTATTTGTCATGTTTCTTTTGTAACATAAGGCCACTGTTAACAACACAAGGATGCATTTGTTTTTCTTATTCACTTATATTAAAAAAAGGAAAGTATTTCACTGAACATTAACATGGTACACGTTATATAATCATCATATCCATTACATTTTGGGTATTTATAGAAACTTCCATTATGTAGCATACCAGTAAAGTATTTCCCTGTATGTATTGTCAAGTGATGTCCTTGCTACACCAGTAGTGTGCAGAATAAACATGCCATCTAGTGGATTGATTTGTAATAACCACATTTGCCTTCAACTTTAAATGTCATCAGTCATTGTTATGTCCCGAAATGGGTCTAGGGGGTAAAGGGAGTAACATAAAACCAGATAAAAAACAGCAGGAGTCAAGCGGTCCAGTTATCTGTTTTTATGGCAGTTAAAGGCGCATGTATTCATGGAAAACCCAGGCCAACAAAACAAAACAAATCAATATGTACAAAAACGTCCCAGAACCAGGTAAAGAAGAGAAAAAAGGAATAGACAAAATGCCAGCTCTCCCCTACATGGTTTCTTGGCTAAATGTAAACAGGTTACACAAAGAATTGACTCACGTGAGCAATGGGAACAGCCACTACTGCTCTTCCCAACAGGTGCATACAACCAGGCAACAGCATGGCAACGAGCAGAGCAGGGAGCATAGAGTGACTGTAACATACACACAGACTGTAGAACCTCATTGGAACCTCATTTTGTAAACACAAATCCTGTAATGGTATTTTAATTCAGTACAACACAACTCACTTGTTGTCTACTGGTAGGCAACCACTGGTTTAAAAACTAATGTCAGTGGGATTAACTATCATAAATATAGCAAAACTGAGTCTTATTGCGCCAGTTTTGTGTACAATAAAGACATTACAGAAAACAAAACGTTGAAAGATTGGGAGACATTTTTGCTAAAGGCCTATTTAAAATTGAATTGATAGGTGTAATTAAGAAGGGCCTGAATGCGGGTTTCCTACACAGCACTGGGGGGCAGTGTAAAGCAAAGAATAAATCTGAACACACATTCCCGTCTGTAATTTTAGTTTTTTCCTCTCTTCTGACCTTTTAGATAAGATACACTCAACAAAAATATAAACGCAACACTTTTGTTTTTGCTCCCATTTTTCATGAGATGGACTTAAAGATCTAAAATTCATTCCAGATACACAATATTACCATTTCTCTCAAACATTGTTCACAAATCTGTCTAAATGTGTGATAGTGAGCACTTCTGCTTTGCTGAGATAATCCATCCCACCTCACAGGTGTGCCACATCAAGATGCTGATCTGACATCATGATTAGTGCACAGGTGTACCTTAGACTGTCCACAATAAAAGGCCACTCTGAGTGTAAGATAAGATAAGATAGTCTTTATTGTCATTGTACAGTCACCTATACAACAAAATTGGGATTGCCAACTGGAAGTGCCTTACACACACAGAAAAAACAGACAAGCAATTTAAGTATAAAAACAAGACACAGAAACAACAAAAGAAACAAGATAAGGACAAGCAATGTCATAATAAATAAATAAATCTAAAAGGCAGAAAGCATATTGCACTGGTGGAAAGTGAGGTAGCCTATATGTATGTCTGTTTAATGTTTTATGTTTTATGAGAGTTGAGTGTCCTGATTGCCCAAGGAAAGAAGCTGTTTGCCAGTCTGTTGGTTCTGCTCTTCAGGCTCCTGTACCTCCTACCAGAGGGCAGTAGGCTGAGCAGGTGGTGGCTGGGATGGAGGTGGTCACAGATGATCTTCCTTGCTCTTGAGAGGCATCGAGAGCTGGCAATGTTATCTAAGGAGGGCAAAGGAGAGCCAATAGTCTTTTCAGCTGACCTTATCACCCTCTGCAGCCTTTTTCTTTCAGCCACTGTGCAGCCAGCATACCACACAGTGATGGAGAAGGTCAGCACACTCTCAATGGTTGAGCGGTAGAAAGTCACCAGCAGCTTCTCCTCCAGTCTGTTCCTCTTGAGTACCCTCAGAAAGTGGAGCCGTTGTTGGGCCTTCTTCACCACAGCTTTGGTGTTGGCTGACCAGGATATGTCCTCAGAGATGTGAGTTCCCAGGAATTTAAAGGTGGAGACTCTCTCCACACAGTCACCATTTATGTGGAGAGGAGTGGGGTCAGCTCTGTGTCTCCTGAAATCCATTATGACCTCCTTTGTTTTTGTGGTGTTAAGGGTCAGGTTGTTTGCAGCACACCACTCCACCAGCCGCTGCACCTCATCCCTGTAGGCCGACTCGTCTCCTCCGGTTATGAGCCCCACCACAGTCGTATCATCCGCAAATTTGACTATTGTGTTGGTGGGGTGGGTAGGAGTACAGTCATGTGTGTAGATGGCATACAGGAGTGGGCTCAGCACGCAGCCTTGTGGAGAACCCGTACTGAGCATGAGGGTGGAGGAGCTGTGGGTGCCAATCTTAACAGACTGCGGTCGATTTGTAAGAAAATCTTTTATCCAGGCACAGGTGGCGGGGGGGAAGTCCAGGGCAGCCAGCTTGCTCACAAGGATGTCCGGGATGATGGTATTAAAGGCCGCGCTGTAGTCGACGAAGAGCATCCTTACGTAGGTCCCCGGGTGTTCTAGGTGGCTGAGTGCTGTGTGGAGGGCTGTGGAGATGGCATAATTTTCAAGGACATTGCAAACAAGATAATAGAGATATTGAGCAAACAAATAACATGAATCCATATATAGATACAAAAGGTCAGAAGGAGGATGGTTTGGGTTTAAAGTGGAAGATGTTCCTTTTTTATGTACTTTCTATTTTATCAATTACGCCTACGTGACCAGCTACTTTCATATAAAATAAAAGGAATATTAAATACATCTTAGGGTGGCAAAATAATATAACTTACACAAAATGTAATTAACCTTAACTTGGAGGAAATATTAATGAATTACTTTTATTAAATAAATAATGTTTATGTATAATAAGTAGAAATAAAATGCAAAGGAAAATACAGAGGACAGGTCTGTTGCTGTGTTGGGGGTCCTATACGTCATTTACTGCCTGAATGTCAACAGAGACTCAATGTACTCAAGAGCACATATGCTGCATGTCCATCGTAAAGTCAGCACCTTTTTAAAGCCATGATCGCCGTCATCGCATATGTCGGGGCTGACCCCCGCTAACATTGAGTTTAAAAAAGGGTCCGGGAACACACAGTGTACTGCGTGTTTCGGGAAAGGAAGGGGCCCCTCGGTGGCCATTAGGACCAGAGCAGATCTGGAGGAGATGATGACCCGATGTGCGCATTCCTCAGTGTCTCCCCCAGGGCTGGACATGTGCTGTGCATCTTCCACGACAGACGTACCTCAGGCCCCAGACCTGCGGCGGCTGTTTTTCCCTCACATTGTCCATCCCTTAACATCCCCTCATGTGTATGCCCATGACCCCAGCACACCTATTTTGTGCCCATCATGTATGTTATTGTTACATAGTGCAGCAGGGTTTGAAAAGCAAGAGAAGGAGAAGAACAGTAGGAGAACGTTTTCCATAATGAAGATACTATAGGAGCGGGCGAGGACAGACAGACAAAGGGGAGGGGAACACGACGGCAGCAGCGCGTTACACTCAAGCGTGGGAAATCTCCTGGTGTGGGTCCCTTGTGAAAGGGGAAAACTTGACTATCTAGTGACTCTCAGTTCCTCAGGGTTCACATCCTCTGTCCTCTAAGGATCCCACTCCTAGAAAGAGAGAAGAAAAAAATACTTCACATTACTGAATATTTGCTAGATATTTTATTTTCCCTATTGATTATTTTACTTTGCAGTGCATAGGGAGCAGACGTTTAAGTTATATTCTATATGATTTATCTATTCTTGCAGCGACACCTCTGGCAAGTTTCATGACACACTGAGAAGGATCAAAAATCAAAATTGGTATCCATTTTTTTAGTTTTTTTTAAATGTCCAAATTCCTTAAACTGAAGCCTCAAGCATGACTTATTACTAACAAAATAAGCAGTGGTGGATTGTTACAACTAAATACATCTAGTCAAATTCTGCCCCAAACACAATTTGGAGGTACTTTTTACATTTGTGAATGTTGCTTTTCCTGCTACTTTCAAATTCTACTCTACTACAGTTGAGATGCGGATATTGTACTTTTTGCTTGACTACATTTATCTGTGAGATAATCTTTGTGAAAACGTTTTACATAAAACAAGTGTTAAAGAAATAAAGATAATGCATTCTTAAAGATGCATCCAGTAAAAATTCAGACAGGTATGATTTGTAACATTTCCACCAAAGAGAGATTTCCGCTCTCAACATCTCAGATGGTTTTATTTTAATAAATGTAGATCCAACAAGGAGAAATGTCATAACATTTCACAACGAAACAACACATAAGAAAAAAAGAAGAAATAAACAATACAGAGTTAAAGTTTATCTTTGGAAAGGACACAAGTGTTTGTAAAGCAGCTAACTAGCTACAACACAAAAACCCTGCCTTTGCAGTTCTTCAAAATGCATAACTTTTGCTGGTACAGTGGCACATGTCTCTCAGATTGAAACAGAGTTGCATAAGAAAGTTATGCACTTTGATAGATACATCATATATACTGTACATGTATCTTCAATAGATAAATGAATAGAACACAATGGCTAAACTCAGCAAAATGTTTGGATAATAACATCATAGATAATGGAGGACAAATGATTGAAGAGAGGAGAAGTAGAACAGGCCCTGGTTATAGCTCTACTAAAACACTCTGTCACACATTCTTGTTTAAAGATGGCGTGAAGCAATTCACTGTATCAACACAAGGTACTTGAGCCAACTTGTGATGAAACAGCAGTCAGCTCTTGTTTTTACATTGTGTTCTGTGAAGGCTCTACACTTATTTTCAAAGGGAATTAAATGATTATTACGTGCGTGTCACATAATAATTACGCGACATACGTGTCTTTTCAACGGTCATCACTCTACAATCTTGAACCAGAATCTGCCGAATCGAATCGCACGTATTTTACCACAATGCCAATGATGACATATTTCTCTTTTGTACACTTCATTAATGAAGACCAGATGTTTTCACAATAACTAAGCCGATCTTGCAACACTTGATTAAGAGTTGTTTCAAGTAGAACATAAAGTTCATTCCTGCTATGACTCAAACTGAACTGTGACATTCTCAGAATCAGCTGCCCCGTGCCTCATTCTGTTATAATGTCGGCAACATGCACTGTTTAGATCTTGGAGATCATAGGTCAAAGGTCACTGTGACCTAAATGCTCATGAACGCATAATCTCAAGAACGCTTTGAGGGACTTTCGTCAAATTTGGCAGAAACTCACACTTTGTTTAGAGGGATACACTGATTACAATTTGGAAGACAGAAGTCAAGGTCACTGTGACCGTGTGTATTGTAATGCAGCATCTCATGCCTCTAAGGATTTCCTTCAAAGTTTACTCAAATGTCCACTTAACGCAGTAATCAGTAATCAGATTACTTTTTCAAAGTAACTGTGGCAACACTGGCCATCACCATCCGGCATATATCCAGCCTACCAAGTAAGGGTACTGTCGACATTGGAAAAACAAACCCAATTTAGGGTTACTATTCCGTACCATACTGTACCATACCAAACTGAACTGTGCTGCTCAGTGGAAACCATGCAGGCAATTGAGACCTGTCAATGTTAAAGTATGCGTCCTAATCAGAGACTAAACATGCTGATGTGATTGAACAAACAATCACCTCAACTGTTGCTATTTTCAATATAGGGGCTTATTTTCACCATGTTTGGTTTAGCTTTTTTGTTATAGTGCCAGTTTTGGGGCTATTTGCTCTGATTTGTGTCCGGATCTCTGAAAACCCATCAAACTACGACTAAAGGCCTGAATTAAATGGCTCATGATAATCTCTGTTTTTCTTAAATTGAGGTTTATCTGATCTGATAAACATGTGGCCGTTTGTTAACCGTCAAATCTTGTGCAGTTGGACACAGTGTTTTCCCTGCATTTCTGCCCCTGCTCACGTGTTTTCATGTGTTTTATGGAGCTGTAATTCTTAAACAGAATCTTACCTGACATCAATCCTTCCAGAAGCAACTGGAATAAAATCCAAATGGTAAATTAGTAAAGCACGTTTAATACTTTGAAAAGGAGTATGGAGTTCACCATGATGCTGTAAATCTTTTTTTGTGTGTTATTCAGCTTGTGTAATCTGTATTATATAAAAAACGGCCCAGCAATAGACCCATTGTTGGCATTTAGTCCTGACCTCTCCAATGGAAAATCCATTTTCTCTCGAACGAAGAATGCAATTTATTTCTCTAAGGCAGGAATGATAACGGATACATCATTATTTATCCTCTGGTTTTCCCCCCCTCAGTGTTTGGGCCACGATTCGTTAACACACAAATCCGTCGTAATTCAAGAGAAAACAGTCTGTGTAGCTCTTCTCTGCCCTCTTGTATGCGGCAGGTTCACCGGAAAAGCCTTTGCAAATAAACAACCTCTCAAAAACAATTACTTGTGCTGTGGGAAGAAGCAATTTAATTTCCTCCCTCGGATCTGTGGACACAGCACTGAGAAACTGGACACCTCCAGGTTTGTCGCGGATCTGAATGTGTCCTTAATTCAGTCAGCGAGGACCTCTGTGGCCTTCCCTCCCTCTCTGTCATCACACTGGCATTTTTGCTATAAAAGCACTTAGCATAGACATGGAGCGTAGTTATCTCGGGGCATGGGATAGCTGTGTCATATCCTGTGCATTGGGAAATTAAACAAAGCACACAATGTTCTCCCTTTTTTTAATCAGATCTTTAACATCTGTTTTTCTCTTCAGCCAAACTAAAATAAAAGGAAAGTGTTTGGAGGTGTTTGTCAGTTTTTAACTCCACCGAAATTCTGACAATAACCGTAGATACAATGCTTGTTTTATTAGGTAATTGTTTTCTGTTTTGTCATTTTTGGAAGCATTATGTTCCAAGGTTTCCATGTTTTTTTCACACACATGGTATAAGTATGGAGAAAAGTACCAGAGACACAACTAAACACATTGTGTGTAATGTTTCATGATAATAATATTCAATCATCCATCTAATCTTTGCCTATAACTGATTTTCCAGCTCATGCTTTTGCAGGATAAGCCTGTGTGTCATATGTTTATTCTTAATACAATATTTACATGTAAAATAGCTTCCACTGTGTCCTGAATGTAGCCCTAGAAATTATAAGAATATAAGAAAGCACAGTTAAGAGGCTAGTAGTGGCTACCAGTTCTATGGTGTGACAAAACACAAAAATGCAAAACAATAAATGGTAAAGCTTCTTTGGAGAATTTCTTTCTATGGCAAAGAACATTGTGGTACGACCCCATGCGTCCCCTGTACACTGACAATACATTTTTTTTTCAAAGTTGTTGGTTTCATCTTCTTTGTACCAACAGAAGCATATGCAACTGCACAACTCATTATCAGTACGACTTGGTGTGTGAAATGTGTTTTTTGGGATTGCTTCCATAGCGTGTTTGCCAAACCTGAAGGGTGTTCTCAGGATTTAAGAATCTCAGGACTGATCTGAGTTCAGCAAAGAAAATAGCAACAATATGGCCTTGACTGTATTTACCACAGAACCGCATGCTGCTGACCTGCGATGACATCACCGTGAGACTAATTTCCCTCCGATTCACACACATGCACATTCTGCTCCACAGCGCGCTCGTTTTTCGCTCGCTCTATCTCCGAGCTCCCATTGTTGACCTTTTAACCATTCGGAAGTCAGTGAAATGTCAGGAGAACTGTCTGTAATCTCTCTCCTCAAGGAGTCATAACAAAGCTCAGAGATTTGCCCCGATATTGGTTATACTCGCTAGTATTTTTCTTGGACTAACATCAGGCTGCGATTATACAATCGCTTTCCTGTTTGCCAGATGCATTGTTTTGCCAGTCGCCGTATTTTCCTCCCTGGAAGACAGCGATGGTGGCATATATCACGCTCAGATGAACACAATGATGACAGCATAACAGAAACGTGAATGTGTGTGATGCAAGTTATGTCTTCCAATTTTGAAAACGGAGTGATGAATGCCCTGCTCATCTGAGTTCAAAGGGTTAATTGCTGTTGTTCATACTTAATGCCAGTGAACTACAACCAGATGTTCGTGTGTACGAGTACATAGACATCCATCATCATGACATCCAACAACCAGAGGTCAGGTCCATCTGCTATGGCTTTGAATATTAAAGCATTTTAGAGCATCTATAACGAATGAAGAAAAGCTCTTAAAGCCTATATCTTCTTCCATCAGGTCCCATAATTATAATGTTCAAACTATCAATTTTGCAAATAAGCACAGTGCAGCAACTATAAATATTGCATAATTGATACCTGCTGCATATTACATTTTTCTTTATCATAAATGGTAAATGGACTCAAATTGTATAGCACTTTTTCCTAGTTTTTCACAGACCCACAGAGCTTTTCATTGTTTTGTACACATTCACCCATTCACACACATATAGCAGGATATACCACTAACTCTCGGGAGCAATTTGGGGTTAATTGCATCTGTCTCTTTCAGTGTGTGTGTGTGTGTGTGTGTGTGTGTGTGTGTGTCTTTATTGTGCCATTTGATGACCATTAACCTTGAAAAACAGTATTTTATGGCATCTCCTGAGCTTTTTAGACGGCCAGTACATCTTTACATCTTTAAATTGAGCATAGAGCTTCTGTCAGCGTGGTAAACAAAGCACCTGGATGCCAACTGGTGTCAGTTTATTTGAACAGCGGTACAGCCAGCGCCGTTGGCCTAAGTACACATCCACTCAAAGGGCCGTCCTTTCCTGAACTTTGGCTTCCAGGAAACTCTTGAAAGCGAACCTTCAATGTGGCTTTGTGTGCTCGCCTTGACTGTGCATGCAATTGTCGGAGCTGTGCCGTCACAAATAAACAAAAATAAAGCATTGTTCAAAGCCTCCAGGGGATATGCACTCAAGTGAAAAGTAAATGTACTGTGCACGCTGCTGCTGTCTCCAAATGTAAAAAGCAAGGCAAACACATGGTTTATTTGCTGTTTCTGAAGTATGATTTAAATAAGGTCAAGTGGAATGTGAATTCAATAATATAGTAACAGAAGTATAATAGTTATTTAATTCCAGTAGCTTTTTTTTTTTACCTTTCATTGAGTCAGTGACCTATGGATTACCTCAGTCAAACGGGGGGGGGGGGAGTATAGCTGCAGGAGACATTCGTATGTATCCAAGGACTCATATAGAAACAGGTACAAACAAAAAGTAATGCACTGTTGTAGCAGGCGGACCTCTACTGTCTGTCTTCAAAAAGGGCGTTAATAACAAAGTATTGAAAACTGTGTTTTCTGAATACATTGCCATGACAACAAACAGATCGCTTTTAATAGCTTATGGTTACAAATCGCGGCCAAAAGTAAGCTCATGTGAGTGTGTCCCTTTTGCAACAGTCTGAATGTTCTACGGATATGGACTGCTTATTTGTTTTTAGTGTTAAACTGTGGGAAATTTGAATTTTCCAGTGATGTTCTAGTACTTCTATGTATTTGGACATTCATCTCATGGGGTTCTTCACGGGCAGATTTTTAAGATTGTTTACTGTCTATGTTCTGTCCGTTCTGCACAAATCAATTACCCCAGTGAGAAAGGGACACGAGAAAGGGACACATTACCCAGTAAGTTACGTAATAAAACATAAAACACTAGCACTGTGTTAAATCGGTTCAAACCTTTATGTAGAAGACTGCATGTTATTTCTATATTGTAAGACCCCTTGAGCTGCATTTCCTGTATGAAAGGTGCTATACAAATAAAGATTATTATTGTTCTTATTAGAATAATAAGTATTATTACTATATCTAATTGCAATTGTAAAATTGTTCATACGAGATATGCTCAGAAGTCATAAATCTTTATTTTCCCAATAGTACTGTAAGTATAAGAAGTGGGAATCCTCACATTTGTTTACTTTTAATTGTTAATATACAAATAACCAAACGGCTTGCTTCTGTACCTGTATACAAATATATAACTACGGATGTACATTGATAGTAGAATCATGCGGTTATTGTACTCTGAAAAGTGGAAATAAATACATATTTTACCTGCAGCAGTTTATCAAATATTTTACCTCCATTTTAACCAGCTAAGCTACACACATGGGTTAAATACATAAGTCATTGTGAAAAGGAGGCTTAATCTTTGTGTTTGGTTGTTTGGAAAAACTTGCCCAATGATAAGGCATGTTAAGACAAGCAGGCATCTGCTGTAACATTTATAGAGAATATTTTGTTTTATCTCCATGGATGTAAGGAATCTGTGTTTCTTGACCAATAGCAAATGTGATAAAGACAGCAGTTATGTTTACATTTTAAAACCGTATAACAACAGGAACACACAAAACATGATTGACTTATTTGAGCTATCTTTAGGTGAATTGGCTTTTAAACAAACATAGAATGGCATCAACATGAAGAGGTCAAAGTCAGCATAATAATTCATAAACGTAAGCAGCTGTCAGGGTCCTTCTATGACAATGTATTATCTGATTGTATCAGCTAACTTTGAACCTTCCACCATCTACCTGAAGCAGGTAAATGCTTTGAATGCAACCCAATAACCCACCTGTTGTCATACACCGACAACTTAAAGAAAATCACAACCTAAACACAATATGTTTTTTGAATACATAATACAGATGATTAATACTGTTAACGCAAGAGCTTTTTTATATCTAGCTATTTTAAAATAAGATACTTCGGAATTGTTCCCTAAAAAGTTCTGCAACATATCAGAGTTTTGATCACCATGGAAACAGGAGACATTTGCTATTTCTGACTTTTATCTTTGTTATGACTCGGTTATAATGATAGATAGACAGCGGGCAAATCACTGCCAAGCAATGATCATAAAAAGTTAGCAGTGCAATCCTAATGAAAAGAAATGAGTGCACTTTTGTTTGCTTACTTTACTTGATTAACATCACTTTGGAAGAGTAAAAACTTTAAGCCAACATACTTTGGCATTAGTAGAAAGTTTAAGCATAATTTTGGAATGATGAAATGCGATATACACTCTAAATACGTGAAAGACAGTTTTTAAAGAGACTTGGCGAGCTTAGCTGTGAGCTCTCTGCTTCATGTGAAATGAACTTTTCAGATAAATGAGAGAACATCCAACTGAGAATAGTGAAAATACCTCTACGTCTTTTTACCTTCCTCCTTCTGTGAATTTCTATTTTCATTCCGCATCCATCAAGCAAAATCTTACTGAGGCAACCTTGTAAATGATAATTGTGCTTTCTCGATGGTGAAAGTAGCCATGCCATTGTTAGCAGCTGCAAAACCTCTTCGGTAAAAGGTCAGGGTGAATAGCTGAATTTACAAATCATGTCATAATCGGCAGTCACTGTAATGGTTAAGCCTGATTGAGCAAAGCATTTGATACTGTTAATCATAGCGTTCTGCTCTCAAAAGTGTCCACATTGTCTGTGGAAACAATGAAATGGATGGAGTCCTATCTCACTGGAAGAAAACAAGGCACCAGAGTTGGGGATAGGACTTCATCTTTCATTGGCTGCTCTGTTGGTGTCCCGCAGGGCTCAATTTTAGGACCTTTGTTGTTTAGCTTATATGTAAATGATCTGCCACTTGTATGTCCAGAAGTGGACGTACAAATGTATGCAGATGACACGGTCATACTCGCACATGGAAAGACCAGATGTGAGGTGGCCGCCAAAATTAACAGAAGCAATGGCCAACATTTCTGATTGGCTCTCAAAGTCCTGCCTGACACTCAACATCAGTATTTATTTTATTTAACTTTTATCTATCCTCGAGAGACCAATTGAGGGGTGACCTTCATTTACAATTGCGTCGAGTTCAAACAAATTCAAAGGAAAAACAACAATACATAAACACTATTCAATGCAAATACATCAAATACACAACAACAGGTGAAGAGAAAAACAATTGAAACATTTACACAGTGGTGAAGAGTGGCAGCAACTAAAACAGTAAAACAGCATGCATGTACTTTTATAATAGGAAAAATGGAAATCAGCCTGATATCATTGTTAATGGAGAAAGGATCCAGACTGTTTCACATTTTAAATATTTAGGAATAACTGTGGACTCACAGCTCTCATTTAAGAAACGTGTGAAGCAGGTGTGTAATAGAGTCAAATAAGCTAAACAACAAAGGTCCATGATCTTTTCACACATCTCATACTGTATTACAAGCTGGTCACAAACTGGAAAAACAACACTTGCTCCACTGCAAACACTTTACAAACAAACACTCAAGGTACTGGACAAAAAGCCATTACGATATCACCACTGTAACATAATTCAAAGACATAATCTCATGACTTTTGATAGTTTTGTGTTTCTTGCGGATGTATGTTTAGTCTATAAAATAATTAATGATTTGGCCGCTCCTCCATTAAATAAGTTTGTGTCACTGCGCTCAGACAATGGAAGGAGAACTAGAACGTCTAACAGAGGGGACTGTGTAGTACAGCACAGATCCACTGAGTTTGGCACATTTTTCAGTTAGAGCCACCAAGTCTTGGAACTTAGTACCAAGCGAGATAAGAGAGTGGAACACCTTTGCTGGTTTTAAATGTAAGATGAAGTCATGTCTGAAATCAACCCAAGCATGTACCCATCATGCATAGATTGTTTTCTTAATGTTGTGATGTCCTGTTTTCTGGGTGTCTTACTGTTGTGATGTTGTTGTTGTTGTTGTGGTGTCCTAAATGTTGTGATTTTATTGTTCGTATTGTGTTGTTGTGTTTTACTGTTGTGAAACTGTTGTGAAATTGTGTGTTATTGTTTTTTATACTTCAGTGTGAGGTTTCCCATCTTGACAGAGATGTAATACTCTGTTTCCTGCCCAGGGACTACAGATGAAAATTAGCTTATAGCTAAATCTGGTACTGCTTATGTGCTGTACATTGTCCCTGATAAATAAATAAATAAATAGATTCAACCCCATATTTGTCTCCCTCAACTAACATTACAATTGGAAGAAATGCAGGCAGGATCGTCTGTGGGTATTCAGACAGAGAGATTTGTTGATTGGCTGATTGACCCCTCCAGCTCGATTCCCACATTTCTGTCGACAAGAGATTTGTATAAATTGTGAAAAACATGTTCTAATATCACTGGCGTAGACTATCACATGTTGTGGCTGGACCTTGACTGTGCTTTGATATAAATAAAACCAAACTTTGCTGACCTTATTGTGTGTCTGTATTGACCATAAATGTGTGTTGATGAAAGATGAAACCAATAAACCTGCCTGCCAAGATTAACTTGCAAACCAGAAAAAGCTGTTTATGTTTTGACTGTGAGCAATAGCCAACATTGATTATTATTTTCCATACAAGTGACCATTCCCAAACTTTGAGCTTGGTATCGGGTCATGAACCTCATTCTTTTGTATTTGGCACCGACAAAAGCAGTCAATATCTAAAACTGTCCGATAGCAAATGCTGGTTCACAGGTCTGGTCATATTCATAATAGTGTAACTTTGAGTAGAGACATTTTGATTAAAATCAAAGTGAGCTAATAAAATTAAGAATAACAACATTATAAATGATGATACACGTCCTGATAAAGAGAATCCACCATCATATCTTGATAGATAAAACTGTATATCTAATATTAATGATAATGTATGGTCCTGTTTGCCTCCCGCACACCGGCCCTGGATGTGTTGCTTGATTGAAACCTCAAAGCAAACAGCCACTCTCATTTCAAAGCCCGCCCTTCCTCAGCCAGGCTCCTCAACAGCCCATGCTCTACACATTCCAGTCTGATTGGCTTAGCTGTTGGCCCAAAGCCCAAAGCACGTCCGTATAAAACTCCCCATGCACTGAAAGCCAGATTCAGAAAAGCAAAAGAGACTCTTGAGACAGTGAACTAACAGGACGACCAAATTTAACTCTCAACTACTGCAACTGAAAGCGTTGGAAAATGTGTAAAGGATTAGCTGCCCTACCCCAAACCTGCCTGTTTAGGTGAGACCCGCTTCATAATTTTACCTTTACCTGTCTTAACAGTGTTTTCCTCCCGTGTCGGTTTGGATCCCAAAGGTTTGACTATATTTCAAATCTCTAAAGAGTGGTTTCCAATCATAGCATTTCTTTTAAAAACGTAAATCACAAATCTTTGTTTTCATTTTCAGTTCAAGAGTTTCCATGTGAGAAAACTTAAGTGACTTACTCATCTCTGTGAATATTTTACTTTACTGTAATTCATTTCAGTTTCCTGGAAGTCCATTTGGAACAGACTTTTTGACCTCAAGAAGAGTTTCAGTTTACAATCATACCAGTGTTTCATGATAAAAAATTAAAACATTGAATACCTAATGTAGATTACTCAAGAGGGTTGGGTGAATATTATTTGTTGCTCACTAGCTTCAACCTGAGTGGAGGTCAGACAGGTTTAAAAACCCTCACTGTTAAAGATCAATCCATGGTAATTGTCATAACAATTCAACGTTGTTATCTTTTTAGCCTTATCTGCTCCATTTTACAAAATGTTGCCATTTTACAAAGGAGGTTATGAATTAATAATGTGAAGTTATTGTAGAAAATTAAGTTTCATGTTGATTAATCCGCCAACTGATATGCTTTGAAATGTAATCTTAGAGTTCTAAATATATACTGTATACCAGAGTTATGATGGAGGGAGGGAATATGATAAATATCAGGAAAGCTAAGTTAACAAAACAATACGATTTAGTATTGCTATTTTTGTGTGGAAAATACTTTTGTCACAAAAGCCGTCTTCCCCCTTTCTGCTTCCCGTCGTCCAGGGCAAAGGAGATCAAGTCAAAGTTGGGTGTTTTGCTGCAGAAGCCTGACAATGCCATCGACCTCATCATCCCTTACCCCGAGAAGACTGAAAAGAAGCCCGAGAAGCTCCAGAAGTGAGTTCTGTTTATCTGCTGTGAGAGGGATGAATAGCAGTTGAGGTGGGGATTGTTTTTGAACATATAATTGCTGGTGAAGTGGCAGAACAGAGCCCCAGAGCAGGTGAAACGTGTGTAGATCAAAGGACATTAGACCCCCTCCAGATGCTCAGATATCAGTGTTTGATGTCACACAATTAGATGCCCTAAGAAGACTGAATTAGAGATGGATTGTCTGATGGTGTGTCCTGTTTGGGGTTTTCCTGACACAATGTGACATTTGAAAACGTAAAGAAAGTCTTTGAGTTGGTTCTGAATATGAACACTGATTATTTTGTCAAAAGCAGAATATCTTTAATCCCCAAAACAGTTTTAATTCAGTTAATGAGGCTTCAGCTCAGGCTTGATTTTGTTGTACAGTGTTCGGACAGTGCGTTAGTTCCCTTGGGATTAATAATTCAATATTTAGACAGTGTATTGCTCTTTATGACTCTCTTGTCAAATACCGTAAATGACATTGATGTTTGTGCATTAGCCAAAACAACTCGTAGAATTCTGAGATTGTAAAAGTATTGGCTGTTTCAAAGTTTCAGTCCAGTGTCCAAATGCTGCGTATGATTGATCTGACACATTTAGCAGATATGACATATTTTCTCAAAGGATGCTTTCCAGGCTAATATCTCGCAGTGGAAACTAGGATCAAAGGATGAAGTCTGGCTTTGTGAGAATGGAAACATACGTCAAATGTGTCTTTGAATATGTATAACTGGTTGTTTGTAGCTTTTCAGCAACAGAGACATACAGTTTTCAAACTTTGTATAGTTTATGTAGGGTTAGCGAAAAAAAGTTACATGAAATAATGATTCATCCTTATTAAAGGGTTGATATCAAAGAGATTGGTTACAAACATTTTAGAGGAGAATGCATCAGAAGCTTTCTGTGATTCTCTTTTTTTTATTTTTTTGACAAATCCTGTCCGGCAGTTGTCACATTGCGCTGAAAACACGTTGTAGTTGCTAGTCACAAAACAACTGTAAACGACATGTTATATTAACATCATGTAGGTCAGCTTATAGTTGTTGACTGTTGGGGAACTTGTAACCAGTTTGACCAGGATCTGAAGCTCCCTGTCTGAACTATGCTCATTTGTGTGCAGGCCGACTCCTGAAGAGGCTGCCCAGTGGCGTGAGAGTCTGGACCGTGTCCTGATCAACAGCTGTAGGTCTTCCTTCTCATACTCTCTCTTTTTCCATCAAACACACACAAAAACAAACACAGACACGGATGTTGTGTCACTAACTGTATTGTGCCATTACCTCTTTGCCTTGCCTCAACCATTCACCCGTGCACCCAGAGCTATTTCTCAAGACATATCTAGACCTTAAATGCCTTAATGATTAGGTTTTTAACATAGTTTTAAATTATTTTAATTGATTGAAGAAATAACAGATGAAATGTTGCTTTTTCATGTGTAGCCTGATAACTTTCTTCTACTTCTCCTGCAAATGAGGCTACTGACGCAGCTTGTTACGCTAAAAGACACCTAATTCTCCACAACTGTTTATTCTCCTTGTTAAAATCCTAAAACAGATCACATTTCACGCGTCAGGTAGGCTTCAAATATCCGTTAGACTCTGCATTGTCTCTGCTTTGTTTGCTTCCTCTACTCCAAACACTGAGAGCATCATTATTTCATGGGATCCAAAGCTGTAAACTTCATTTCGTAACAACTGAAGGTCAGGGTTTTTTATTTGCAATCCCAAAAGGATAACATGCCTTCCCTGAGCTCTGGTTTCTGTCTGGTTGTCTGCTGTAAAAGCTGCATTGCACAGTCTTTGGTTTTCAAATGCCTTACAGAGAGTATTGTGTCATGAATATAGAAACTGTATGCCAACCCTGAATGGGCTTACAACACATTACATTGAGTCAAATTATACAAAAACATCCAAAAATAAACAACATTAATTAACATGACTAACTTAATTAGGATAGAATAAAATACATAAATTATAAATAAAGCATAATTGACAACAATAAATGCCTGATCTATGTGTATCAGTAGGGGGATCTTTATCTATGAATAAGAAAATCTGGATTATTGGCCTATAGTTTATATTACTAATTGCATTTTAAATTTGATTGTTTTTGGATTGTTTTCCCTTCTTTTCAAAGGTTCAGTGTGTAGCCTTTAAAGGTATTTTTTCAGAATAGACTTAGTAGAGATGGAATATAACATTCATAAATATGTTTTAATTAGTTTATAATCGCTTGACAAATAAAAGTCGTCTTTATGCACCGCCAAGTTCCTACCATAGCACAGACCGGACAAACTTAACCGCCTTACGCAATTTTATATATAGCGGCTGTCCACCGGAAATGCACATATTGGAAGATGAAGAATAAGTACTATAGAATAAAACGCTAAATGCATCTTCACCTCATCAGTTGATATTGTGAAAAAGTCTTGAGGCAGTGGTGATTGATGCAATCTTTTGTAACTAGCTTTTTGTTTGTGAAGGTCACCAGAGCTCTGTACATTCTCAGAATGGGGGTGGGGGGGGTTAGCAAGGGAGCGTTGCAATCTTAAAATCTCACCAATATGTGCCGGTAAAATCCTCTGATATTGCACACTTAAATTAACAGAATCAAAACATTCCTCGAACCAAATAAACGTATACTCAAAGGGGTTTTACCCTGTACCAGCTTGTACCTCAGATTTCCATTCAATACCCAATTTTGATTAGAAGTGCATGAAAGCTGCAATAATAACAACAATGTTAGTCTGATACTTTGTAAAATAATCGAAGAATGGTTCTTTCACCTAAAAGGTATTTTGCTAATGTGAGACTGTTATATAAACATCACTTGCAGGAGATTAAGCTATATTTAGTTAAAGTTTAAACATTAGGTGTAAACTGAGAAAATTGTAAACATTGCTCATGGGGAGGAACACACATTTACCAACCTCTGTTTACTTCACAAAAGTGCACAGGAAGCCTGATGGCGAGGCTGATGATTAACTCTAATGGTTGACGCTAATAAGCGGTACATGAAAACTCTTGTGCTAATAAGTCACTTAAGTTACCCCTGTGCACCAAAACAGAACAAGGTACGGATGTTACTGACCAGCTGATACATGTACAAGCACGGTGGGTGGCAGATGACCTTTACTAAGTGGGTCCTTACGCAAAGACTAAGACAGATTGATGTACGCTTCCCCTGAGTTTGCATGCCGGCATAGATATGTGCGTCTGCGCGCGCGCGTGCGTGTGTGTGTGTGTGTGTGTGTGTGTGTGTGTGTGTGTGTGTGTGTGTGTGTGTGTGTGTGTGTGTGTGTGTGTGTGTGTGTGTTTGTTTCCGCCCATGGAGGTTGAATGTGTTATGGTAACATCTCCAGGGAGAAATATAAAAGATTCCACCAGTTTTGACGCACTGCACAGTTCTTGCAAACTGCTGTGTTGTGATTGTTTATCTACAGGAGATTTTACATTAACATTATTCTTCATGCCTTCTGCCTTTTTACTTCCCATGGGATTCTCTGTGACTTACTTTACCTCTCAGACACAGAAGTATTTCTGTTGACATGGAAGAAAAACACTATCTAAACATAAATGTATTAAACACCCTCAACACGAGGCTTCATTTGCTGCTGATTGTTGCAGCTCTACACACACAGTTTTTTCATCAGGGAATGTGCGTGTGTACTTCTCTTTTTATCTGTCCTTGTACTGAGGGTCTTTAAAAAAAAGAAAAACAAAACAAAGCTAGAGCTTGATTGCGACTCCGTGCTATTTTGAACTAAACTAGCCATTCAGATTGCAGATAAAAGGCTGTGGCCAGAACAGAGCGCTTATCATTTGCAGCACATGCTCATTCAGACAATGGGACCTTTTGCGGGCATTATGTCAAATTACAATGGTCCTGACTCACAAAAGAAAGATGTTGTCTTATTTTGGTAAAACCACTGTGCTTTTATATTTGTCCAGGGACAATTTTTTGTTTCTTTATTTCCAATAGCTTTTGTCTGTTATTGTTAATTCAAATGTAGTTGAATTATTTTCAGTATGTTTTCCTATTACTAGAATTGTGAATAGCTTAAAATAACACTCTGGATGTTTTCACTTTATTAATGTTGCATGAAACATCCACTTTTTCCTCTATTTATTTGGGGTCCAGGTTGAGTTTCAAACATTTTAACGTGATACATATATTAACCCCTTACCCATAAAAAGCTGGTCTTAGACTTGGCAGAGCGGAGTGGCACTTGGTGTTTGGCATGCAACAAGCAACAACAGGTCCATAAAACAGATTTTTGTCCTTCTCCAAATTTTACATTTTACATTTTTAACAAAGTTATCACAAATTAACAGGATACGTTTGCATCAAATGTTAATGTGATAAATCCTTATCACAATATTATGTGTTACTGATCTCTTTTTCTTAATTTCCCTAATGGCATCATTAAGCTGCCGTTGATTTTTTATTTTTTTTTACTTATCGGATATTTCACTTAAAAGTCACAAAATAATAATTTTCTATTTACCAACACACATTTCTCATTATACCTTCAAAGGTGCAGAACGAGATGCACATTAATATTATATGTCTATTTTTGTCATTTACCTTCACTGCTGTGTGTGCCACAGAAATGTGTTCTGTTATGGACTGTCACTGTCGTTATAAAACCAACTATTTAGTGTTTGTGCATGAACAGTTGTTTATCGATGCATCCCTGTTCTGACACTCCTCCTTTTCCTTCTACCATCAGATGGTCTGAACGCTTTCCGTAGCTTCCTGCAGTCTGAGTTCAGTGAGGAGAATGTTGAGTTCTGGTCTGCCTGCGAGGACTTCAAGAAGACCAAGAACCCAATGAAGATGGCCACCAAGGCCAAGAAGATCTATGAGGACTTCATCCAGTCCGAGGGACCCCAAGAGGTCAGGAAATGCTATGACTTTTCTCCTTCTTATTTACTGAAGTCTCCCTGGAAATGACATGTGGTGGTTGTATGGCTGGTTATGTGCTGAATTATTTCTTGGGTCAGGCACGCACACACATCAGAAATTGGAACCTGGGCAGATTTAAGAAGATTTAACGTAAGAAACATAAAGCATATCTCTAATAAGAAAGTTTGGATCTCCGAAATTCCAGCTGTTCAGGGACTTTGACGCACCGCCTAACTTTAGCCTGATGCCTTTCTTAAATGATCTACAGTTTTTCAGAAAGAAAAAAAGAGGGCTTTTTTCATTGTTTCTTTGTTTTTTACTGGTCACTCATGTAAAATATCCAAATTCATATTACAATGTTTCGATGTAGCATAGCAAGTGTTACACATGCCAGTTTCAACTCCATAACAGTGTAATGAAATAGCCATAAGCTACAAAATCAAACTCATAGAAAGGACTTTAATATAAACGTTGGTAAAACTTCTAACTTCTATTTTAATATGTTGCCCCTTTTTTTCAGAATTTGCTTTCACTTATAATTAATTAATCTCTGACAGTTTTATTAAACCGTTTTTTGTAAACATCAGGTTTCTGGTGTTTTGCTTGGGAAATCCTGTGGCAAACAAGCCTTGGTGTAGTTTATCATGACAGCATATTTCACTTGTATTAAAACAAAGCAATTGGCAAGCTGAAAAAGGCTGTGCATAAATAAGAAGTAGAACAGTATTTTGCCTTAAATGGCATTATTATGATGTGGGATAACCATCTTTTGGCCTGAGTTCTCTTTGAGTACACAAATCATCACTGTTGTTCATGTAAATACAGTTAGTATATCACAATTAAACCGCCAATACTTGCCTTATTTCTCCATCTTCTTCATCGTCACATGAGTTGTTTCTGACCTCATATCTTGTCGATGCCACAGGTGAACATTGACCATTACACCAAGGATGTGACCCTGAGGAACCTGGTGGATCTCTCCCCTGCCACCTTTGACCTGGCCCAGAAGAGGATCTATGCCCTGATGGAGAAGGACTCCTTCGCTCGCTTCCTGCGCTCTGAGCAGTACCAGGAGCTCCTGGTCAACTAAAGCCAGAGGCAGGATTCTGAGATTCTGGGTGGGGGGAGGGGAGGTTTCAAACAGCAGTAAGTTACCGTGAAAGTTATCAGAATTTCTTTTTATTAGTAAAATATTTTTAATAAAAAACCATGGTGTAAGACAGATCAAGAAGCAAAGACTTTTGTTTTACTAAATATCCAAACATAAAGGCGAGAATTAAACTTTGAAGGTAACTAAAGGGAAAGACTGCCTTTTGAAAAATCTCTCCCTCCCCATCCAACACACACAAACACATACACGTTCCTGAACTTCCATACTAATGAGATCTTTCCATTGACAACAAATCATTCTCTATCCCCGAAAAGACGTGAGCGTCTCCCAGAAGAATTCCACTTGTCAGAAATGGCTTCAAAAGGTGTTATTGATTATTACACAAAGATAAAAATACAAGAACACACACAGACACACACACACACACACACACACAAATGTACACATACAGTCAGGATCCACATCCCCAAAGAAGCCAATGTGTTTCTAGGAAGAACATACAAGTCAATCTGTTTAACTAGGCCACAAAATAAGTTATTTAACTGTTGGATGCATACTGTAAGAAAAGTATGCTCAAATAATCCCTTTATAACATTGTGACTTACTCTTGTGCGTCAAGGTGTTGTAGTTTTGCCAGACCTTTCCATATTTATGTAAAGTTTGGTTTGAGTTGGATCCCTTTGGCTGCCATGCATTCTGTTGCATACTCCATGGGTGACTTTCTGACAAAGTGCGTTGGCAAAGTCAGCAAAAAAAGAGGTTTATATCAGTAATGGTTTCACTCGGTTAGAACAAGAACATTTACCAGTCTTTCATTGGCCAACTTTGTATGGTCTTCACTATCAAAAAACAATACAGTATCTGAGAAAGTCAAAGCATTACAAGTAAACCAATCATTACAGTGTTCCTCAAAGCCTGAGTAGTTCCCACATCTACTGTAGTTAAATGATAACTTTTAACATTACGGTACGGCAACAGTAACAACACTTTGACGCATAAGTATACAATAAGCCTCACTGCAGGGCTGAATCCGGCCATTTTGGTGCCTTGGGCCAGAAAACCACTGGCGCCACTGAAGGGAATGATCTCTTGTTGTCATTATAATATGTTATGACAAATATTTCTTATAATATTATATAATATTTTCTTTACTTTTCTTGTGTTATACATACAAAGGGCCATGCCTCAGTACAAATCTTAAGTTTAATAAAGTTTTTACAAGGGGTAAAAGTGTGTACTAAATTTGCATCTACCACATCACATTATAAAAACGTATTTTGCAGTTTAGTACCCCTGTTGTTCCCCTTTAGATTCAAATTAAAAATACATATTACAATGATTAAATACAGGAAACCTTTGAGAATTGTTTTTCTTTCTTTTTAAAGGATCACTGAAATTTCCTTTTGTGGGTAATTAAATTACTCTCTCTCTCTCTCTTGACCTTCTCTCTCTCTCGACCTTCCTCGTCATACTTGGGACATCAAAGTCATATTAAGACAGACGTCACAGATACTTGTGCTTTAAGGATATTTCCATGACACTCAAATGTATAAATACAATTGTAGGCGCTTGGAAATTATGAGGAAATGACCAATAACATATTCTTTTTAAATCATTGGATTAACTGAAGAATTAAAAATATTTTTTCCACTTCAATAAAATAAACTGTAGCCTGCAACCTCTTCCCTTATCAATGTGTGACTGATGACACAAGTAATCTCGTTTTTCTCTTCCACTCTCTCACACTCACTTAGAAAGTAAGGTTGGAGTGTCACCAAAACCCACTTCTCCTGTGAGAGACATTCTTGAGAACAGTGCTGGCTGGTTGGCTCAGTGGTTGAGCTCCTTTGCTACCACTAAACTGCAAGTCGCTAAGATGGGAAAACCAAGTAGGAGGGCATCTCAGTCAACAAAATGAATATAGAAATGGTTTTGAAAAGAGAAAATGTATTTTTCCCATGAGATGATACCAACGTTTTGTGTGTGACCTGGCAATGCACCAGTACAAAATCAAAACAACATTGGGAGACATATTGGTAGGTTGCAGCACTGGACAATGCCAATAATGGTTATTGAGAATACTTTCATTGATGTCTTTGAATTGGAGTGTATCAAAGTCTAAAGGAACTATATGGGAATAGCAGCAATGCAACCAGAAGTGCATCAAGTAATCAAAACAGTCACACTTATACATCTGACATAGTATGTACGTCACTCTTCTTTTGTACTTGTTATTTTGCAGGTTTACCACACGTTATGAATCACTCCAAAGCACTGCAGCTAAACGCTGGTATTCACCTTATTCCCACTTAACTGAGACATGGACAGATGTGATGGTGGATTTGTTGTTGGTGTGCAATGTTTAAGTGTCCTAAATATATACATGTAGCTGAATGTAGCAATCGCAGTGTGATTTTATCTACACTTAAATGCTTTTTCATATTTAACAAAAGCATATATGTCTTAACCAACACAAGAATATTATCTATCTAGATATTCAGCATTTTATAAGTCCTTATTGTCCCCTTAAAGGCAACAAACCTACACTAATCCAAACCATTGATCAGGAGATCAGGAGTGACATGTTTCAATTTTAATTCATTCAAATTGTTAATTGAACTGTTAAAAGTATTACTTAAAAGGCAAAGGAACAACCATCAAATCTACATAATCTGATATCAATTTGAATTTTAAACGCCATTGACAAGGGTTTATTATGACACAGATTGGCCAGTCTGGTGTCAAAACCTGAAGCATCGACCAATCACATCACAGAAACATCAATAAGGGCTTTAACAGTGCTGAGTATGCATTATTTGATGTAGCCTTGCATGTATGTTTTGGAGTGAATTACATAAAAATATATATGCATACCATTCCTGAAGATGTATTTATTTTTACGTGTAAATATCTACTACTTAAGATATATTGTTTTTTCGGAAATACAAAAATGGAACCCATGATGCCTTGAATGGAGAGCCAAGAGCTTCCCAAACTATTTTCACTGTTATAAAAGAGGAAACACATGACTTTCAATTGTCACTTTGTTTTGTTTTCATTAGTAGAAAAACACATACCAATGCAGATGACACATAATCCTTCAAATATGTTGTCTTGGAAATCAAGAAAAAAAGCACAGTTCGCATCTTTGAGCTCTAACAAAATTGTTGAGTGCATTTCTGACTAATGATACTATTTGAAAAAAAGATTATTTCAATTCTTTAAGGTGCTACGAGGAACTTTTAAATACCTCAGTTAAAATGCCCCAGGACACGACCCTTTAGGGGTTTCCCACCGTTCTGGGAGGCTCATCCAAATGTGTGAAATCCTTTTAAAATGTATTAAAAATAGTAGGAAAATAGGTGTGTCAGGGTTTTACATTTCACAAACTTTCAATAAAATATTTTAATTGGTTATTGTTGTACCTTTGTAACTATCAAGTCAATAGATAAATACAAACTGGACTAAGAACAGAAAGTATACTGTAATTCCATTTCTTAACTAAAAGTAGTCAGGGATGAGAAACAGAGCGGAAACAGATGCGGCTGAGGCGCTTTCTGCCAACACAAACACTGTCATAGGCTTGCAAGGACGCATCCATTACTACTGCATTTCCTAGTATGAGATGGAAAAGGTCAGATGCTTTCGGTCCCCAAAGGAGGTTGGTGACATTTCTGACAAACGTTTTGTTGAGTTTAACCCTCTATTTTTACATGTATCCTAAGCAGTCACATTTACAGAGCCCTTCGCAGTAGCGCCTGAGAAAACTGTGCATTTGTGAGTACACAAAACAAGCCAGAGCTGAAATGATGTCATGGCTATAACAGGTAGCCTACTATTTTTTTTATTCTAACAAGTATCATTAACTGCTTTCTAAAACCATGTTCTAATATCACAAAGTGAGCTGTAAGCAGATACGAAGACCAATGGATTCCATTACAACTTACCTGATGTCCTGGTTGTGTCTAAATGTTGACAAATGACAAAGAAAAATATGGGTTTTTGAGATTAAGTTTTAAGAGTATTATTAATTGGGTCTGCTTTGCCAGCAGTAATGAGTAGCCCTCTTAACACAAACAGACCTGCAACCATTTACAAATATATCTCCTACAAAAACAGTGATCAGACTTGAGATAGGAAACTACAAGTTGTGTCTAAATGTAAGTTCATTTTCGGTCATCTCTTTTGGGGATTAGGTTTCAACCGGAGAGACATGTTGCCATATGCTTGGGAAAAAACTGATTTGTACTCCCCAGAGTCTAACATAGTCTGTGTTGATGGGTTAACATTAACAGCACTGTATACATTTATGGACATAATTTAAGCGTCATCAAAAAGTAGAAGAAAAAAAGAGTGCGTGGGTGATGTAGTGATGTAGAATTGATGAGCACAAAGGAAGATGATTGCTCACAAAGTTCCTCATAAAAGAAATGGCAATGCTCCACAAGTTGCCGGCCACATTGTGGCAAAGGGTTCTCATGGCTTCACTCTTTATACACTTTTAAAAAAATATATAATGATCTATTTTCATTTGTGAGAAGAAGAACATTCTGTTATTTTCCCCTGTGAAATCTTCAGCTTCCAGCCAGATCCGCCATGAACTGTCATCAGAACTGCCAACACATTAACGGCTTTCTTGAGAGTGAAGGTCAGTGCTATACCCCCCACATCACTGCTGAGAAGAGAGGGTAGGTGCCTACCTTCTGACAACTCAAACCTGGATGCCAAGATGCAGTGTGCCAAGAGATTTGGCATTTTACAGAACATACTTGGTAGAAATGGAATGGTACTATAATAATAATAATATTGAAAAGTATGTTTTACTTAGTGTATAATCACTTGAAAATAAAAGTTGTTTTGTTTATTACCTTAGAATTTGTGTTTTTTATCTACATAGGAACAAACTATGACTTTCACCACTAACGCCAAAATACGGTATACATTTTTATAGTATATTTTTACATTTATATGCAAATAAGGACAAAATTCGTTCTGCTATTTATATGGTAGAAAAAATATTAAGAATGACACAATTCGTGTGGTCAATTTAGTATGCTTAAAAATACCAGGATGTTTACTAAATCTGGCCGTGATGATTCAAATATCAATGAAAACTATGTGCATTTAATCTTGACAGTTGACAACACTTTTCACATCTGCATCATCAAAGGTGAGGTCATAGCGACGGTTATGTGAGGAGACTGAAGGTTAAGCTGCGGGAAATCCAATTGTTCACTTCTTACAACAAAGCACATCTACCATACATCTCCATCAATAATCACTGCAATGCAGCAACAGTCCTCTCCAGAACGTCCCCTGTCTGAAGAGAGCTTGGCCTCAAGTGACTCCATTTTCCTTCGGGGAAGTAATAAAACAAATTTAGACTTTCATTAAAGCCACTACGAGTAACATGGCACGTTGGCGTCCCCTTTGGACAAAAGCGGTAGTATTTTTACGACGCCCGCTGTCGCAAAGCGCGTGCCAGGCGCGTGAGTGTGAACTGAGAAGGGAGCAATATAGTGCATGTCCGTGTGTTGAAAGTGTGAGGACTCTTTTCGGCTCCGTGAGAGTGGTTTTGACACTGCATCAACTAATGCCAGTCACTGCCACACACACCTGATTGCAATGAGTTGAGCAGTGTCACCTAACTACTCTCTCTCACGGAGCTGAAAGATTACGTGTCCGACCATGTCCGACTCCTCACAGAAAGCGAATGAACGATAGACGGCAGTTAGTATGGATCACGATGAGGTAATGTGTTTATGTTGTTGTAAATAATTACTATTTCAGATAATGGTTATCTGATGATGGTGAAGCAAAGCAAACTTTGTGTTAGTACCAACCGCTCATTCATTTAGGAGTAAACACTGCAGTCTAGTTTCGCTCTCGTGAAATTGTATACACGTTGCTTGGCAACGCCCTCGTCCCGCCCGTAGCCTATATCACTCTCCCTTTTAGCTTTTCTTCATTGCATTCTCTTTTTTTTCTTTGATGGTTCAGCCCCGTTATCAGTCATTATGACGACAAATAACTGTATCAAACAAGGCTCCCGCTCCCCTTCCCTCACCTGGAGGGATAGGCTTCTCAATTCACGTTGCAGCGCCACACTGAAATCTGCGACCAATACGGATATGTGACCATAGAGCTTGCACGAGCGAACCGAAAATCGGACTGGGTGTGCGACCAGACCAAAAGGAGTAATAAAAACTATTTAAAAACGTCTTTCTTTGCACTGATGGTCTTGTTTGCTGTTAAAGGTAATTTATGATTATCAGAGGAAACATGAGGCTGTTTAAAAGATATTTAAATGTTACTCGTAGCCGCTTTAATGTGTTTGCGTGGTGTAATTTCCTGTTCGATACCTAACAGATTTGTAGGCCCAATTGTCAGGTACCTTCACACTCTATCATACATTGTGCAATGTAATTCATCTTTGACACGTTTATATCCTTAACCTGTAAAAAGAGGAAGTTTATTATCTTAACACAGTTGATTTGTTGATGGTGTATGCTCTTGATAGAGTTTGATACCGCTAGGTAAAGGTTCTTTGTTTCTTGCCACATTACAGTCATGGTTTTAATTGAGTATTTTCACAAACTAGAATAATAATCAATTCAAATTCATTTAAGCACGTTTCAGCTGCTAAAAAGATGAGGGTGCGGATGAGAACCTTATATTTTCCCCCTGTTCAGTGTGTTTCTGTGTGGAGGCCGAGGGGCTTGCTTTGTTAAAAGACAGACCAGGTGGCTTGGAAAGGAACTCAAAACCCTGCCATGTGCAGTGATATTGACCTAGAAATGAGGAGAATGAAGGAGATATTGTGTAATTGTTGGCTTGACAAGTATTATCTTGGTTGAGTGAGTACACTTGTGACCATCTATTCTGTTCTATACAGTTTATTTAAAAAAAAAAAAGTCAAAGGAGCAAAATGTCCATCAGTATCAATGGTGAAGGATGTGTCTAGCTTATAGAGGAGAGTTTATGACGTTATGTTGAGTGACACTGTTAGTTCATAGGGAATTGTCTTTTATTCCAGGTCCAGTCATCTCTCAGCTGCCCACCAGCTGCCCTCAGTTTGTCTGTCAGACCTTCACACCTGCTTCTTATCATGCAATCATCCTGCTGGTGCTCAGCTGCACCTCGTCTACTAATCAAGCTTAATGTATGTACTGTGTAGCACTCCCTCAACAGACGTGTGTTAGACCTGACTTTGTTACGTAACCGTAACCGCCTGTTCTGCTGTTTGCACGAGTGGCCAGCCATTTGCTTTACATTGAACCTCGCATTATTATTGGGACAAATAGCATTTGCAGAGGAAGCAGATATTTTTTCATTTCAATTCCATGGATTGACGTAACCCATTGTCTTAGTTTCACAGTTAATAATCTTTTTTCAATGTCAACATGACTGATCTGGAAAACGAATGATAGACAGAAGAGGAGTAGACCCAATAACATGATGATGTTATCTACCAAATGACAGATTAATCGAGGCTTTAGGTTATATACTTTATACGGAAAATAGCATAATAGAGAGAAAAGGTCAAATGGTATTGTAAGAATTGACATGTCTTTATACAATTAACAAGGCAGTTGAGTTAAAAAAGGAATCCATATTTTGTCCCCAATCAGTTGGATCAGTTGAAGTAGCTTGATAGTTTTATCACTTCAAGATAGCCCAATAGAATTCACCTTGGTACGGACTTGTACTGTTAAAAACCATGTATAAATGTCCCACATGCTTAATGAAGGTTTTATCTCAACATAGCATCAAGTATCAAAACATGTCAACAACTGTGTGTAAAACGTTGCTGTTTTAGATGGATGTGTGAACACGATCATAAAAAAATGCACGGACGAAACAAATAAAAATTGACACGCAGCAGTGAGATGAATTACTGTAGCCAAGCAGCGTTTATTATCCCAACTTCTCAAGACAATAAACCAGGGATCCAGACACGTAGCCCCTGGGATGTATATGTTGGGTGTCTGCGCGTGATAGTAGATAAGTGGCTTGGCGCGTGCGTGTGTCAGCAGCGTGTACGTGCTCCCCTGCATGCATGATCACATTAGAGCACCAGATCAGATTTTTAATTAGCGGGCCTTACACAGCTGCTTGGCCTTAGGAAAGCAGGAGAGAACATCCAGCAATAAGCAGGTTAATGCTAAATGAAGGTCTGATCAGGCCTGAGAGCTTGAGCCTGAACAGACTTTGGGCTGCTATTACAGCTGCAGGCGAAAAAAAGCACACAACAAACACAAGCCTTATGCAACATGGCCACTATACATGACATGCTGTAGATTTATTTCTCCTTAACAAAAATCTAAAGTGTCCTGTGTGGTTGATGACCAGAGAACCCTCTGTACACACAGGAGCAGGTGACTTGAAACCGTAATTGTTTCATTGCCTGCTCACTGCCATTAATGTCCTGTTAAAAAATATGTTAGGGAAACGATTGATTGCCTCTGCCTCTTTCCCCTAAAGCGGGGACTATTAAAGCACAAGCAGCCTCCACTATAATTGGATAAATGTTTGTTGTGGAGGTGAACTACTGTTAATCATGAATAATTCAATTTATAACGTGGACAAAAACCTCAAGTCATGTATTTTGTATGCACCGACTTTTATTTTACTAAAATATTACATGCTAAAGTTCCGGCTTTGTATGTATTTTAGATAAAGTTATTATTATTATCCAATAAGATGGTTGCGCAAATGATAGCCTGAATTTGTTTTTCTCAATGGGTCTTTCACTTTGGTCCAGACTATAATATCTCAAAAGTACAGGATGGATTGCTATGAAATTCGGTAGAAATACGTGATTCTCAGACAATATAGCCTATGGTGACGTTGGTGATCTTCTATCGTTTTACTGTAGCTCAAAGAATCACTGTGCCTACGTTTTGTTTGTCATTTATTTTATGTTTATTTTTCCTAGCTTTTGGAAATTCTGTAGAAGGGGCTAAAATAGGACTACTGAGAAACCTCTGCTAACACTATCACAAACCACATGTCAGGCAAAGCAATAGGGAATGAGATAAATCAAGAGCTACGACAAAAGGAAAATTCTAAATTAAAACAATGTTGTTTCTTTCACCATTGGCTTGCTCGTACACAGACTGAACTGTGATTATCTTCCTCTTTAAGACCGATCTGAGCACAAACCACAGTTCACAAACAATGTTCATTAGCATGCTTTTGGCAGACATGTTTTGGACTGGAAGTATAATTCAGGAACATATTGATGAAGCCTTTGCCGGCTCATATGTTGTTTTTTAAGTCTGTCATGTACAGTATATGCTGGGAAAGCTGTAGGAAATAAGAGAGTAAGACTGTGTTTCCAATAATTACAATAAGTATGGCTGTCCATCTCTAGACTCGATATTATATTCTTCTTGAAGCATATGATGTCTAAGTTTAGATAAGTACCCAAGGAATTTAATAAAAAAAACAAAAGGCTTGTGTGCAGAGCTTTGATGGATGCATGTTTCAAACCAACGTGTTTACCACCGTAGAATGTGATTTCATCGTCATCTAATGTCACTGCTGGCGCCCTGCTGGCGGTAAAACAAGTGGGCAACTAATGATCCAGTTAATGTGCAGTAAAATGTTGGGCGCTAAACTGTGTGCTGTCAGAATGGAGAAGTAGCTCAGGGATGTTGATTTAACTAAAGGAAAGGAGGTAAGGTACACTTAGAGAGCGGATATTGTTACGCAAAGCCAAAACACTCTCACTGTCTCACTGAGATGTACAACACTGTAGGTTTCTTTACTGTTTGAAGGTGCAAATTGGGCATTTGTTTATCTTTCTAGGGCATGATTGTCCCCACCAGGAAATCCAGCATTTCAGCATATTTGGGCTCATTCCCTTTGTTTCGAAGCCCACACCTTTACTGTTTTGGTTCAGTTACAGTGTTATATAACCTCGTTGCCTGGACAACAACACTGATAATCCCATTGCGTCATCCATCTCGACCCCTGTGTGTGTGTGTGTGTGTGTGTGTGTGTGTGTGTGTGTGTGTGTGTGTGTGTGTGTGTGTGTGTGTGTGTGTGTGTGTGTGTGTGTGTGTGTGTGTGTGTGTGTGTGTGTGTGTGTGTGTGTGTGTGTGTGTGTGTGTGTGTGTGTGTGTGTGTGAAGAATGTATGTATTCATTTCCTTTTATGTATGTATGACTTCTCCAGAGAGTTTCTAGCTAAACATTGCACGATTTTCCCAGCAGTCGTCTCCTCAAAGAATAAATTAATCAGCAACACGGGATTAATCGGCAGTAAGCAGCATCGGCTCAGCATACTCAGGGTGTTTCCAAAGACTAACCCATTTTAGGCCTGCATGGGAAAACTCCTAGAGTACTAATCCACTTTGGAGCGCCCGTATAAGGGTGTTGTTAGATTATGAAGCACTTTCACAGGTTCTGTCGGTAAAAAAAGAAATATCCAGGGAACTGGTATTCTATTTTTGTGCATGTTCCTAAGCAGCAGAGCAGGCAGATGGAATTAACAAAGTAAATATTTACCTCACAGTGTCTGTTGAAGTGAGATGTTCGGAAGAATACATTTAGATAAATGTATTTACTTTATAATGCGTCATGGCCCCACATGTGTTGCCCTTAAAAAGGCATTAAGTCTAGCTGTGAGTTTGAATACAGCTGCAACTAACAGCATTCACATTAATGGAGGAAAATGGAGCTGAATCGAAACAAATAAGGATGAACCAGTCTTGGACACCAGGGATATCTCATCACTGTCATTGTTGAAGAAAATAGTTAGTTGTGAAAACATGTTTGGAAAGTTCAAAACTAGGATTATAATGTCTGTATAATGTTTAAAACACCAGTCAGCTAAGGTATTTCTTTTGGTCAGATGTTAAAGCAGATGTTCTTCTCAACTAAAGAGGTCAGGACATATACAATATGTAAATTAATTCGGCCTTGATATAACAAGCTTTTTTGTTGTGTCCAATTTTTGTTATATCCAATCCGCCCCCTGGTGATGATTAGTTAATAATGTTATATTCTGATGTGGTAACCATTAAGAATCAGTACGGCCACTGCCGCAGACTGCGGAGTCTGCCTGCTGATTATGGGTGATTAGTGGGTGTGTGTGTGTTGCAAAATCATTAAATAGTTTTCTTCTCAAATCTCTCCAAGAAAAAAAAAGCTGGGTCATAAGCTTTATTATGGGATAGTTATCATGGGAAGTAAAGATTGACATTGAGATCATGAAATAAAAACAGCTGATGAACATAAATACAACTTGACACACAAACATAATTAGGTTCTGATTGTATTCATTTTATTGGTGAACAGTTACAGATATTATATACAGGAAAATTACATCATTTAATAAATATATCTACACACAGTATCTAGTTCACAGTCATATTTCCCAATATACATTTTAGTATGCAAGGGCACATTAAAGTGAACACACCATGCACACCGTACAGTGATAAACATCTGATTAAACTCTTTGACGTTAAGGGGAACCTTCACAATTTTACCTTTTCTACCACTGTACCACTGCATGACACGCACCATTACAGCATACTTAATTCCCACTAGAATTAGACAAAGCCCACATTTTCACGATGCAGAGTTCTTGTTTATGCTGAAGGCAAATTCGAAGGCATGTTATTACAGTTAATATTTAAGAAATTAGCAGGTTTTACATCAATAACTTACTTATTTTGAAGTGATCGGAGCACATAATATGATAAATCTGGCTTCTGTGCGAACATGTCATAATGAATAAGTAAGGCTCGGCAAATGTAAAGCTAATTGGTTAGTAACATTACATTGAATGTGCCCAAGTCAATGTGAAAACATCATCATCCTAATAATAATTAAACACTGATTTTTTTTAATACTGACAGGTTTTGTATAACATGTTATATAAAGTGGGTAATTCTTACAAAGAACTTCTTACTTTATTACTTTAAATATAAATATATTCAAACAAAACAAATCCTTCACAATGTTCCTCTGACAACATATTCCACTGGCAGTAGGTTCGTTTGAAAGTGTGTCTGTTGGGTGGAGGTAGCTTTAGATTGTTTTTTTTTTTTTGTCGTTAGTATCAATACAACTTGGCCCTGACTTTGAGAGCAGGTCATGTTTTGCCGTGACACCAGAAGCAAAAGCTAAGCTCCGCGATTGCAAAAACATACACATTTATATTGCAATTATAAAAATAAATAAATAATACCATCATTCACTATCATATTTATGATTCAAAAAATGCATGGCAGCTGATGATGAATGCCAAAATATTAAAATATTTTCAGACTCCTACACAGCAAAGTATCAAAAAGGAAATACAGTCTTGACCACATGTCACATTCACCTTTAGGTCACCTTCTTAATATTTATGCACCGCCAATTAACGCGTGACTGTTCTTTGCACGGTCACAGTATTTCTTCTCCTTTTTCCCCAGAGCAGCGGCGTCCTGTGTCTGACACAGATCCTGGATCAGTTTGGAGTGGAGGAAGCGCCTGTAGGAGTCCTTCTCCATCAGGTTGTAGATCATCTTCTGAGCTTCATCGAAACTGGACGGACTGGCGTTCTCCACTTTCTGCATCGTTTCTTCTCTGGTCGCTGAGTCTAAGTTTACCTTATATTACATAGAAGGTGAATGAAAGAAAGGGTTAACATTTGAAAACAAAATTGTATTTGCATTTCAAGTGCACCAAGTTATGATCTGGTATGAATGGGAAAATGCCTTGCGGAGGAAAGTTAATCGGAAAAGCATTTTATTAACTTCCATTGCCCCTCTAACATAGTAGTAAATATATTTTGATTTGTATTTTGTTTTCATTGAGGCTTAACCCAAAGAACTGAGTAATGCACCAAATGTACTTCAGCCATACTGAACATCCCACTTCAGGATAAAGATCATGACTCTAATTAAGAAAGGTGACTGAGTGGTCATAGTAAAGCAGTGTTGCATAGGCACATATGCATAGCTTTGTAGTAGGCTCCAGGTATTTACAGGTATTGTGCAGTTGCATTCCTATTCACAATATTGCCTTTAAGGCTTTATTTTCTCATAAAATTTTTGAAGAAATGCCTTATAAACCAGCTTAATTTACTTTTCCTAATCTATGGCTACATTTTCCTGAGGCTCATGTCATGTGATATCACCATGGTTTTCAGATTTCGAATCAAACTCCTCACCTCTTTAGGAGCGTCTGCCTCCACATATTTCTGGCACACCTGCTTGGCTCTGGTGGCCAACTCTGAAAGGTTAGTCTTCTTGTAGTCTTCGCAGGCAAGCCAGAAGTCCATGTTCTCCTCGCTGAACTCAGACTTCAGGAAGCTGGAGAAGATCATACGCCCAGCTAACAAAGATGGAGAAAAAAAAATGTAATATCCCCATAACACCTTCCAGACCTGCGAGGACATGTGCAGAGGTTTGTGAAAACACATTGGTGAGGCTAATTGTAGTCTCATTTAAAAGTTGTACTTTCCGGGTGTTATTTGTGCAGCCTAGCAACAATACAGTAGCCCATATGCATCCGGTCCTTTTGGATAAACAAGTCTTTTCCAATTACCAAACCAGTTGATGACAGAGTACAGTGCACACAGATCTGAGCCTTTTTTGTAGAAGTCGTATTTTTATCACATGGATTCATTTGGCATCTCTACTGTTCTAAAAAGCTACATTTGGACCAAGAGATGGACGTAGGAGGCCTCTGAAGACAAGATAAGATATACAAAAAAGAAGAGGGCGCCTAATGAGAGTTGGCAGTCGGCAAGAGGAAGTGATGACGATGTTGAAGTTCAGTGGATAAGGTCATGGAACGGAGAGGGTCAGAAACTCAGCTGGTTCCCTCAAGGCCATCGCTCCCCTTTCTGTGTCCTCGCGCTCACACAGCGCAACTCTCAAGAGGGATTGTGCACACTCACACAGACACATACGCACTGTGCACTGGTCGGCGCGCCCTGAGGGGCCATGGACTAGTGCCTGGAGACACGTAGCAGAAAGACCAGGCCATGAGAATGCGTCTGAGAGCGCCTGTTTGGATGCGTGTTTTTCCCTAAGACAAGTCTCTCCCGCATCTTGAAAAGTGTTAATGTGTCAAGAGGAAATACTGTAAGTAGGTTGATGCCACATGTTGCTGCAGTTTGATTTCTAATTTTGGGCCTCGCAAACTGATTAGGCATCACGTTTTGAGATCGACCAAAACCTTACTGGCAACCATTATCGAGGAATGTGAAGGTCACTGCCTTGTCTGATAATATTCCCATGATTGCAGGGATCATGAGTTTTTTTTTTTATAAACCGTGAGAGAGATTCTGCTGGAGAACTAATGAGTAAAGCATCCTCCTGGAAGTGTCAGTATTAATTGAATCAGACAAAATCCTTAGGGTTTGCTTCAGATTTCCACACAAGCACATTTGTTTTGTTCTAGCTCAATTTCAACTTATTTTTTTTAAGTTGTGAAACAATGATGTGACACTTACATTCACTGCTCATCACGTAGCTGAAGGACTCCTTCCATTTCTCCACCTCAGCTGCAGTGGGAACTCTGAAAAGCACATGAGTGGGGTGGGGAGAGGGGGGGAGTGTTACTGAGGCTGCACAGGATTTTTCAAAGGACTGCGGCAATATCTATGCAATTATTTCAGATGTCGGATAACGTGAATAACAGTAAATGACGATTTGCAGAGACACACAACATGATTGTTCGGGATGTGGTTTCCTTTAGAGTTTTATAAATAGTGTTTATATCCCAAGTAACATGTTTCACAAGACAAAAAGTATTTAAAATATTTTCTCATTCGTCCAAAGTTAAGACATCTTTGTAATGAGGTTTTCCCTCTGTTCTAAATGAGAAAACGCTCATCCAGATCTCAGCTGCACCGATTCACTGATCATTAGCAGCAAATCGAATCATACCAACATGCGTCATTTGACATTTACACAGCAACAACTCAAGAATGCCTCCCAAAGGTTTCATCATGTCAGAAATTACAGCATTAGTTAAACAAATCGATAGCTTAACGCAATTAGAAAATTCTAATTTATTAATTCCTGATTAATGTACGTATATCAAAGATGCTCTGCAGCAAGTACGTGCTCTGTGAAGGGCGATAGTGGGCCGAATAATGAATAACTACATATGTCTCTGAATGGGTTATGTCACGGAAAAGGAAAAAGTTGTGTGTAAACAGCTTTCTTAAAGATCAGTAAAAGGCTTCCCTAAATGCAAGACAGTTACAGTAGGCTCAGAACAAGACATGATGTGTTTCTTCAGCAAATGTAATACACTTTTTAAATTAAGAATAATTGTACGTCAAATGAATATAAATCATGGATGATTTAGAAAATGTTTTCCATGTTAGACAAACTCACACTACACACATTACAAATATACACATGAAATGAGAAGCAGGCCAAAATAAAGCAAGGGCCACTGAACCAAAATATTTAAAAACAGTTAAGGAGGAAATAAAAATACTTTCAATTCTGAGGCGGCACATCTTAATGCCAGAGTTAAAAGCATAGTTTTAAAAAAAAAAGATTGTTAAGTAATATAAGTAATATAATCCAGACCTCCAGTCAAGAAAGAATGTAATGCATTTTGGACTTCATCAAAGTAGGTGAAAGGTATCTAGGTCAAACTCAAAATAGTCCACACATGAAGTGATTAAAGATGACTATTAACACATTTTTCGGGAAGACTATATTTATTATTATATAACTGGATAAATGTATCCTCCATGTGGTAGAAAATGCAAATCATGAATTCCTTTTACAACATACTGTTTGCACAACTTTTCGTCGAGACTAGAGAGTTTGCTGCTTTTATCTTAATCCTTCAGGAATGGGGTTCAGCTCAATGTGAGATCTGAAGATTAAACACAAACAATTTTTTTTTTGCAATGATCCACAAATGGAACATGAGTTCCTCTGACCTCTTTGCAGCTGCAGCGGAAGTCTTCTCTTTCATCTGCTTCTGGTCGGCTGCTTGGGGCTCAGGCTTCTGGAGCAAGTGGCTTATTTTGTGCTTGATGTCTTTGGCGCTGCGGAGAGGAAGACGAGACGACAGTGAAGGAGATGCATTTCAGAAGATTTCAGTTTGTTTGTAGAAATAATATCCACACAAAGATGTGCCTGCATGAAGATCTGCTTACTGTAAACAAGTCATAATCAAATGGTTCCCCTTCGTCTATATTTTGCTGTTGCTTTCTTAAATGAGTACATGACTTTCTGAATTTTTTAATTCAGGTGCTGTTTCCACCTGGTGTGCTCTTACCTTTTCAGGCATGATGCCGGAAGTGTTGCAAGTCCTTTACACATTGTTGAATGTTAAAGATCCAAAGTCAGTAATGGAGTCGTATATGATGACAGATAACACAAAATTGTGATTGTGAGCAGGCAGTGTTTTTATATCAGTGTTCTCCGGTATTAGACTGCAGGATGCGGGAGTCTCCACCCCCAGCTGTGGTTTTATACCTCTAGAGTTCACGCTGACGGAAAACTGACCAATCACACCAGATAGAGAGAGAGAGGGAAAAAAACAAGAGAGGGAGAGAATTTGAAGGAAATGTACAGGCAGTGAGATCGTTGGCCACCAAAACAATAGGTGTTTACACTGAGGAAGGAGTACGGAGAATTTGAGGAATTAGTGAAATCGTCCTTCCTTGTGGATAAAACTGAGAACCTGACAAAGTGAGAGACTTAGGGCCGGTTTCACAGACATGGATTAAGCCTAGTCCTGGACTAAATGGAATTTTGAATGGAGATTGTCCATTGAAAGTACAATTTAGTCCAGAACTAGGCTTAATCCATGTCTGTGAAACCGGCCCTCAGTCTGTTAGTGCTAATGTAATAAAGGAGGCATTTGTGGGAAAGTGCTGTCATTTGTTTTTACTGGTGGGTCCACTTTCTCTTAAACAGTTTAACAGTCCACTAAACACTGCATAAAGTCTCTGTCATCCGTTTTGCAGTAAAGGGCCATATTGAAATACATACTTAATTAAGCAAAGCAAAAATGTGAATTTTAAATGATGTCACTGCCAATTAAGGTTTAGCTAAATTAAATAATTAATAAATTAATTTTTCGAACCCTTGGTAGGACTCAGGGCCCGGCTGTGCCCACCCAATCAATTTTTTATTTTTTGGGTGGAAGTCCAGACCCACTATCGGACGGACCTGTTCATTCGCTGTCCAAGAAAATGTCAAATAAAATTCAGACAATTAATGAATACTAAAGAATATAACATTACCATGCATTGCTTCTAATTGTATTATTGGGTGGGCAGGACAGCCTGCCTCCAAGTTACCCACCCGCTTCTAGTGGTCACTGGTCAGCACAGCCGGCCCGAGGCATAAGCAAAATGAGCGGTTGCTTAGGGTCCCGACTGCCAGGGGGGCCCCCCCAATTTTTTTTTTGTTAGTTTTTATTTTTTTTAGTTTGTGTGTTTGATATCAACATCATATTATGTAAATGTAAATTATCATACAATAAAAGGAATACAATGTTTTGGTAGATAGTTAATAGCTTAATAATTGAATCAGTTCATCTGGGAGGTAATCCGAGGTTAACTGATCACGTCACGTTCAAGTCCATGGCATGCACAGTGTGTATTGAGTTTATTTAAAACTATTTTAAAATGGGGCTGCCCTCAGTTGCCCAAGCACTGTGTATAGTTTATAGCCTATTTCAGCCTCGTCTGTGGAAAAAAAGATAACTGGACAACAGAGTTATTCTGCTTCGTTCCTCTCACTGCATTTAAATGAATTCATTATATTACAGAAAAATATGTCCCGTAAAAGAAAAAGAGCACCAAGCCCATCCCAGAGGACCCTGCATAATATTTTATTTCAAATGTATATTTCTATGGAAAATCCAAGTGCCTTTCTTCAATAGCTTCTAATTCATCCGACCCAGTGTCTCCAAATTATTTGTTCACACAAAATTCCTCAGATTTAGCGTCTTAATTTTCCTCTCAAAGTGAACCCAATTCATGCATTTCACTTTAAAAAGGTAAATAAAAATCTCCCGGGGGGGCATACCCCCGGACCCCCGCAGCAGGGTCGTGACCTCGGCTGGCTACTATTTTCACCCAGCTGGACATCGGAGCCAAAAGTGGAAAGACTATATATCTGTATAGTATATAGCTCAGGGCTCTGTTTCCCGATAACGTCCTCTCTTAGCGAGCTACGAAGACTCCTACGTTATGACTTACCAAAGTTGTTTACCTCTGTAGTCGTGGTTCCCGAACGGTCTCGGAGAAACACTCCTTACGTCGTTCGTACACTGCTGAAATCGGTTGCTCCGAGTTCGATTATCCATTTCCTGCTCATTTCATGCGCAGCTGCATCTGTCTGCTGTCTAATCAAATCTACCCATGCATTTCTAGTGTAATATAAAGTCATAAATTAGTTTGTTGAATCATCATCTGTGTTTTGGAACTCTTGTTTTAAAATCAAAGTATCTTTAAGAACACTAATCACGTTACTTGCTGGGTCAGTAATGAAACTGAAAGTAGATAGATATAATATCGCCAATAGCCTATATAAATAAAAACAGACGGCCCAAACAGCGTCCAAATGAGCTAAAATCCTAAATACAATAAACAGTAACATGGCAAACTTATTTTAAGGTAAGCTCTAATTGATTATTCATTAATTTTTTCGCACGTTTACATGTTTTGAGGCGGAGGATGACGCTGAGAGCTGTCAGCTGAGCCGGTGTGGAACACAGTGCGGAGGTTCTAGTGTTAACCATGTCGAACATACTACCATAGCCTATACTGATTTTTTTAAAAGATATAGAAAATATAGAAACAGCGGAGGAGATGAAGATTGTTTACAGCAATTATTTTCATCATGAATGACTTGTGGCAGTTCCATGCGCAACAGGGATGTCACTCGTGTCCGTTTTACGCATTGTGCTTTACGGAAGGAAATGTGGGGGTTTGTATCTCCGGCGATGCCACAGCGATCGCAGGGACTTTCACTTGTGTCATTAAACTTATAAATCTGACTGTATTTCATATCACAGGGACACAGCGATGACTGTATTTAATAACAAACTGATAAAAACGATCCGACTGTAGGCTATAGTGTATCACGTAAAGTATTTTCATATTGACGGACATCGCATCCATTCAGTTAATGCTGATTGTCAAGTCAGTTAGATGACTAACAAGTAGGCTACTTGTTCATATAGTTTGAACACTTTGTGAATCAGAGTTAATGGTATTCTGCTAAAATATATAATAGCCTAAGCATACTTTAAATATACGTGATATACACTATACAGTTGGATCGTTTTGAACAGTTTGTTATTAAATACAGTCATCGCTGTGTCCGTTTGATATGAAATACAGTCAGATTTATTAGTTAAATGACACAAGTGAGAGCTGAAACATCCCTACGGTAGAGCTAAGAAGGCTCTGCGGGCGCTCCAGACCAACCTTACCAACGTATGACGTACGAAAGAGATTCGTAGCAAAGAACGTTTCGGGAAACAGGCGAAACGTTAAGTAGGAACTCTACGTAGGGGTTACGAATGACGTAGCGTTAAGAAGGCTCTAAGAAGGTTTTGGGAAACCGGCCCCTGGACTACCACCATCCAGGTTGCCCAGTCCCAAAGCTTTCTCTTCAATCAGCTCAGGCTGCCCACAGTTAATACTGCGATTTAAAAAAATATATACATTATGTTGTATATAATGTATATTATATGTTATTCATAAACATTTTGGAAAAAAAACATGCAAGAATCAAATCTCCCACACAGCAACACTCAAAGTTTATTTGCATATTGTGTTCTACACAATTCACAGTAAATGTGCCAAAAAGCAGACGCAGAGACCTTACAAAAAAATTGCGCGCTCGCATCTTCGGTCTCTCTGCCCAGTGTGCCCACCTAAAATTTCTACAGGCCCACCCTAATCTAACTGTCTAGAACCGGGCCTGGTAGGACTGTGTATTACATCATCAGTGTGGGCTTGCTGGCAATGCAACTTAAAATAACCAAAACAAACATTTAAAAAAATACCTTACTAATGAACTTAACGGAAATGTCAACATTGTTAACCCATTCTATAGCTGTGATGGTGGCAGACCAGAAAATACTCGTATTCAATATTTTCACTTATATGGAAGTAAATGAGTGTCATCGGATTTTGAAAATAAAAAGCCATTGAATTTTAAGCACTGAATATTTATGCATTGAAATAACGTATCTGAATTTTTTGCAGCATTGAAACAATGTATCTAAATTGTTGCCCGCATTGAAATAATGTATCTGAATGTTTTGCCTCTGAATTTAACTCATTACATTTTAAACAAAACATTTTCACCTTTATTTTACAATGTTCTCAAATTCAAAATCTAATGTTCAACATTAAAAAATTCAACATGCCAAATTCAACTGCAAAATCCCATGTATGAAATTCAGAGTAAAACTTTGGGGACCCAAGGAAGAGCAATCGATCATAGATAGTAGATTGCGTTCAACAAAGAGAGCAAGTGGGAAACAAACATGTTTCTATATATATGCTAGCCATTATATTCTTCCCTATATAGAAACATGTTTGTACTCACCCAAGCACCATCGTTACTTGTGTTGCCGTTTGACATGGCTAAAACCTGATTTGCCTTCCTGCATCAGTCAGGGGTATCCAAGGCAACAAGCTAATATTCCCACTGGCTCTCTTTGTTTGAACGCGATCTAGCATCTATGATCGATTGCTCTTCCTTGGGTCCCCAAAGTTTTACTCTGAATTTCATACATGGGATTTTGCAGTTGAATTTGGCACGTTGAATTTTTTAACGTTGAATATTTAATTTTGAATTTGAGAACATTTTCAAATAAAGGTGAAAATTAGTTATTTAAAATGTAATGAGTTAAATTCAGAGGCAAAAAATTCAGAAACATTATTTCAATGCATAAATATTCAGTGCTTAAAATTCAATGGCTTTTTATTTTCAAAATCCGATGACACTCATTTACTTCCATAGCATTCAAGCTGCATCCTGGGAATATTGAGCCTCTCTGGGACAACAAGTCTTCTCGGTCATCTCAACCTGAGAGGAAAAACTGGTTCAACATCTGCAAATTCACTACCTTGATTAATAAATGGTTTTCAGCCACAGGCAAGAATGCGAGTTGAAAGTCTAGTTTATAACCCTGTGATGAACGAAAGCAGGAAAATAAGTATCACCTCCCTTTTAACTTATGTATCTCTCTCTCATGACCTCATATCTGAATCTGCATCTCTGAACAATTTATCTGAGTCCTAAAAAGCAGCTTGGATAATTTACTCTAAGTGATCAAAAAGTGGCTGAAATGTAGCGTTCTGATTTAAATCCAACATATGTGGGCATTTAAAACATGGAGGGCTGCCAAAAGTTCCCTTTTAAAGAAAACATTCATTTAAAAAGGTATGGTCATTCTTTTTTAAATTGACTACAATAAGAGAGGAGATCTTAATGTTTTTTTTGTTTTTTTTTGCATTTGGCGAATGGCCCTCACACTGAAGGTAGCATAAATATACCTACATTGGTGGTTATGTAAGAGTTTACTGTGCATTAATGCAATACACCAAAACATATTGAGCAGATATGCATGCTGCGGTCTATTTGATTTCTGGCGGTGAGGGGTTGAGTATGAATTCTTCCTTGTGAATCTCCTGTTGCTCAGCAGCGCTCAATAACGGCTTTCACAGTAGCAAGTCGATGATGGCTCTGTGTGTTCCTGGTTCACACATACAGCACCTGAGGAGCCAGACCCTTTTGTCAACAGGCCTTTTTAAACCCCATAAGTGCTCATGTTTGTGTTGTGCTGCAGTTTCACACAGATATACAGGTAAGAACAGAAAACCTGTGTCAACTAAGCAGAACCAAAAGTATAGTCTAAATGATATGTTTTATTATATAATCACAGATGAAAGACAAAAATGTAACTTGGAGAAACTGAATCAACATGGAATATAATAGTTTTACTTTTTCAATCATTATGGTTACATCTCCTTAGTATATTTGGAATTTTGGGCCCTCTTTAGGTGTGTTTAGAGAGCGACAAAGGAATTTCAGTTTTTGTTGATTTTAGCGGCTTCTTTGGACAAAAGCAGTAATGTTTTTAAGACACCTGCTGCCCTAAAGATCTTTGCTAGCGCATAGTGGTGGTGCGTGCATTTGTTTTGGAAGCGAATGAGGACAGAACACAGCTTCTATCCATGCATGTTTACATTGTTTTAACATTTGGTACAATTTGATATTTGTATTTGTCATTGTATAACCTAAAGTCAGAGTTGGTGACTCTACCTCGGTAGACTATCGACATTTACAATTCAATCGATGGCTCCAAAGATGAAGAATGGCTGAAGGCAGCATCAGAGGATGAGGACCCTCATAAATCACATGAGGTGGCAGGGAACAGCTTTGGTAAAGTGGTTTAGTGTCATTCAATTATCCCAGTCAAGGCTCTCCTCATCCCTATTGATCCCACTGCTGCTCAAAGCAGGAAGAACAGAGCCCTTCATAGCCATCCATACTGCATTCCCACAAGCTAGATAGCGTTTGCAATAGATAATTGCATCTTCATTATGGTTGGCCCCCTTAGAATCAATGTGACAAATTAAATCTTTCAGGCAGGAAAATTGGAAGTGTGCAGTTAGCAATCCCAGTCCAACAACATTATTCCATGTTGACATGGCTCCAATGAGCTCATGAGAAAGTTGATAGTGAGACCTTTAACGCAGATAGCTCAGGGTCTTTCCTGACGGTCCAGAATGGACTCTCCATGCTCGGACCGGCAATAGAACCCCTGTCTCCTATTTCAAGTCATTGGTGTTGCCCACTGAGCTGTACAGCTGGCGCCAGGTTTGTTTAATTTGGCCAAGTGGTTTGTGGCCCCTCCACATTAGGGCCTAGATAGGTCTAGAGTGGTTGGCATGAAAGTTTAAACACTATCTGGTTCAAATAATAATGGGTTGTGTGGCTCAGGGATTACCATAAAGGAAGCTTTCATTATGCGCCCTCAGTCGTGAGTTTTTCAGTTTGAGCTAAATGACACGTAGCACAGCAGCTCAGGCTGCTGATGCAGAGGATGAGAGAAAGCTGCTGCAGTGATTGTTTATAGGCATCGCCAGTGCGTGAGGCTTGACGGCCCATAATGGGCTGTGATGAGGCTACGTGTGGAACAGCATGCAGATTGAGATATACATCAGAACCGCTGTTAACGGGTGGCCAAATTTGCAGCTTTTATCGGGACGTGGGGAGAAGTGCAATGATATACGATGGCACTGTGTAAATTTGTGCTGTGGGATTGCATGCATGACGTGTGCAAGAGCATTTTAGTGTATGGTTGTGTTGGTGGACATTACGTGCTCTGTTAAGTGGTTTTCTCTTTGTCTAGAAGTCAGGAACACCTGGTGTAATAGGAACCACCATGTCCATGTGACAAATTATGTGGCACTCAATTGCACACAAGGCCACACTTGGTGCTTAAATTACAATCTCAACGTCAATCCAGTACAGGCCAAGCTGTGGTCATTTTACACCTTAAAATTAAACCTTAAAATTACATGTAAAAATTACATAAACCAATCAGTTATAACAAATCAGATGATTGATACAATATTGCTGCCACCTTCTTGCTTATGCATAAATAGTCAAATCCGTTGAGTGGGGATATAAGGAATTGTATTCCCTACTTTGTGATAAATCCTGTTTCCATTGAACCTGGTTTTTCAGATAAAAGGACATTGATAAAAATGGCTTGACTGCATTCGGCACTTAATATCGGGTTTTCTGTGTTCAACAAAGCTTCACTTCAGCACAAAATAGGCTCATGCCGGCTTGATGCCTCACACATTTGTTTTCCCAGAATAGTGCATACTCAAATGTCAAACTAGAAAGGTTTGTCTCAGAACTGTGAATTTGATTATTTTGTTTCACGCACAAATGTATTCCATCATTATGGCAGGATTCAAATCAGCAACAAAGATGCATTTAGTTGATTTCATGATCGTATTTAGTATCATGCTACATTTATTATGTTTCACAAATGCAACTCTTCTGATGATAATAGCCAGTCAGTTTGACCTTGACCTGAGGGTAACAATTTAATGGTTTATGAATCAGTCACTGCTGTAAAATGTAGCATTATGCAGACATAAACACACACCATCTTTCTATAAATATGATTACATTTGTGGTCGTGTCATATAAACAATGACTCGTGCAGTCAGACTTAGATTAATCACGGGCCTTTCTTTAGACGACCTATAAGTGTTGTTGGGAGCCATGATGTGACCAAGAGTCAGCCAATGTTGCAGCCACAGGCCACAGCTGTTGTTCTGGAGGATTGTCTGTGTAATAACAAACATCAGGGTCTAATATGGGAACCTCTGTTTATTGCGATAATGTCAAAGTGCATATGGTTTATTACTCATACAATGTGGTTTTAATATCAGCAGTGGCCTGTCAGACCATCTGTTTCTGCTTTCCAGTGAGATACAGTGACTAAGGTAAATATCAACTAAATTAAAAACCTGACACAACTCATGATGCCCTGTGGCTGTGATCATGTTGTTAACAGTATGACCAAACTGATCTAATTATTATCTTATCCCAACCCCAGGGATACTGGGATTCAGAAAGCTGTACGTTGAAAGTATTTTCTAAAGTCCTTTTTACTGAGCAACATTTCCTGTGTACATGTAGCCTACATGTGCATGTGTATGAGAGAGATAAAGTGTGTGTGTGTGTGTGTGTGTGTGTGTGTGTGTGTGTGTGTGTGTGTGTGTGTGTGTGTGTGTGTGTGTGTGTGTGTGTGTGTGTGTGTGTGTGTGTGTGTGTGTGTGTGTGTGTGTGTGTGTGAGTGTGCGTGCGAGCGTGTGTGCTTGCATGCGTGTGTGCTTGCATGCGTGTGTGTGTGTGTGTGTGTGTTTGTCAGTGGGGCTCGTCCATTAACTGCCAATAAAATGGTCACACCAAATCCACCATTAACCGTTCATGAGGTGTGTAATTTTGGGCATTTGGCTGCAGTCAGCGATGTCGCCTCCCTTTGTTTGTCATGGAAAATGCAACTTCAGGCCATTTCCTCCTAAACAGTTGTTAAACTGCACCCTTTATCACAAAGATAAGAATACTTTAGACAAAAGTGCAACAGGTTTTTTAACTTGCACAAATCAGCTGCAATTAATTTGCATAGTTCCGTGTTTTTCAAAAGCACTCAGTAAGTAATAACATGCACTGTTTCCTCTCTTCAATGTTCATTAAAATTAGACTGGTAATGAAGCAGTTACATCCTTTAAAGGTAATTCAATACAGAGCCAAAAAGCAAAAAGCTGCACCTGCAGTGCTTTTTATGGGCTGAAACACTCATTGGTGAAGTAAATATTCAAATCAATCCTTGATTAAAAGTATCAAAACATCCTTTGAAACCAAAACTCCATGACACATATATTAGCATTCATTGGATATTTTTCATCTTTTTGCCCTAGTTTGGTCTACTCCACTGCCAGAGAAAAAAAGGTGGCCTGCTGCCACAAACCGGGATGATGATACAGTTAACCAAACATTAAGATTTTTTAAAATAAAAAGTTGTTCGGGCTATTGAAAAGTTGGTAATTTAAAGATAAAATTATTTGCATGTGTTTTTTTCTCCCCCGGTTTTTCATGCATATATTACTTTGAATAAGGAATGGCAATTAGCAAATTTTGATTATTAATCATGTTGTTGATGAAGACGAGTTATTATTTCTATTTTACTTCTAAAGTTTAGAAGTATAAAATATGGAATTTCTCAAATACCATTACCTTTGCGTTTTGGTACAGCTCTTAAGTATTTGGCCAGTCGCCCTCCTCTGGACACATTCAAGTCAATGTCTGGCCACAAAACATCTTATGTAATACCCATAAGAGATGTTTGCGTGCTTGTGTGTGATGGTTTTACCATATTGTATGTAGCACTCAGTGAACTGAGCTGTATCTCCTCTAGGGAGAACTGACCCATCAGCACAGCGAACACTTGGTCCCAGAGAGTCAGTGCAGAGAGGCAAATGAAAACAACCCTAAATGTGATCCAATGTACAGCTCAGCTTATTCAAATAAACCCACCTAAATCACATATTATTTCTGTCTTTTTCATTTACGTGGTATGCATTATATACGGATATGTGAAATCCATATACATTTTCATACAAACCACAACAACTATCCAGGCCTGATTCACACTGTAGTGGTTATTTTATCAAACTCCTGAATACATAGGCCGGACAAGATAAACTGTTTTTTTCTGTCTCGACCCTCAGGAAAAAGCCACAGTTTTTTCCCAGCTTTCCCTCAAAGCATTATGTTTCTCCTGCACTGATCAGAGCGCTCTGATATGAATCACTGCTGACATCAGAGTTATGTCTTTGGAAATTAAGTTGAAATTGAACCAAATGCAGTGGAATGGTTTCATATTAGAGATGGATTAGTTTTAGAAGGTTACCTTATGATTAATTCTGAACAACATACATAAAGTAACACATTCCTCTATGTGTGAGTTAAACCAAGTGTCAGTTATCAGTCCGATGTTGCATTATACTGTACTGTAGCACCACCTTGTGTCTTATATAAGACAGTGTAAACTCAAAGTAAATTCCTAAGGGCTGACCATGTAAGTATTTGAGTTGAAAGGAACATTTGGCTAAATGTCAACCTTATCTCTAGAAATCTATTAGAATGATTTACAAGTCTATGTACAGGATCTAAATCCTGCACATGATGATCTAATCACAGGCCAAGCAATGTGTTATTCTTACTTATTTCTTTATCTGGAAAAGAAAATAGAGGGATGACATTTGCTCTGTGTACCAATGTGCTCTTTGCCCTAAAATCTATGTATCCTTAACTTTTACTGCACACTTGACATGTCCAAAGGGTGCATAACCAGTATGTGGTTGTCTTGTTCAGTGTCACATTAGAGGCCCTGATTGGTCAGGGAAAGAAAACGGTTGATGGATGAAGAAATGTGGAAAAGTGTGTCTGCCCTAGGGAAAAAATAAGTACAGATTGTATCTGTAAATTAAGAATCTCTGTGGCATCTTGTGTGAGCTCCTCCCTGACTTGCAAAATCCATATTCCATGCCTGCAGTTTCCATGAAGTCTTTACGCCCTTGCAGAGACTCTCAATTGACGTCATCCTGTGCTGTCAGTTGTCATTCAACAAATTGATTGTGCCACCCTTCTCTAGCCCATTCACCTCTAGTTTCCACCGCATCATCATCAGGACTCTTCCTCCACTGCATCCATCTTCTGCACATCTCTCTCTTCTTCACCACCACCGGTGTCTAGACTCCATCAGTGGATTTATCAGTAATCCATGATTTCATTGCCCCCTCTAAGACGCTGTCAGGATGGGGTCTAATCACCAAATACTCTTAAACGTATTTGTGTCACAATTCAAACGTGTTCAAATAAACTATTTTAAATCCATGTGATGTAATGTTATGTAATGTGACCAAGCCCCAACCTCAGTGATTTTTACCAGCATCCAATAAGGAAGTGACCAAAATTGCAGTAGACCGGAAGGGCCACTGGGGGTGGAACCAAGACTGAGCAATTTTTCTTTGACTCACTTTTTTCACAGTCTTATTAAACCTATTTACAGCCTGGTTCACAAAACCATTCTATTCTGTATGTTTAGGTCATATCTCCATCACAACACTGAGGGGGGTGATTTTTTTTCTAGCAGGCTAGTTTTTATTCTTTTGGAGGTTAAAATGTGTTGGCGCGATCTATTGAGTGACAGCTCTCTGCCCGTTTTCAGCTCAGACTCCTGCCTGACCAGGTTCAGTTGTAAAGCTTTTGGTTTAGAAGTGGTAAGTGTGCTGACATTTGCTGTAGAAATGAAGCTAAACATGGTAACATCGATCTCCATGCTGCATTGGCCAAAAGTAAACAAAACTGACAGCTGGGCGTGTGCCATGCCCATATAGGTTGGTATAGAGTAAATGAGCAGGGCGGTGCATGCACGCCCATGTAGATCTGACCAGTCAGAGCAGACCAGGATTTTTGCGAAGGGGGGGTAGATGTCAAAACCAACCTTTTGAGATAGAGAGCAGAGAAGGCTGGAAAAGGCAATGAAGAAATGGGAAATGGTAGAAAACAAATGGGTTGTTTGAACAATAAACCATTAAAACCTTTTCTAGTAGACCTCGGAAATACACATTTAAATCCGAGTTTTTGCATAATATGTCCCCTTTAAATTTAACTCTCAGGTTAATCAAATGTGTTTTATTTACTGAATATCGAATTGGCGAGCATAACAAAGTATTGTATCTAGTTTGTAATATCCTTTTATATTCCAGTTCATGGAGGGAAAACATCGTGTTCACAACATAATATTTTCATTGATGCATTCACTCTCAAGGTGCCAACACACTGCACACCGCCGCACGGCGAGTTTAAATAGAAAGTCAATGTATTTCGCGCGGCCGATCATAGCCAATCAGCGTTGAGCTCCTCCCAACGTCACTCACTTCGGGACGACTGACCAGAGGAAATTAAGATGGATGAAAGCATAATAGTCACAGTTTGCTCCCATAAGTTCTGTGAATAGCCTATGTGTCTGTTGCCTGCTGTGTGCAGCTATCAGTTTTGCTTTATGAAGTTAGGGCCCCTGTAAGTCTGTGCTTTCCTATCAATTTGAAGCGCTTCATACTGATTTGTAAGCCTCCACAATGTCTGTGTTGTACGTAAGGTGCACTTGTGTATAGAGGTTGCAACACAGAAGCTGCACAAGAAATATTGATTTTCGCTCCAGCGATTCCATGGATTGTTTATTTAGTTATGACAGAGGTCAAATGTCTCACTGTCGCTGCAGTTCCTGAACTATCTTCACCATCCTTGCAGTGATTGAAACTACAAGTGATTTGGGTCAAAGTTCAGGCATGTGCTAAAGCTTAACATGCCTTCGTTCATGCCCTTTGCATTTGCATGTGCAACACACGTTATCATCATGGCCTCCTGCACAAAGTCTACATCATGATATGGAATCAATTTGGTCCTTTAAAAAACAAATTTACAAAGTAGAAAAAACATATTCTCTTAGTATCTGTGCACAGCTTCTAGAGCATAACTGAAGCACAGTCCGGTTAAGGTTGAGCAATAGAACGTACATAGTAAAGTGAGGATAAGGACAGATTTAGGTCAAATCTTTTTTTTTTTATCAGTCAACTATTGAGTGTTTTTAACACCCATTAACCCGCCAGACTTCCAAGCCTTTAACACTACATGACCAAAGAAAGCTCCTTATTGGACATGCAGTAGGTTATTCAAAATGTAAGTATTTGTGTGTCGATCTACAAGTGCAATATCCAAGTGTGGAAGAATGATTCAGATCATTCGCTTAGGGAAAAGTACATAATTATAAATGTAAAAATACAAAAGAACAATTCCTGAAAAATGTAGTAGAAGGTCACACGTTGTATCGGGAAATTAAAACGCTGTGTAACACTGGTAAGTCACCCTCCTCCGACAGTGCTCTACAATTTGTATTATATGCTGTTTTATAGAATAAAGGAGGATTGCAGTGTGTGTTGGCAATTCTGGTGCAGAATTAAAGCTTACAATTCCCTTGTAAAGGCCAGGACACACCGGCCCGATAATCGCCGTCGTAGAGTTTCGAGGGGGCGGGGACACAAATCTGTTTGGTGTGTGCCGTGAAATCGGTCGTCGTAGATGTCGGCGGGCAGTCTTTCAGTTGGAGCAATTTGATTTGTGGAGGGCTAGCAAATCAGTGAAGCCCGGGAGTGAGGCGGGTAGCACAAACAGCTAACAACAGTTAGCCATTGTTTTAATGTGTTTGTTTGTTTCGTTCAGCGAGTCCTCACATGCATCAACCCTTGTTGACTGCTCGACACCATGCTCGACACTCTCTGCTAAAAATGCTGCTCTTTATGGTCCATAAATATAAATACGTATTTCTATCTATGTTTATGGTCTAGAACCGTCCCATCATTTCCGGCTTCCGTATTTTTTCGGGCCACAATACAGATTAGCGCCGCCTGCTGTTATGGAGACATTACGTCCCGCGCAAGCGCAGAGCGTATGGAAAGTCAGCAGTCGGTTTGGTGTGTTCTTTGCACTTTTTCGGCCGCGACGGGAAGACTGGAGCTACCTGAATCTGCAGTCTCCACGACTGGTGTGTCCTGGCCTTTAGATAACAGCAGTCACTGCTACTGTATATTGCTTTGTGTTTGATTGTGATATAATCAAGACACACAGGGCATGCCCCCAGATGTGTCAAGGCATTAAATGATGTCAGCTACTTGGACAAGAGAGCAGCATGTTCAAATGGACTTGTCAATACTCAGTTTGATTATTTTACAGCATTCTTTAACTTTTAGATTAGGACTACTGTGTTGTTAAATCCTAAATCCAGTGAGTTGATCAAGTGACAACCAGCCCACTCACTATTCTAAGAGAAGAGTGTGCAACTTCAGGGCAGATTAGTTCCTGACTGATGAGCTCCATTGTGTCAGACCGTACAGTAGCTGATTGGCTGGCTGAACATCAACTGATGCAGCTTCGCTATAGATACATATGACCTTGTGTTTTGTGGGGACTGTGGGTGGGGATCAATGGTTATGTTTACCTGAGATGACCACAGGGACAGTGGTTTTGTGTGTGTGTGTGTGTGTCTGTGTGTATGCGTGCGTGTGTGTGTGTGTGTGTGTGTGTGTGTAGGTGGGTGCGTCGGGACATGTGCATGATAGAGAGAGAGGGAGAGAGAGAGAGAGAGAGAAAGTGGGTGTGCTTTCAATAACCAACAGGATATAAGGGGTCCCCCTAGACCACTCTGGGCATCTCTACGTGTGTTAGAGTGAGTTATACTAGTCCTTTTTTACCATGAGGCACTCTGCGCTGTTGTCGCTGTTGTTGGCGTTGGGATGTGTGCACGTCCACGGTGCACCGGTGGAGCAGGATGGCCTGGAGCAGCTCTCGTGTGAAGACGCGTCTGCGAAGGCCGCTGCCGGGCTGGCCCTCACCAAGATCAACCAGGACCGGCAAGACGGCTACATCTTTGCCCTGCACCGCCTGTCCAATGCCCACATGAGGACACACGTGAGTCATGCCACTGAGTGCCGACAACTCATTTAGAACTCTCGATGCAGCATATTTTTTCCATCTCGAGTAGACTGAGGCAATGTAGCACATAACAATGATGTATGTGTGTGTATCACAGGGAGAGAACGGTGTGGTTTTCTACCTGTCTGTGGATGTTGCAGAGACCAACTGCAGTGTTCTCAGCAGGAAGGACTGGAAGAAGGACTGTGAGGTTCGCTCCGACTCGGACAATCCCGTAAGAGAACACTCAAACACAAACACACTTACATACAAAAACTCTTTCATGCACACCACCTCATAAACAGGTTCGCTCAGAAACTCCACTTTCATGCACGTAGTTCTATTAATATTAAACTTTATTTTTACAACACATTTCCTACAAGAAATAGAGGAAGCATATACACATAGAGGAAGCATAAATAAACGTATAGTAACTGTAAAAATATGATAAGCTAAAGAAAGATTGCAACAAAGGTGCATGTTGATTTAAAAAATAAATTTGAATTAAAATACATTTTTGTTTGTATGTGCTGCATACTTGACAAATTGCATTTGTTTATTATTATTGTTTTTTGTACAGGTTTATGGACAGTGCAAAGCTGCCATCTACATCAGCAAGGTGAACAGAGTCGTGCGTCTCTACAAATACCAGTGTCTCGTTAGACCAGGTAAAAAAGAAATACCCATTCTAAAACCAAATACAGGAACACAAATGGTTCATATTAATTCAACTGTGAAATGGTAATCAGTCCTAGAGTGTATTTAAATGCTCCACATATTTTAGTTTTTTTTTTTAAAGAAATGTGTGTGTGCCCATTTCTTGCCACTTTGTGGACTGAGGATTAAGGAAAATGCTGCACCAAAACCAGATATCACATTGGAAAAACTCGTACAAATATTAGCCTAAGGTATATACTGTAAAACAAGAAAAAAACAATCAGACTAGTCACAAGTTATTCTCTGTGTTACAAAAGGCAAACATTTGAAGGCAGTATCTCTAATACATACATACTGTACTCAAATGAAAAGCAAAACACCATCAATGAAAACCTGCAATTATCTGAGTGCCTCCGTACTGATTATCGTCCACAAGTTGTAACACATTTGTTTAACTAACAAAGGAAATAATGAACGTTCTGAATTGTGCTTATGAATTAGATTTTTGCTATTTTGTGAAATCTTCACATTTAAAGCAACTTTTCCCTCTGCTTAGTTCCTGCAGCAAGGGTGGGTGAAATCTGTCCCGACTGTCCCACTTATGTTGACGTTGAGGGCAAACAGGTTCAGAAGGCTGTGTCTCTCTCGCTGGACAAATTCAACAAAGAGAGCAGCTTTCCCAATCGCTTCATTCTGCTCAAAGTCCTCAGCGCCAACTCTGGGGTGAGTTTTCCACTTCAAAAGCACTGGGATATCATGTGACCTCCCAGCATTACAAAACGTTTGCTACAGATGGTTATGTTTTAAGGCAGATGGATGAGGATGTATGCTCCTGAAGCTAATACCTCAGTTCACCCAAAAGCTATATAAAATTAAGTGTATTGTGTATATGTAATGTAATGTATATTTTTTATAATAACGTTTATTTAAATAGAATTATGTTAAAAAGGTGCCAGGCACTCCTCAAGCTCTTCAGGGGTGGTTCAGGTCTTCTTGCTTGACCAAAAGACCAAAGATCTCATGTCATTATGCCTGATCCATTGTTAAAATCTTTCTTTCTTTCTTTCTTTCTTTCTTTCTTTCTTTCTTTCTTTCTTTCTTTCTTTCTTTCTTTCTTTCTTTCTTTCTTTCTTTCTTTCTTTCTTTCTTTCTTTCTGTGTGTGTGTGTGTGTGTGTGTGTGTGTGTGTGTGTGTCTATCCAGATGGGCGGCATGGGCAACATGTATTACAATGCACACTACACCATCCAGGAGACAGCCTGCACCAAGACTACAGAGGCAGGGACTGACTGCCCCCCCATGACTTGCGAGTTTGCTGTGAGTCGTGACAAATTGTTTTTCCACAATATTTTTCAACATTGTATGAACTGGATTATTTTACTTTAAAGATTGAATTTTTACTCTGAAATGCAGTTTGTTTAAATATTAAACTCTTAAAGCCACAGGCATTCACCCACTTCACCCGCTCTTATTTGTTTTTTATTTTTTTTTCTCTCCTCAGCACAAGGGCTTCTGCAAGGGTTCCCTGTGGCGAACTCCCACTGGTGGCGATGACACTAGTGTAGAGTGTGAGATCTACGAGCCCGAGGTAAGACTTACTAAGCTGTGGTACACACTGTGGTGTACTGATATGTAAATTGAATTTATCTTTGGAATGTATTTCTTTAGAAAAAGGACTCCAGTTATACTTGTATGTATATTAATTTGATTTATATGAACACAATGTATCATTATTTCATTATTTCAGAGCTTAGACTTGGACTTGTTCCCATTAAATGACTAAAGTCTCAAGTCTTGACTTGGTAAATTAACCACACAATAAATCATGAATACGACTGTTTTAGGTTAGATTTAATTAGTAGTTTATATTGCTTTGAAAGTGCACGGCCCCCACTTTTCTATGTCAACAGTAGACCATGTGTAGACATGTGCATTATTTAGACAACAAGAATGTTGAAAGTCAGTATCTCTGAAAGAAAAAGGACTTAACAACAGCTCTGCATTCTTTTTATGCAGACAATGTTTAGTCTTTATGGTAAATGACCACCGTTGATATAACTGAGGTTACATACAGATCTTGCATCCTAAATTCACCCAAATCGTTACGTACCACACATCACTAATCGTATCCTCATGTTTTCTCCAGGCTGCGGATAGAGAGAAGAATATGCACATACTGGGCGGAGAGACCGACCACAGCCACAACGACACGCACATGCACGACCACGACCACGACCACGCACACGCCGCTGACGGCGCGCACGCACACGACCACGTGCACGACCACACCAAGCCCCACGAGGATCACACCAAGACCCACGAGCACAGTGACACCAGCGACCACCACCACACGCACGACCACGCTGCCGGCAGCGGACACAGCCACGCGCACGCCCACTCCCACGACCATGGGCACGGACACGACCACGTGCACGCTCACCACGCCAAGGCACATGACCACAGCGGAGACACGGCCGGCCATCACCACGACTACAAGCACGCCGACGGAGACCACACCCACCATCATGACCACGAGCTGGCCCTGGACCACGACCACAAGCACGCACACCTGCACGAGCATGAGCACCACCACCACCACGAGAAGCACGAGCACGAGACGGCCGCACACGACCACCCAGAGGGCGAGGTGAAAAGCATCGGCGCCATGGGTGAGCCCATGATGATGCCTATCTTCAACGACGGCCCCCCCATGGTGGGAGTAACCCTGATCGCTAAGGAGGACCCCCAGATCCCTGGAGAGATGGAACCCGTCATCGAGTCACACTTCCCCAAGTCAATCTCTGCCCAGTGTGCCGCCCCCCTGCTCACAGGACCCACACTGGTGGAGAAACTCCTCTCTGAGGACACTCTTTTCAAGGGAGATCCTTGGGCATAATACTGGTTTAAAAAAAAGAAGCACATCACATGTAAACCTACCCGTCTCTGTACTTGTCAATCGTCAAATAAAGTCTGAGTTGATACATACATTATGGGCCTACTACATTTAATATCAACAACCTTTCTATGTTGGTGATCGATTGTTAAAACCAATAAATAGCAAAACTGCTGAACTGTGGTACATGATCTTTTCTACAACACTGTAAAATAATAATAAACAACAATATTCCCGGATGTACGTAGAGAAACTGTATTTTTTCATATCGAGTCGCTGTACAATGGAGCCGGCAAACATGAAATCCTATTTTGTGTTGATTCAATGCACCTTCCTCCAACCACCACGACCACCTCTCGGTGTATTTCCTGTCACTGATATTTTTTATTTCATTTAATCTTAAAGACACGCAGCAAATATTTTCTAAACAACACTTTTTCATCAGAGAATTGGTCATTTTGTATGACATTTCTAAGCAAACCAAAATAAAATGCATCAAAATATCTACGTTACTGTAATGTGCTTTTCTTGATTAATATCCATATATTTGTGTTTGTGCCTGAAGAACTGCATGAACTGCATAACGCAAATAATGGAGCAGACATGCCTTCTGTTTGATTGATATATTCTTCAATCTATTTTGAAGCAGCAAGTTTTCTGCTGGTCCGAGCTTAGTCTCTTTATCGCAGACTTTTATTGTGTGTGTGTGTGTGTGTGTGTGTGTGTGTGTGTGTACGCTTGTGCAGGGGCAAAAATAATGGTTAACTTCTTGCAGCTTTCACACAAAACAACAGTATATCTAGAAGACTGTGAACGGCAATATCCCACTCTTTGTCAATTATCTTTGTGGACATGTATTGATCACATCAGCATTACTCACTCAGCAAACAGCTGTATCTGTGTTCTGCAATCTTTAGAGACAACCCCCTCATACCTGCCGTCTGCAGTTCTGGTCAGTTGCAAAACAACATGCTTTCACAATAATACCACATGTTCAGTAAAGTATCACCTGTATCCGAGACAAAGAAGAAATATAAAGATATACTGATAAATTAGCTAAAAGGAGCTTTTAAATATTTCTGAAACAGTTTCATTCTTCCTCTGATGATCATAAATGAAATGTTACAGCAAACGAGACCATCAGTGCAAAGAGTGCTGTGTTTATATAGGTTTCCTTAATGCCTTTGTATGCTCACCCAGGAACAACAGCTCCTCCCGTTGTTAAAACACAACCACATTTGTCCAAAGGGGCCGCTAGAATAAAAACAAATTGAAAGTTCTTCGGAGCCACTTTAAATAATTGACAAATATGTGTTCATGCATTTCTTTCTTTCTTTTTTGAGATAGCTTGACGCTTTCAAGTCTACGTAACATTATCACATACTATATACTATACACTTATTTACATTAATAGGTCAGAAACAAAATCATTTATTTTACCCATTAATACAAAACTTCAATAAGGGGAGCAAGAGTCATAGTTTAAACACTGAAGCCATTCATGAAGCTAATTCTGCTGTTTTTCAGTATGCTCAGCAAAATGAAATTGTAAGGGGGAGAGAAGAACAAAATATTAAAAGAAACAGCCAATGTGATGTAAAAAAAAGCAACACGCTGAAGGTTGAATAAAATCAAACTGTGTACTGATCCCAGCACTGCCCAGTCACTTTAAGGGACCCAAAATACTATTTAGCCTATATGCTGCTCTGTCCCCAAGGTAAATACTGATTTAATTTATCATTTGCAGCCAAAGTCGAGAGTTAAGTCTGACAAAGGTAGACATCTTATTTGAAGCTGTGTATTTAGCTAAATGTATGGGGTAAATGTCTCTGGAAGATAATGGACAGAAGAGAAGTGATTAATGTTGAAGCCACCTATTGTGAAGTGTATTGATCATTGTCTTTTCAATGAATCATGGTTCTTTTGTAACTGTTGTGACACAATGCATACACTAAGTTTTCAATTAGATGTCCCTTTGAACAAGGCTCTGTGTAAGTTGATGATGCATTTATGACAGTGTCAGAAATAAAAATGGAAGGTGTACTGGATTCCATTTGCTTTTTGAGATCATTTCCCCTGTTCCCCAGTGCACTATGACCCTTCAGTCAATGTGAGCCAGCCATTGGCCTGCAGAGCAGCAGATAGCAGCTGTTTGCTCATCCTTTAGGAGTGAGGGGAAAGTCCAGCATCAGCCCCACATATGTCCGTCTGTCTGTAAAAAACTAAAGATTACAGGTCCTGCAAAGAAAGATGTACAGACCAGGGACTGTGTTAGTCTGCATGTGAAATGATCAAATAGAAAAGGCTATAGTAATTCAATTAGGCAAAAATTGTGTTTTCATTTGGCCCAATCTGTGTTTGTGTGTGTGTGCTTGTGTGTGTGTTAAAGAGGATGAGTGTGTACCTCTTGGTCCTGTGTCTGGCTTTGCTGCAGCAGGAGGGGAGAGCCAGGCCAGACCCTCTGGGATGCAGCAGCCCTGAGGGGGTGAGGGTGGCAGAAGAGGCCCTGGAGCAGATCAACCAGGACCGGACTAATGGATACGTCCTGAGCCTCAACAGACTGTATGACCTGACTCACACTCCTGAAGAGGTGAGGGGGACACTCAAAGGCACGCACTCACACACACACACACACACACACACAAAAACACACTCTCTCCCACACACACACACATACATACAGAATAGGGTTCTACACTATCCTTATTTGCAGAAAGAGGGTAAAAACAGTTGATGGATCTGCCAAATATTAATACAATTGATACAACAACTGTGTGTGTGTGTGCGTGTGTGTGTGTGTGTGTGTGTGTGTGTGTGTGTGTGCGTGCGTGCGTGCGTGCGTGCGTGCGTGTGTGTGTGTGTGTGTGTGTGTGTGTGTGTGTGTGTGTGTGTGTGTGTGCATGTGTCCGTGCGTGTGTGTGTGTCCAGGAGAAAGGAAGATCACTGTACAAACTGACCATTGATGTCATGGAGACCATGTGCCACATCATCAGCAGGAAACCATGGAAACAATGTGAAGTCCGAACTATTGGTGATGTTCCAGTAAGTGCCACATGGTGGCGTTTCTTCACTCTTCAAGAATCAACACAGCAATTTTTTCTGTGGGGCACAACAAACGTAACTTCAACCCCGGGGCCAAACTCTAACCCAGAATGATTGCTTTGTTTGAGTGCAGTCAATTTGATTTATGCAGCCCAATATCGTTAATAAAGAGATTTACAAACTGTGCCCTTAGAACATCAATTCAGATAAGGAAAAACACCCCCCCAAAACACATGTAATGTCTGTAAACAAAAATGGATGTCATTTATTGTTTCTCTAAATACGATTTGATCTAATTTTCACAAGTCGAGTTCTATGGGAAATGTACTTTCCAGCCAGAGGAAACACATTATATTTTGTTTGTTTGTTTGCTGACGTTGTCATCATGTCACGTGCATCTGTGTGTTTGTGCACTTCAGGTGTATGGAGAGTGTGAGATATCTGCCTTCGTCGACTCTCAAGTCAAGCTTCAGAGCTACACCTGTGCAATTCGTGAAGGTAGATCGATTGGCGTCATCAGACTTCATATCATTTGTTTGATTAAACACAAGAACACATTTACAAAGTCTTAATGATGGAAAACCGAATAAATCCCTTTGAATTGTGGACGTTAGTGAGGTGTGAAATTAAAGCTCACATACACTGAGGTCCTCAAACGCCTCCCATAAGCATGTCATCAGTGAGCGATTATGAAGAGATGCATGTGAAATTAAAGCACAATAATTCTACAGTCAAGACAAAGTACTAAGTAGAAGAGAGCACATGCTGTTGATAACTGAAAGGTGTGATGCAGCAGGATGGAAGGAGAACCTGTCACCTCACATAGTGACACACATTTTGTCTCAACTACAGTATGTTCCGATGACTTTTTGACCCTGTTCATTCTTGTGTTTAGTCCCTGCCACGGCGGTGGTGGATGTGTGTCCCGACTGTCCAACGGCAGACAACTTGAACGAACCAGTGATCAAAGAGACGGCCAATCTCTCCCTGCAGAGGTTCAATGAAGAGAGCAGCCTGGCCAATTACTTCACCCTGGAGAACCTCACAAGAGCCAGTTCACAGGTTAAGCAAAAACATATATGTATAATAACCAATGAGAAGGCAAATAATTGGGTGAGAAAGGCATGTATTAGCAACTGAGCAGTCAGTGGGATAGTGTGTGTCCAGAGATAAAAAGATTTAAAAAACTAAACTAAAACTTTCCAATGTAAAACATTTTGAATTCTTATACAGTATGTGTGTGTGTGTGTGTGTGTGTGTGTGTGTGTGTGTGTGTGTGTGTGTGTGTGTGTGTGTGTGTGTGTGTGTGTGTGTGTGTGTGTGTGTGTGTGTGTGTGTGTGTGTGTGTGTGTGTGTGTGTGTGTGTGTGTGTTTTGTCAGTGGGTTGTCGGTCCATCCTACTTCGTGGAGTTCACCATTGTGGAGACGGTGTGTTCAAAGAAAACTGATCGCAGTGAACTCAGCGACTGCCCACCTATGGACTGTCAGTTTGCTGTGAGTCTCACACACACACAAACACACACACACACACACATACACTGCTCTCTGCTGTCTAAAGCTCAACAAGTGTAAATAATCACCAAAGGGCTGATGGTTGGATGTGAAATTGTTGATGTGAAAGAGTTGGCTGTTAAAACTGTTTTACTGGAAGTCAGCTATAAGAAGAAGAAAAGAAAATACAAAATGTGTTATTCAGTAAAAGGCCTGTATTGGTAATGTATCATTTTAAAACATATGTGTGTGTCTTTGCAACATATTAGGGTTGAACTTGGTAACTTGATTGAAGCAATGAAAGACGAAAGCTCACTTCCACATCAAAATATATTAAATAAAACAAACAAACAAACATCCACTCCATTGATGAATATCTGTGTAGCTTCAAACAAGATGCCGTCCTCAAGTTATAATTGCGGGATCAGCTTTCCTTGTGTTTATTCTCTCTCAGCATCGTGGCTTCTGCGTTGGCTCACACACGGCCCACGAGGACGAGTTTGAAGTCAGACTTCCTGTCGGAAAGAAAGACAGCACAGGTCAGAATCAGAACGCGGTGGAGGTAAAGTGCGAGATCTACGAACCTCAGGTACCTGCTTCACATGCAACCATTTACCACAAAGAATCCAAGTCTCAAAATGTCAGAGGGGCATGAACAGAATACTTATTCTTGTAATCCATCTACCAAAATATTAACTGCAATGTTGATATCCTCATTCCTGAAATGTAAGTTTCTGAAATTTAAATTGTTAATCGTAACACTGAATCAAGTACTTTGTTGAAAGTGAAAAGGGACGCTTGTAGTGATGATCACACCAAGAAATACCACCCAATGCTACTGCGCTACAGAGCTTTTTCGTTCCCTTAGAGAAAGAGTATCAGCACTCTCATCAACATGTTTCCTGAGTCTATTTAATATTAGCCTTACTGTCTCTTCTCTCTTCTCCACTCCTCCACTACAGGATGCCACTGTGGAGGAGCAGGCCCATGCCAAAGCAGACAGTGGGCACACTGCGCATCAACACAGAAACCACACACACCTGCACCCCCATGAGCACACACACTCAGCCAGCCCAGAGCTCCTTCCTGTCTCCCAGCCCGGGGCCTCCTCCCTGGGCAGAGTGTTGGAGCGGCCAGCCCCTGTGAGAGCTTCCCCAGCAGCTGACTCATGCCCCGGCCCACACAGACACAACCTGGGTTTAAAAAAACTCAAGCTCTGATTGGTTAGACCTGCTTGTTTTTTTTTTATCAGCTACATTTTTCCTGCATGTTGTAATTAGTTAGAAAAAGGCATAACCTTTGTAACGTTTGTGACCTAGAAATAACACATGGGAAGATTTTACCAACGATAATCTTTGTATATAAGCAATTATATTGAATGTCTGATTAAAACATTTACACATCAGGGATATTGTATACTTTAATCACGTGACATTTTTAATTATTTGTCAGATTATACAAATACACTCACCGGCCACTTTATTAGGTACAGCGGCACATTTTCTTGTTAACACATATGACTAATCAGCCAATCACATGTCAGCAACTCAATGCAATTAGGCATGTATACCTGGACGGGACAACTTATTGAGGTTGAAACCGAGCAACAGAAAGGGGAAGAAAGGGGGTTTAAGTTACTTTGAACATGGCAATGTTGAGGGTGCCAGAAGGGCTGGTATGAGTATTTCAGAAACTGCGGATCTACTGGAATTTTCACTCCAAACCATCTCTAGGGTTTACAGAAAATGGTCCGAAAAAGAAAAAATATCCAGTGAGCAGCATTTGTGTGGACGTAAAATGCCTTGTTGAAGTCAGAGGTCAGTGGAGGATGGGTATACTGATTTGAGATGATAGAAAGGCAGCAGTAACTCAAATAACCACTCACTGCAACCAGGGTATGCAGAATACCGTCTCTGAACGCAAAACACGACCAACCTTGAAGCAGATGGGCTACAGCAACAGAAGACCCCACCGGGTGCCACTCCTGTCAGCTAAAAACAGGAAAATGAGGCTACAATTCTCACAAGATCACCAATATTTGACAATAGAAGATTGAAAAATCATGCCTGGTCTGATGAGTCTCGATTTCAGTTGCGACATTCAGATGGCAGGTTCAGAATTTGGCATAAACAACAGGAAAGTATGGATCCATCCTGCTGTGTACCATCAACCATGCCATGTTCAAAGTCACCTAAACCCCCTTTCTTCCCCATTCTGATGCTTGGTTTGACTTCAGTACATTGTCTTGACCACGTCTAAATGCCTAAATGCATTAAATTGCTGCCATGTGATTGGCTGATTAGCTTTTTGTTTTTATAAGCCATTGAACAGGTGTACCTAATAAAGTGGCCGGTGAGTGTATATCTGAACAGGGTTCTGTGGGGGCATTTATGTATCATAGTAATCCAGTGATAATATTCTGTCCCAAGGTACATTATAATATCTTATCTCTGTGTACTTTTAATGGAGTCAATCTTTCTAAATGTAATTCATTGTAATTCAAAATTTTATTTTTACCTTTTACACTGTCAATATTGTTACATAAGAGTATACTAACAAATTAAACTAAATAACTTCATATCCTTTAACCAATTTAAACAAACTATCTTAAATCTGCCAAACTCTACCTATAACTGTTTTAATTAGGCTATATTGTACTTTCACCCATTTAATTTTAATTGCTGCCACTTAATCTTCACCACTGTGTAAATGTTTCAATTGTTTTTCTCTTCACCTGTTGTTGTGTATTTGATGTATTTGCGTTGAATATTGTTTATGTATTGTTGTTTTTCCTTTGAATTTGTTTGAACTCGACGTCATTGAAAATGAGGGTCACCCCTCAATTGGTCTCTCGAGGATAAATAAAAGTTAAATGAAATGAAAAAAAACTTGGATTATTGGGGTTGCAGCTGCCTCATCTTTGTCAGTGTCAGATTCATGTTTTATTGATTCTAATTCAAAAATACTAAATTGCTTGGTGTATTTTTCAGATACACAAAACTGCTCCAGGGATTTCAGCATCTCTAATTTTCTCGTTTAAATTGAATATTTTTTGTATTTTACAGTTGGTCATATACTTTTGAGTCCTTTTGCAATTTATGTAATATCTCATAATTTACTTAGCCATGTTTAATGATGTTAAATAATATTATGGTAAAATAAAGCTGGGACCTTTGTTTGCTCTATTGTTTATTTCATATTGTTTGTTGTTGCCCAACGACTGACAGACATCTTAATGTATCCGATTGTATCAGTGATCGACAGATAGACAGAACAGCTGATTTGTCATACGTTTCTATGAAACGTATATAGACAAATCAGACAAAAAAGGCCTAGGTCTAGGCCATAGGTCTAGGCCTAGGTCTAGGCCATAGGGGGACATGGGGGGTATTTTATTTTGTCTCTAGAAAGCAGTTTTGACTAGAGATTTCAAATCACCACATTGTGTGATTGGAAAAGCCTGATTACAACATAAGGTTTAACATTTCCATCTGAATTAAATCAACAACTATAGGTACAAACCTCACAACATGAGTTTTAAAAAGCGACTTTTTGAAAAACCAATCACACCTCTTGCCCTTGTTAGGTTTACTGGTGAGAGGCACACAACAGAGGACCACTGCTGAGATCTGTGGCAACAGTTTTTCTAGAGCTTTTAAAACCGAAGCACACACTGTGATTGGAAGACTATGAGAGACTTTGAAACAGTTCACAGGAAGGAAGCTATTGGCCCCAAGTCTCCAGGGGGCAGATGACTGAATTCATTTACTCATTTAGAAAATAAAAGAGTATGCTGGCTACCAAGCAACAGAGTGACTAATGTTGACTGCTACACATTACACAGCGATCCCAGGAAAAGAAAACTCACTTCTAACATATGGAAACAAAATCAAGTATATTTTCTTGTGCAAAATAGTTTTATAAATGTTTGTTTTCTGTCATGTGAATTTGATTGGCAATACATTTCTCATATTGGGTTTTCCGCACTTCATGATGTGTCCACATGGTGTCACCCTTACTACTGTTTTCCCTTCACACCTGTGCCGCATCAATCTGCAACAGACAGTCAGGATGAAACATAGTTGATTAATTGTGTTTAACAGATGAAGAAAGCAGACTTTCTGAGACTAAAGCCATTGTGTATTGTTCAACTAATATGTGTCTGTTCAGTGCTTAAGAAACGTCGGGTTGGAACCGTCGGCGCATCTCAAGACCAATTTGAAGGGTCATCAGGTACTCTTGTATGTGTTCATGTTTGCCTCAAAATATGTTGTCTTCTCTCAATAATTATTGGATACTTTCACCCCTTGAGGGTTATGAAAATCTTATAAATTAAAGAAAATCACTGTTCAATTGAAGAGCTCACGGCGTATGTCCACACTGAGGCCATAACCTGCAATGAGTGATCACATCTAGACATTATTATTTAACTTCAAGGTTTTTTATTTGACTTTCACTAACAATAAAGGTTGGGTTCTCAAATGTCGAGGACTGTGTGGTTTGTGAACTAGTTTCACTATGCTGCAGTGTGTACTTTATATTATAGTTTGTAATCTGCTGACTGAAACTTTAGGCACCATTATCATCTGGCCAGTCCCCTAAAGTGAAATATAACAGTTATAGTAGGATTGTCATAAAACTGTATACAATCATTCATTTCTTCTCTCGTAAAGTACTTTGCTTGATTACAAAATACCAGCAAAGCAAATCATAACATCATAAACAAAGCATTCCAATAATTGAAATAAGCACTGGTTTGAGTTAACTGGAGTAGGTGTTGGTTTCCCTGAGACTCCAAGGAAGTTATTACTCAGCCCTGTTGGAGTCATTCTTAGTCTGATTTAACTAAATATCTCTATGAAGGGATTCAATTATGTATGGTCATTATTTTGTCCACTGCTTACAATCTACACTGAAACTCTCCTCAAAGAAGAAGTGGGTCTACTCTTGTTCTGTGCCCCACATTCTTTGAAAATGGCCATTATTAATTCAGCTTAAGAGGCCCTCAAGATGTGTAAGGCTCTATGTGCCTGTGTGTAAGACTGAGTAAGACTGCACACATACGCGCGCGCGCAGACACACACACACACACACACACACACACACACACAGCCATTTGTGTGTGTAATTGCTGAGAAAGATGCCAGAGAGACAGTATCCAAGCTTCAGGGCTCCTGCTGACACACTGACCTCACAGTGAATGGAGGTTGGCACCGAGGGAGGACGCTCTGTTATGAACCCAAACATGAGTCTGCTGAGTTCAGGCTGATGCACGCCCGGGACCATTTTTGAAAAGTCCAGCTTTTGGTTGTGGAAAAATACCAGCTCAGTGTGGCTGGAGTTTTCCGATACGGCAACAATAGTGTTCACCATAGTTTTCAGTCCACCAGTCCACCAGAGTAATACATTGCCTTACATGTAATTATTCTACCTTCTTTAGCTATAAATATGTATTTGTAATTTTGTTTTTTGAGTGTATTACTTAACTCATTCAGTGTGTCCGTGTGTTAATTATGTTCATCATTACCACTGAAAAGTTATCTATCTATCTATCTATCTATCTATCTATCTATCTATCTATCTATCTATCTATCTATCTATCTATCTATCTATCTATCTATCTATCTATCTATCTATCTATCTATCTATCTATCTATCTATCTATCTATCTATCTATCTATCTATCTATCTATCTATCTATCTATCTATCTATCTATCACACATCTACACATACGCTGGAGGACATCAGCTTTGAAACTGCATTCCTTAATTTCAACAGTTCAAGTTTTACTATATCCATACCTGAGGGCAAACAAAACATCTGACTTGTCTCATACATGTTACACCCTCTGTCTTATGTAGGATTACTGGCATTGTGTACAAACAAAGGCCTCCATTGAACACATACTAGCAGGCCAAAATGTAAAAAAAAAAAAGCTTTTGTGGCATAGAAAGAAGCTATGTTTTGCTGTATTTCTGTGAAAGCCTTACATGATGCCTTTTTGGCTTTTAAGTGGAAGCGTTCTGTTATCGTGCACTGATCTCCAAAGCCCCCTGCATGTTGGGAGCATATGTTTTCAAAGCCAAAGCCCTAATCAAGAGATCAACATGTATTTGAAGACCTGACAGGGATTGGGCTGCTCCCTATCTATCTCTTTTTAAAGAGCCTTAGAAGACACACACACACACACACACACACACACACCCACACACACACACACACACCCCTTAGAGGGGGAAATGGTTACATTCAGGAATAATACTTCCTGCAGAGACAGCAGCTGTTTTGTCACAAGAACAAGGTGGTCACGACCTCCGGGACATTTAAAGAAAAACACAGCATTTACACAGCATTTATTGGAGATATTCTTAAAAATATATTGCATTTTAGAGTACAATGACTCAGTGAGTGCTGTGTGGGCCTCAATGTCAAGCATGTGCTTGAAAATCTGAGGCTTAGTCAGTCAAAACTTGGAGATTTGTCTCATATTGTTTTCGAAAATGTAACGCCTACGCAGTTAAAAAAAATGAACACAGCTGCTGGATGACGAGATTCGTTTTGTTTTTTTAATTTGTCTGCATACAGTGAATCAATATGGTAATGGGATGGGAGGGCTGGATGGTATGTGACAGAGTTTGGTCGCCCATATGCCAGTTTTGAACCATTAACATCCAGAGTAAATCACATGCAAGATCATCCTGCTATTGGCTCGAGCCCTCGGGGTAAACCATTAGCAGCAGTGCTTTATACGTTTCCAAAGATGTGGTGAGAGAACGTGAAGAGAATTACTGCTGCTCCACTTCCCCTTCCCTCCTCGCCTGCCTGAGACCTCCTTCAGGGGAGCGCTGCGTCTTAACTCCCAGGGTGACACAGATGGTCTGTGCATTATACAACATGACAACTGCATTAAACATGAACCCAGCTCTACTGTGTCTACTGGCCCACACATCACTGTGGTATTTTCATACATGGAGATGCTCTTATTCCAGATGCTTGAACAGATGTGTGAGTGTTGGGGGACCTTTAAAAACAAAACAAAAAAAAATCGACATCATGATATTATCTTTGTGTATGCACCAAGCTGGTGTTACAACATTTGTGTTTTAATTCATTTGTGTTCAGGCCGATAATATTTTTAAATATTTAAGACTAAAGCCACTTAAGGTTAGCCTGGCTCTGCACGCCTACCTACTTCCGGCCAAATTTCATTTTCCCTTCAGTGGTCAGTCAGTCAGTTGTACCTTCTGTACAAATGAAATGAAATACGATGGTCTGGTAGCACCAGGCTACCTTTAGGCAGCAACAGTGTCCCATTTTCTTGGTCCTAGAAACAATGCGTATGTATGGAGACCACTCCAAATGATAAGTGAGCCTGCTTATACTGTAGGTATGTGTTTGGGTTGATGAACATTTAGTTATATTCTATACTAGACTACAGTTGACATTTCTACTAAATTCAAAATAGAAATATTTTTATTTAGATAATTTCTATTAGTTATTATAGAGAAGTAGATTCAACAACAACAAATTGAATTGAAAAAAGAATGATATAGGTGCGATCAGGAACGACCACTAGTTGGCAGCCTTTCCCTTTCTATTTTACCCAGAGGCCGAGGTTTGTTATTGCTACATTTCAACCCCACTTGTAAACCCATATTAACATTTCTTATTTTCATCGGAACAGATTGGATTAAATCATAGGGTGTAAATTATCACCTGGCAAACTGTGCTTTCGTTAGTCAAATGAGGCTATTGCTCTTGTATTTGCCGGCAGCTAATTTATTTTCCTAGCGTGCATGTGGTGCAAAAACAAAAACAAAACAAACAAAAAACATTGCAAGTTAATGTATCACATCTGTCAATAAAACTAAGACAATGTTTACGTTATATAATTGGAAATGTACAGTGGGATTCACCACTCCTTAGTTTGCTTTTGTGAAGCCATGAACGTGTGTAGTGTGTAGGCATTGTGTGTGTGTGTGTGTGTGTGTGCGTGTGTGTGTGTGTGTGTGTGTGTGTGTGTGTGTGTGTGTGTGTGTGTGTGTGTGTGTGTGTGTGTGTGTGTGTGTGTGTGTGTGTGTGTGTGTGTGTGTGTGTGTTTAATGGTGAGTAGGAGGGGTGAGAGAGGGGCAGGTACCAGACCTTCTTTTGGCCCCTCCTCCAGACGTACACGGTGCGCCTGTGTTCCAATGGAAACAGGTGGGAAACCCCGGACTTCTCCAATCACACCCACCCTCAGTGTAGTGAGGGGGGAGCCCAGGGAAGGGGGCGGCGGTGGTAGGCAGGACCAGACCAACTTCCATACTCACCACAGCTCGGAAAAAGTCGGGAAAACACATCTGTCCCCCTGCATGTCGCTATTTTGTGCTGGCCTGCTGCGTGTGTTTTCAGAGCTGTTCCGGTAACTGCTGGACGAAAGTTACCGACACTTGGCCGCTGTTTAGGGTGGTTTAGAGGCATTTGCAATGCTGGAACTGATTGCTGCTATGGAGAAAACACACTAACCAGTTTTGGATTTTTTTTTCTTTCTTCTTCTTTGCTTGGATTACTTCTCTGTTAAAACGGACCCGTACCGTTTCCCGCTGATATTCTTCCCTGTTTGGCTGCGCGCCGCGGACATTGGATACTTTGAAAATGCCTGCAAAAACCAAGTATAACCTCGTTGATGATGGGCATGATTTAAGGATCCCTTTGCACAACGAGGAAGCCTTCCAGCATGGGATCAATTTCGAGGCAAAGGTAAAGCCACAAGATAGGATAGAAAGTGCAGACGAGACGACTGCAAGTTAAAGTCTAATTTACGCACGTAGTGTTTGATTTCGGGTGTTGGCGATATGGCTAAACGCAATAAATAAGCAAAGCAAGTTGTAAGATATGTTGATATAAGTTGTACATAGTCAATAATTAACGTAGCCTACGTTCACACTAGAAATGTTCCATTGAATGAAAATGAAAGTGACTGCAGCTGTGGTCTCATGAATGTGTTGTACCTGTCTTATTCCACCCCCCTGACTTCAGTACATCGGCAGCCTGGATGTGACGCGTCCGAACAGCAGAGTGGAGATAGTGGCTGCGATGAGGAGAATACGGGTGAGTGAAATGTTCACCAAACTCCATGTTAAAGTCATGCAAATCCCCACTCACTTGCTTGTCAGCCTATGACGATATCTGGTAGAATGCCCCATGAGGTCTTCATCACTGTTATGAAGTTTCCTTTGAAGCAATGCACTGGAGTGTGATATCTGCCTCTCTCTCTCTCTCTCTCTCTCTCTCTCTCTCTCTCTCTCTCTCTCTCTCTCTCTCTCTCTCTCTCTCTCTCTCTCTCTCTCTCTCTCTCTCTCTCTCTCTCTCTCTCTCTCTCTCTCGGCTGTGTAAACCTTAAAATGTACAGCTTTTTTTCAGCTCCAGAACATAGACTTAATCCCTATCAGTGTGTCAGCCAGCTTGGCAGCAGTTTGTTTAGCAACCTGATACAGGTCTTTGCCAGTGGTGTGGAAGTATTTGAGCATTATAGTGATAAAGCCTATTGGTGTTGGGGTGCTGATCCCTTCAAAACCACACAGACAAGCAAGCCAATTTCTTTATTTTGCCTAATGATTTACTTTGCTGCTGGTAACATCAGTTGCATTCAGAGGAGTGCAGTCAGTCTGTCATTATCCGCATGTGATGGAGTTCATTACATCAGAACTCCTACTCACACTTACATGTGCGCACACACAGCTGAGCATAAGGTGCAACATTTTCTTTTTGCTCTTTTCGGAGGAGTGACCCGTTCCTATAAAGTGGACCTCCCAGTGTGCTCCCATGGCAGCTGTTGTTGTTGGCAGGAAAAAACGGCTTTGGTTTGGCTCCCCTGGTGTGAAAATGGTTTGACACTGGCTTGACGACACAATGGAGGGAAACCACAGGTATCTTAACATGGAAGGGAGGTCACACTGGAAAGCATGAGACTACTGGAGGAGCTCTGAAGACAAGGAAGCCAAAAGCTACCTGGACTTGTTGAGCTGAGAAAAAAGAAGAGAAATAAAATGGAACAGTGATTGACTAGGTTTAAGAGAGGAGAGAAGATATATCACAACATTCAAAATCCTTACAGTTGTTCAATACACTGGTGTTTTCTTTATGTACGATGGTGAATAGACAGATTTCCTGACCAGTCCAGTCTTCCCGCACATCAGTTACACCTGTTGAAAAAGACTGTGTGCAATTTTGAAATAATGAGAAAAGATTTAGAGAATAGCAGTGTAGTCCTTTGGCAGACTCTTAATGTAGCCACAGAAAGTTTTTAATTTATTCATTTAGACAAAAATCTTTGGTGTCATCGAGCACAGGATGTACTTTCTATCTTTCAAAATACTTCGCAGAAAAGTGTTTTTTTGTTTGTACTTGTATGTAACTTTTAAAGCCTTGCTGAGGGGAAAAGACAGTTTTGTAAGATGACGCTCCTGACCGCGTCCGCACATTTCCCAGATTTCTATCAGCCTCTGTCAGTCAGAACTAACTATGCTGGTTGCCAGGCAACCCGGTTGATGTATGGTGTCATTGTTCATTGTGTGCATGAGTCACCTGTACACCAGTAGCTGATAACAAACTAATGTCATGGCAAAGCAGGAAATGGCCACCAAATAGTGAAGGAATACGGGCAACGCTACAGGATCTGCTGGGGTTGTTTGTTGAAGTCATATTAACAAGCTTACAAGCTCTCTCTCTCTCTCTCTCTCTCTCACACGCACACACACACACACACACACACACACACACACACACACACACACACACACACACACACACACACACACACACACACACACACACACACACACACACACACACACACACACACACACACACACACACACACACACACACTTTTCTCAGAAATGAATGGTGAAACATTCAAAGTCACAGTAATTTAACTTCTTATTTTTCTTTATTGATTAGCATGGTCATTTGTTTTCTTTTGAAACAATTTGATAAATCAATACATTTTTCAGTATATAAATCTCAAAATATAGTTAATATTAAAAGCAATTTTTTTCAGAGTCGGTGAAGCTCAAACAAGCGAGTATTCCATTTCTGCTCGATTATTGACACAATGATAGATTCATTTTCTGTCAACAACCTTATTGATTGATGGACAGAACATTTCAGCGCTGGTGCTTTTCTCAGTGGTTTGGCTCCGATATGATTATTTAAAGCTTTGCAGATAAATGATGTCAGCCATCCTACTGGATTGGATGAGCCATGGATGCATCATTTCTCCACTTTGAACATGCTTTGTGACATAAAGGTCCTCTTATAAATGAATGTCTGGTCGCAGCTAATCTGTTTCTTAAAGGAGAGGAGACCTTTACAGTGAATTAAAAGGATTACTTCCTCATTAATCTGTCTTTTATTGAGTTAACTGGCGGCACAGGGAGATTGAGCAGCATGGGATGAGACGATTAGATGTGTCTGTCTGAGGAGGCTGAACAGTGCGTGGACTAGGCCCTGCGTGAAGTTTACAAGCATCGTTTTAACCCCAATTAGCAGGTTTTATGAATACAGAGCATATATGTTTTATTGATCTGTGGATCAGTTTACTCTCAAGTGTCCTCCTGTTGTCATGTTATCATTTTGATTTGTACAGTGTCGTTAGTTCCTCAGTGCAGAAATGGACAAGCATTGCTTTGCTCCTGTAATGCCATATGATCTTATGGCTGTAGTGATGTTATAGGCCTATTGACACCAACTGTAACTGTGTTATTAGGAAGGTATCAGGTCAGTATCACATGTTAACAGTTAAGTGATATGATATATTCCTCTCATATGAATAGTTTCAGCTCCAATCTGTGATCTGGAAATTCGACCGATTAAACTGTTTATACATGATAAGTAGTGGTAGAATTGTAAGGCTGATCCAATGAATGTTAAGTTAAATATCTGATTCATTAGGGACAATTTGAATTTAATTCCAATTTCCAAAGATAATTTATCAATTGAGATGTTAAACAGAAAAAAAAGTGTTAAAAGAGCCTCACATTTTTTTAATATCTGTAACAAGCAATTCATTCGTTTTTGTCAGGTTGATAACGTTTTATTCAAACAGAGGCTCCTTCAGAAACTACCTTCGCAAAACACTACAATTGTATCTGAAATTTCAAACTATTTAATATCGGGACACAGCAGCAACCTTACTAATCAATCTTGTCAAATTGTCCTGCTTGCAGGGATTAATACAGTATCACATTAAAATGAACAAACTGTAATCTTTGGCTTGAGGCAGTATTAGAACCTATTACAGCTGGGTTAAATTACTCTATTAAGTTATGATATGGTTATTATTGCCTTCCACACACACACACACACACACACACACACACACACACACACACACACACACACACACACACACACACACACACACACACACACACACACACACACACACACACACACACACTAATACAATATAAGCCTACACTACACACACTTTCATGGTTTCACAAAAGCAAACAAATAAATGTTGAGGTATTTACTTAATATGTGTTATAACATATTTACCACCACTCCCCTGTCTTGACTTTGTGCAGAATCTAAAACAGCATCCTTATTTATTTAAGCCCTAGCAAGGATGTTTTCACACAGGACCAGTGAGTAATAGGGAGTTAACTTGCCTCAGTTCGATTGATGTTAACAAGATATGAAAGCTCAACGCCCTGTCCAATTAATCCGCTCGGATGAATGTATATCTGTTCTGAGCAGAGAGGCCTTTAAAGAAAGAAAGGCCCTCCAAACACCCTTTTTTTATCAGTACGCTGCAGTTGAATGCAAGCGATTATTTTCTTTTTCTTCATGATAAATGCATTTAATCAGCACACAGCTCTGTCATATGCTCTTCGGCCTAGTTAAAATCTATTCACCAAAGCTAGGATGTTAGTGAGAAGAACCCTGGGTGATGGATATTTGTATGTGGCATGTAGAAAGATGCACAGTCGCTGATTTACATCACAGGTTACTCACAGGAGTACGAGAAGTTCCAACAGAAGAAATGCCTTTGTAGAACCAGCATTTAGAGTGACATATATCCAACGTCCCAACTCATGTGGCTAAGGAACAAGTGGGAGCGCAGCCAAACCCCCAGTGTATTAAGAGCTTGGCAAACTTGGCTGTCATTCTCAGTACATGCCTGTGTAAAGTCCTGGCTCACCACAGCAACACTAGAGTTACAACTTTGTGTTAAAGCCATGTGAGTAAAGGACAAGGGCCCAATCAGCCTCAGAGGAATGAGGCTGCAGACATAACACTGTCTTGTCAAGTCAGGTCAGAGGAAACTCACACACAATAATAATACTACACTTTATTTGTATGGCCCCTTACAAGAAATGCAACTCAAAGTGCTCTATAATTAAACATGGGCATGCACATATACATTTATATTTAAATAGAAATGGAATGAATATAAAAGCAGGGGGGAATTACACAAGAAAATAGGATGAAAGTAATACACATTGATAAAGAAAGCAAAACATATGATAAAAATTACTTCAGTGTGTACCTGTCGTCTGCATCACACAGACACACACACAGACACACACACACACACACACACACACACACACACACACACACACACACACACACACACACACACACACACACACACACACACCTCCAAGTTTACCTTATGACATTATAAACCATGAGATGATGTAGTGTCTGCATGAAGGGGAGTGTAAAGCTCACCAAACTGTTGAAGTTTATTTTCTTTCTTTCAATTCCACCCTTGGTATATATTTTTTTTGTTCTTGAATAACGTAGCTCCCTTCCATTTCCTTTTAAGTGGATGGCACTTTGAGTGAAGTTTTACCGTGCAGTGTTGAACCTCTGCTATAGTTTTCCCAGGAGCATAATACTATTATTATGTGAAGGAAGAGGAGGGGGGGTGTGGTGGTGGTGGGGGCGTCTGGGGGAAAGATGTTCCCAGATAATTCCTCCTGAAGACGATTCTATCTTTGTCTTCCTTCCTGCTGTTTTCAAGTGGGTAAAGATTCTTCTAAAACTTCATCTTTTGAAGAGTTTTCCTTTCTTCCCTCAGCTCAGAGATATTGTTTGGAGACATGGGCCTGTTTTCTTAACTTTAGGTCACAGTTCAAGGGTCAAAAAGTGAACTGCTACTGCCACTGCTAACTCCTCAGTGTCAGATTGTCCGCCCTGGAGGGAATTTGGATTGGTTTATCAAATCAGCATGATGGGTATTTATGTAGACCATGGTAATGTGTTATTCAGCACTTGCTTGATGCCACGTTTATCTTCACATTTGTCACTTTATCCTGCACCGACGCTTACGAGGCAGGCTGTAAACTCCACACAGGCCGATTGTATTTAAAAAGTGGCCTAATGATTAACTAGTGTCATTGTTCAGCAGATAGTTAACTGATTCCTTTCAACATAAAGGAGTAGGGGTTTATACTCTCATTCTTCTAGTCTTGAGGGTTGGTTTGTACATCTTCATGTCAAGTGGGAGCTTCACCCCGAGGCTGAGTTCCTTTATTATTATTATCATCATCATCATCATCATCATCACCATACTAGCTTTTATGATGAAGTTAAGGTAAGCATTCTGACTGGGCCATCTCTCGCTACCGATGTTTTCGCTGCAAAATATTCTAATCTTCTGGGCCGGCAGTAGCTCAGACCGCTGGAACTTTTGGGTTGAGAATTTGAGGGTTGTCGGTTCAAGTCAAGCGGGAACCGTCTTTGAGCATGGACTGGTAGCTGAAAAGGTGCCAGTTCACCTCCTCCTGGGAAATGGCGAAGTGTCCCTTGAGCAAACCCAACTAATCGGAGTGCGATGTGTCAAAATAATAACTTGGACAACCTGGTCAGCCATTGTCCTCCACATTTTACTCTGCCTCTGTACAACATGGGCTGAATCACAGCTTCTTTTCTCAGAAACAGGAGGGACTTTGTCAGTTCCCCCTTGCTCTAACAAATGGAGGCACAGACATAGCTTCATCTGTCCCTTCTTATAATTAACGTCTGCCTTGCCACCGAAAATACCTCTCCACCCGCTGAATTTATATGAACATTTTAATGCAGAGAACATTAAATAGCCCTGAGATACATTTCCCAAACCCAGGTCCTCACATTCGGCCCCTGTTCGTAAGAGGAGGAGTTGTGCTGCAAATATAATACTGTCGCCGTTGACAGGAAATCACTTCATAAATTAGAAAAAGGAGGTAAACATTTTCCCTTTTTCATTCTTATTTATTTCACCCTTGTGGGTAAATCTTGTAAACTTTTAGGGCGGTTCATCTTTTACAACAGCGTTTAGAGGGGATCATGTGTCTCTGCGGGGATGAACCGTGTATTTGATGCTGGCTTAGTGAGGGTATTAATCCTCATCCAGTGAGTTTTAATGTTTGTGCATGATGAACACACGCGCACCACCCTCCTTAGCCCCAAAGCTGGCAATGACAAACAAGGCAAAGCGCTTCAAACTGAGTCGTCAGCAGTATTAACGGCACTCCAATTACATCTTTACCTCCTTTGATCCCTCTATCCATCCCTTTCTTTTTTGCTTGTATTTCTCACACACTGCGAAGCCGCTGTTTGCAACCCACTGCTTCACTTTACACGTCTCCTTTATCTGACATGATAATTTAATGTATTAGTAAACAGACGCTGCAGGAGTCTCTCCCAGCGTCTCAATTCGAATAGTCCTGCCACCCCACATATACTGTACAAGCATACAAGCTCCTGTAAATGTTAGCAATACACTTAGGACTGAGCCAGGTGGCGAGACACCGGTGATCTCTAGGGGATTTGGAGGGGAGTTTGTTGACCCGGTTGCCATTGCCAACTTTGACACGGTTGCCCTGCAGCATCAAAATGGGGGAATTTTGCAGTGGAAGAGATGTTGTACCTGGCAGAGAGGAGAGCACCCAGAGAAGTAGAGGAAAGGTCAACTTCAGTTGTCAAAAGTGAAGAACCTCCTTTGGCATCAGCGTTGTGAGGGGAGACAGGGTTCGAGTAAGTAAAATCATATGCAGGGCAAGTTGATTGGCCAGTCACTGTCCCGCCCGGGCCAGTGACTGGCCAATCACAGTTCAGTATCTTTTTGTAGACTACCTTTTTTGTAGACTATCATGGTTCATTGAAATGCGCGTTGAGAGTCGTAATGAAAGCAGTGTTTATTTAAGACTCAATATAATAAACCTAATATTAAATATATTTTTTAATGGACAACCGATGCGTGGGCGTTTTGACAGGTGGAGCAAGAAGCGGGTGCACTCTCGCTCCGTTGGCAGAGCTGCCTACCGTCCGCCTGCGAGTCGACAAATCAATCGACTTGCTTTGCCCCCTTTCTTTCTTCCCACAGCAGAGGTTGAGGTGCAGAAAGTGATAACTGCGCTTTTCCTTTATCTGCCACCGTAATGTTACAGTATTTGCATACAAGCCCCAATGGTAATACAAATGAGAGGCGTTATTTAAACGCTGTGAATGCGTCTCCGGTGATTGTGTCGGTTGTAGACAGAAACGAACGGAGGGACTCCGCTCACTGTACAGTTCCTATAGTCGCGCAGTTTGGCACTGTGTTTTCAGGCTCGAGACATTCAATCAAATCGCGGAAGTCTTTCCCATTGAAATCGCTAACGGGGAGAATATCCCCGGTTATTATTTTAGCCACAAACCACAGTTCATCTGCGCGGCGGCTCACTCGCTGGCGAGATCACACGGTGAAACGCTGCTGTGATCGGACGAACGCATTGTGTGTTTCTTAGGTGATTTAACGTCATAGTCTCAGACGAGCGTTTAACTTATGCTGCATATTTTGCACTGCATTGTTTTTTATCAATAGTTTGAAAAAATGGTCCCACACCGGACTCTTATGTGAAGCTGACACTTCATGGAGAAGTGACACTCCTGCAGCGCGCTCACGACCAGACGTGAACTCACATACACGGTGAAATATCCCATTAAAAAAACGGCATAACCCCCTGATTTTCGTATTTCTATTCTATTTTTAAAGTCAACTTGAGCGCAAGTGGAAAACCGGTCATTCGGTCGACACATTCACATCCCTAATGCATATAGAGAAAGTAAAAAACAGCCTACCACACCACAAAGAATGATCAGACCTTCATCTCTTATTTTTTTTTTTATGTTTGAACATGACTTCTGCAGGTGAACTATTCATTAAACTGCCCAAATTCAAGAATAAAAACAATCAAAAATCATAAAATCAAACTACTGGACTTTAAAATACTGGCCGACTCTTTCAACATACTTTCAGTTGTAGGCTTCTAATTCAATATGTTTGCCTGGTTTTATATTATGTGTATGAGCAATATCAACATTTCATATAATTAACTAAAATAAAAATAACCAAATCTAAAGGGAATATCTATACTGTTACAGTATAGATATTCCCTTTAGATCTGGTTATCTTTCTTTATTTTTCTAATACAGGTATTATAATTATTGACACTAAATTATGAAGAAAAAAAAAGTGTGTGCAGGGCCAGTGAAAATATACAAGGGGCCAGTAAAACTCAGATCCACTGGCCCGGCGGGCCAGTAGGAAAAAAAAGTTATGTTGAACCCTGGGAGATTTCGATCCTGTCTGCTTTTTCAGACAGGCCAGTTTCTCAGGAGAGATACTTTCCAACTCAAACTTTAGTGTCACAGGGAGAAAAGTTGACAAGATTTCAGGGATGCAGCGCTGGTCGTCTGTCAAACTGCAGTGGGCGGCCATTGAGCGATAGTGACGTTTTCATTGCTGTTGTCAGACTTCTTGGGAGACTAACATCTTCATTGCACCTTGTGTTTCACAGCCTGACAGGGCCTTATGGAGTAGTGGAGCTGCAGAATGTGTCTCCTTTTGATATACTGTATATGTTTTACTTCCTCGACACTGGATATGAAGAAGTCGTTGTCATGTGCTTCAATATGGTGATGAATCATGATGATATGATGACGTTTAATTCAGTCCAGTATGTCCCAAATATTTGACCTTTTTCTGTAGATTGGTGGTTGATGTTTGACTTGACGATTGTGCCGGACAACTGATACCACCTTGAATACAAAGTGTGAGTGAGACACTGAAATTCAAGTGTTGTATAAGGTCCTCACTTTCACAACCGAAACAATGGTTTGATTATTCTAATAGAGGAGTAACAGAACAATAGGACTTGCTGGTATGTTTCGGTATTATTGCAAAAGAGATACAGCCTATTTTAGTTTTCGGCAGTGGGTTGGACAAAACACTTCTTGATTGATTCATTGAAATAATGTTGGCATTGATTGATATGAAAATAACACCTATAGCCTTTGATTCGATGTGCCAAATGATGCTTTAAATAATTGGTGTGAGTCAGTGTGTGTGTGTAGAGGAGACTAGAGGAGTGTGAGGCATTGGGGGGCTGGTGTTTAACTGGATGTTTGGATAGCTGTGTGCTTGTTCGCTGAGTGTCTGTTCGGGGGTGTCCCTCCGAGCACTTATCTTTCCCTGCATCTCCTAGATTTTCTGTCTTTATTGACAGATGACCACAAACCCAATTCCTTGGTTGGAATTAAGTGCAGCAGACTCCGGCCTTCTTCGGCAGTTCTTTGGATCACGTTCCCCCTGTTCCTGTACTACAGTGTAGTTAGTCTAAAGGACTAAACGGAAACAGGCAATCGGACAAGGATTGCAGTGAGGTTTTGGCACTTTCAGCAACATTTCTGCAGGATTATAAACCGCTCACCGATACACACATGCACTCACTCACATATAAAAGCACGCACGCACTCACGCACTCACACACACACCATTGCTCAGAGAACCAGCCTTGTAGACTCAGCGCTCTCCTTCACTCCAATGCCTGTCCCTCCTCTGCTTTCATTGGCCTCTTTATTATCGGCACAGCTTCCCCTTTTACAGTTGAAAGAGGACTTTTTATGAAAGCCTTCAGGGACAGGTGGAGAACCAAGACAATCCAGAGATGCACTGCAGGAACAAAGTTCTCCCTCTGGCTGCTTTGTCTAGTCTACCCCTTCCTCTTTAGCATCCTCTCATCCTTTTCTCCCATCTGGATTTCATCAGCTTTCCTCTGTAAATGTCCCCTTTTAGATCTCTCTTCTTTTAGCTTTCCCTCTCTACCTCCACTCCCGTTACTTTATTCTTAACCTCCTCCGTCCACCCTAATCCCTCCTGCCCTCCTCCTTCTTTCCCTTCCCCCCTTGACTCCACCCCTTTGTATTATTCTTGTTCCTCTCCTTTTCATTATCCTTTAGTTCTTCTTCCTACCTCTCCATTCCTCCCCCCATACCTCCATCTTGCCCCCTTTCTCTTTCTCTTTATTATGCAACCCAACCACCACCTCTGCTCCTCCTCCGCTGCCCAACCCTCGTTTCGGTCATTGTTGGAGAGCTGGCCCTCCCTGCATACTGTCTGCATACTTAGAATGGTTTTCATAGCTCAGCTCTCAGCGAGGGTGACTCGTTCCCTCTATACACACACAAATGTGTGAATTCACTGACTTGCTTCAACAAGTTAAAGCTTCCCGAGGTGACCTTTTCACATTGCGTGTTTACAGTCTTAAACACAAAGGTGGTTGGGTTACAGTGATACAAAAAAGGTTTAACAAGCATTACATCTCCTTTAAACATTTGCTGCCATTATCAAAATGTGTTACCTCATTTTCTGTGTAACATTTGTTTAAGTAATCATTGAAAAAGTGCTAAAGAATGAGCATGTTTTTCATCTTAGCACAAAGCTGACCGTAAAAAGAAAAAGAGGAAAATAATTAGTTTGTATAATGTTTGTCAGTCACCTATGTTGTTCACGTTATACACTTAGATAAACATAATAATCTCTTCACATTATTGTCTTTACTACATAAAGGATTGTCACAACTGCTGTTGTTAAGGGGATGTATGAATAAAGTTGTTCTTCTTAATCTGTTAAATCTGTTCTAACAGGTGAATGCCTGAAGTATGAGGATTTTCCTGTTACAAGTATTGAATTCCCTGTGCTGATACTTGTGCACAAGCCCAGAACTCGTTCTTAGAAAACAGTACCAGATACTGTGAAACCAAATCATCGCATTTGGAGTTCAGTAGATGAATATGTACTGGATTATTGCTCAGATTTTCCAAAAGCCAAATCGTATGAAGGCCAAATAAAGCAGGCATCTAAGCGAGAGGAGAGCACACTGTAATTAGATGAGGACTACTAGCCGTAGTTTGGGCTTATGTGTTTTGGATGGCGCTTTCTGATGTTCTTTAGAGTCGCATCATGGTCAGGCGTTGTCTCTCTTGCGCTTCATAACTTTTTGTAGATAATTCAATTTAACTGATTTTATTTATGTGGAGTGAACTATTCCTTTTATAGTCAAGGTTCTTCTGCTGCTTTGTTCCACTTGTGCGAAACCTGCAGCCTAGTGTCAGAGGATCATCCAAAAAGCATGGTATGCATACAAAACCCCCCTAACCCCTCAATTGATCCCTCGAGTATACATAAAAGTTAAATGAAAATGAAAACTACCTGTTAATCCTGTGCACTAACATACTTTGTTGTATGAAAGCACCTATTCAGAAACACAGCGCTGCGTCATAATGTTATGCAGTCATCTGCCGCCCCCACGCTGACCTTGGAGCTGCCCTCATCTATCAGCTCCGAGCCTCGCCGTTATCTGCTTCTCTGCAACCGTCCCTCCTCCTATATCTCCACTCTGCGGCTGCGTCTCAATCCTATGCTTGGCCTTCCTCTTCTTATCTGCTTCCCTCTTGCTGTATCTCAATGCTACCAGCAGCCTATCAAAACACCTCAACATAACCTTGGTTGTATTTTGCCCCCCCCTGGCAAAATCCCAGCGCAACGGTCAACTCTATAGTCAAAATTCAAGTCTGCCAAATAACCATCCCCGCTTCCTTTCATCCTTTGAAAATGTCACAGGCAATTCTGAGCCAGACCTCTCTTTGTCACGGGAAGTGTTCGGGGAATAGCTGCGTTTGACAGCAGAGTTAATAACAGTGGTGAAACCATCATCTTCTCCCGCACTCCCCATCTCTCAGCACAATAGTAATAAGAAATGCAAAACAGCTGTCTCGTATTCTTTTCTGCTCTGTTCCCACGATGGTTTCCTCTGGCTGTTGTATACTTTTTAATGCACCAAAAAATTGGACGAGGCGCAGAGGAGTGTATCGGCGCACATCCGTCCGGCATTGCTCGGAATGATTCCCCTGCCTTTCAGATAGGCACAGATGAAAGAGAGTGGAGGAAATGGGATGATAGGGAGGTTACAGTTAGTTCTCGCTTGTGTGTGTGTGTGTGTGTGTGTGTGTGAGAGTGTGTGTGTGTGTGTGGGGGGGGGGGGGGGGGGGGCTGGAGGGACGGAATGATGTTGCCCTCCAATATGGTTTAAATGAAACCCTTTCCCCTCCACAGACACTTTTATTAAAGCTGCAGGCTGCTGCTGTTGTCAGCCCTGTTTTAGCCAGAGACACCATGTGGATAAGCTCCTCAGAAAAATCCTCCTGAACCCACAAACACTCTTCATCCCATTATTATTTATTTCGGTCTCTTGTTGTCTTGATTGCCTTCTTCTATCTTCCCTATTATTTTGCCTGTTTCTCTGTTCCCCTTTACCTCCTCCTCCTTATGTCTGTTTCAAACATTTAATTGGCAAAACAGGATTATCGAGAACAATACAACAAAAATACACTTACAAAAATAATTACATTTTATATTTGACATAATGAAATGTTGAGTTTCATATAATCCAAAATATTTTAATTGATGATTAAAGTTGTAATCAAATTGAATTTATAACGGGATATAGCAGCACTTAGAGGAAACTATGCAATCGACAGCTTTGATGCTTGCATTTCTGTTATAAATCATTTAGGAAAAGCCTCTATACCAAATACACCATGGGACTCTGTCTCCCAATTGCAGATCTTAGCATTACCACAACAAGTTATAATACTAATTATACTGAATGTCAGATTTAAAATTGATGGATCTATTCAGAATATGTCAGAAACATTGAGTAAGTCCCATCTGTGCCATTGACCAGTTCTATAATAAATACTATAAAAACAACTGCTTTTTATCCATTCAGTGCTCAAAATATAACTTGATAAATCAATCAACAGCACATTTGATAATTGATTAACGGTTGAGGAGTTATCAAAAGAAAAATGCTGTTTCAAGCTCCCAGAATGTTAGAAGTTTGGCAGATTTACCTCTCTTATTTTATCTGTAATTGGATTATGTTTTTAATTTTTGAATGTTGATCGTCTTATCGGCTCACTGTAGAGTGGCCTCTCTCTGGACCGGTTTGCTGAGCCTCTTTCTCAATTAAACTTTACATTGATTAATCATAAAATAGGGAAAATGAAAGTAGTAGTCCGATGAAGTGATAATAAATATAATCATCCCTAGCTAGCAGCCCCATCTCCATTGTAATGATGGACGACGGCGACTGCATGGTTTTGATATCAATCTTGGTATCGGCCCAACGTATCGCTCTCTCACTTGTCTCTGTCAAGCGATGTGTCGCCGCCTGCTCAACGCTGTGGTTTTCCACCGCTGCTGAGATCCTCTTCATTTTTTTTTACACATTGTCAAAAGAGTTGAAATGATGGGAGAAGATGATGTATTATCCTGCTGATTGTCTTATTCACAGCTCAGGGGTAGAGCACGCCGCTTAATTGATCCAAGTGTGGTGGGGGTAGAGGAGCATGGTGGCAGTCCATCACTGTCATCTCCATCCATCAGTGCTACACAACACAAGTGCACACTCAAAGTTAAGAGGTGAAAAACACTGACTCACTCTTTCCTTTCTCTTTAGGAGTCTCCTCAGGGCCTTAAAGAAATTGAGATGGGAGTGATCTAATACATTAACAGTATTGGGACCAATGTGGTTGCAATCCACTCATCTTATATTGGACTGATGCCACTGATTCAAATTCCTCAGTTCCATTTTTGTGTGATTTTTCTACAAATGTGGTTATTTTTAATTCTGTTTTGTTAAGAGTTGTTGTCGCTGGCATGCTTAACAATAAAACCCTACTTCATTTATGAGTTGAGGTCTAACTGTTCAACTTTAAATTTTTTGCTCATTAAAAGTAGAATTGCTGCATTGCTTAAGCCTTCATAACCTCACACAAAATATCACCACCAACAAAAATAATTATCATAATTATCATATTGGACAGTATCGCTATTTGGACATTATCTAAAACCCAGATATTGGAATTGGATCAGAACTGATAAAAAGTGGATCAGTGCATACTGAAAAAGTCTGTTAAAGTCTGTCAAAGAAAAGTTAGGTCTGGCTGGCATTACATACTATGTCACCTTACAGCCCTTTTATTAAAGGCACTACGAGTAAGATGGCACGTTGGCGTCCCCTTTGGACAAAAGCGGTAGTATTTTTACGACGCCCGCTGTCGCAAATGCTCGTGCCAGGCGCGTGAGCGTGGACTGAGAAGGGCGCAATATAGTGCATGTTCGTGTGTTGAAAGTGTGAGGACTCTTTTCGGCTCCGTGAGAGTGGTTTTGACACTGCATCAACTAATGCCAGTCAGTACACACACCTGCTTGCAATGAGTTGATTCAGCAGCGTCACCTAACTACTCTCTCTCTCACGGAGCTGTGTCCTCACAGAAAGCGAATGAATGAGAGACGGCAGTTAGTAGACTATGGATCACGATGAGGTAATGTGTTTGTGTTGTTGATGTAAATAATGACTATTTCAGATAATGGTTATCTGATGATGGTGAAGCAAAGCAAACTTTGTGTTAGTACCAACCGCTCATTCATTTAGCAGTCTAGTTTCGCTCTCGTGAAATTGTATACACGTTGCTTGGCAACGTCCTCCCGCCCGCCTATCACTCACTCTCCCTTTTCGCTTTTCTTCATTGCATTCTCTTTTTTTTCTTTGATGGTTCAGCCCCGTTATCAGTCATTTATGACGACAAATAACTGTCTCAAACAAGGCTCCCGCTCCCCTTCCCTCACCTGGAGGGATAGGCTTCTCAAATCGCGTTGCAGCGCCACACTGAAATCTGCAACCAATACGGATATGTGACCATAGAGCTTGCACGAGCGAACCGAAAATCGGACTGGGTGTGCGACCAGACCAAAAGCAGTAATAAAAACTATATAAAAACGTCTTTCTTTGCACTGATGGTCTCGTTTGCTGTTAAAGGTAATTTATGATTATCAGAGGAAACATGAGGTTGTTTAAAAGATATTTAAATGTTACTCGTATCCGCTTTAAGTTTCACATTAATCTTAATAATGATGAAGTGCATTTGAGTGGTTTATGGATGCCGTCACCTCCGTATTGGGCCGGAAGGTTGATTCATTCCTGCAGCCAACTTGCCGTAGCTGATCTTGTTAGGCACTAATAGGGGAGACAGCCTGCAGTGTTATATCATGCAAAGTTCTGAAAGGTGTTGTTTTTCGTTGCAAAAATTGGTCATGACTTTCACTTTAATGGGCAGTAAATCATCTGAAACTTGCTGACACCGTCTATGCCTTCTCTCTCTCTTCCTCTCTCTCTCTCTCACTCTCTTGTGTGTCTATTGGAAGAGAAAAACAATGCAATTAAGTGAAGAATTCACATTGCTGTCACCCTATTTAGGGCTGTACTGCTTCTGTGCTGTAGATGTACTGGCCACGCTCACATGGAGCGTTGGGCTGAGACCAGCATTGGATTTCTGCAAAGGTCTACAAAAATATAACTGTAGTTTCCACCATTATTCTATCCAACATGTATTCTCTCTTTTTCTCTATGTTGGTGTACAGATGGATCATGTCGTTATAAGAATCCTGCAGTCCAATGTCTAACTTTCTCCTCTCCACGGTGGTTCAGCAGCACACTTTCTGTCCTTTCCTTTGCCCCCACATTTGTTTGGGTTATTGTGCTGTAAATGTCTGAATCATTTGCATTTTTAAGGTCAACTTCTTTTTCTTCTGTTGGTTCACCATGGTCCCGTGGAGAATAACTCCGAAGAATAGCTTAATCATTATGCGATTGAGCGACACATTGAGTATGTGCTGGGCAGCAGCCAGGGACTCATGCCAGCCTTATATTTTCATGTCAGGTATGCATTAGGAAAACATCAGGACATCGACTTTTCGGGACGTGGAGTGAATTTATTTACCAGCATCTTCAGTCTCTGTCATTTAGAAATGAGGAAGATTGCTGTCAGTTACCCAGCTGCAAGTGACTGCTGGCAGCACTGCAACTGCAATATGTTTGTGTGCTGCACCTTTGAGCTCCATTAATGGCATCATTAGCATTACCAGTTATGTGAATATGTCACAGTGCGTTGAGAAGGATGGACTTGGAAATGTGACATTTGCTTTGTTTGCCAGGTACCAAAAGGAGAGAAAGCAAATGATCCAGAAAAGGTTGTAACTTTGATGTGCGCCCAACAAAATAAATTAAATGACAGTGTGTTGTACTCCTGGGAACTAGAGATCTTCTACTTTTTCTTTACTTTTTGGAACATTCATATTGGATTTTGGGTTTAGCAATCCACTGAGAATCTACATTGTTGAAGCACATCCTCCGTTTTCAACTCGGTTTAAAAAATATGCCAGTACTGTGTTTGTGCTTCAACTGACCATTGGATTACTTAATAATTCCATGTCTCAGACCTCCTGAGGAAAAGCCATAGGTCACAAACCCCCCTTTGATAAGATTTGGCCATCAGTGGAATATTCCAGTGAGAAGAGACACCCCAACGTAGTAAAGGACCAGCACTTGGTAATTAGCCAATGCAAATGAATAACAGTAATGGAAAATTACAATCTTGACTAAATCCACAGGTTCATTTTAAGTTGGTTAGAATGCCGTAAGGGAGGCCTTGGCTTTTTGTCAGTGTTACTTTTCATCGTAACACATTGTTTGCTGAATATCGTTTTCCTCTAAATGTGTTGACTTGGCACTATTTTTTTGGTACTTCATGACACTGAGACTTTTACAACTGTAGTCTTTCTTGGCCGGCTGCATTATTATTATTTCTCGAAGTGGTTGGCAAGGTTCAATTTCTGAGCTCAATGGAATTATTTTTCTGCATGATAATAAAATTATAGTTTAATACACTTGTAAAATCAAAAATACAGGGCATATGATGGCCTTGCAGTTTCCTTTGCAATAATTAAATTGAAACTTCCAGGGGGAAAAAATCTGCTATTGGAAGGCATAACATAAAATCCATGAACCAATAAAATTGCATTCTAACCAATTGAACCTGTGGATTTATTCAGGGTTGTCATTATCCATAACTGTTATTAATTTGCATTGGCTAATTATCATTTTCTGGTCCTTTCCTAAATAAGTATCTCTACTCTCTGGAATATCCCTCTGACCTTGTGCATATTTGCTTAAGTTATTATGCATTGCAGAGCGTTGCCTTCGGCAATCCTTATATGAGTGCAAAAGGTCACAATTATTTCCTGTTAGCAAGCTCCTGTTTGGCTTTGATTTGATATGTGCATTTGTCATCCAAGATAAATACTGTGCTTTTCATTTTCCACAGATTTTCTAAAATATTTTATTTCGAAAAACAGCTTTCCTCCGTATCCAGGACTCTGTGTTCTTAACGCACTGGAGTGAAAAGTTTATCGAATGTAATCCATTTGTTTTTATTAGGCTCAAAACAAAGAAATAAAATGACATATCTGACTGACTTATGACTTACCTTATGCTGAGAACAGAAGAGAAGTGAAAGCAAACACACATCGATGGCATGAAACATACTGTATGTTTGTTGTAACTTTAAGAATCTATGACGTGCAATAAGTTATGAAAGAAAAAAAACTCAACTCCAGCTCCAACTCCCTTTTTGTCCTGAAGGTTCAGCGTGATTACTTTTCATCAGGATTTCTCTCCTCCCATTGGATTCTAGTTCTGGAATCAGACCAGCTCCATCTGCACTTGGTTGGATAACCATAGCAAACTTTCCAAAACTGGGTCTAATGAATGAAGTTGAGGAAAGCATGCTGTGCTGATAAGGCAGCATCAGCGATCAGACATCGCAGCACCCGTGCACACAGGGAACACACATGATCAATCATTTAACAGATGCAGGACCTCTGTGTTTGTATTTCTGATTTTCTTTCACTGATCAAGCCTGCTTCTTCCAGTAATTTTTATGTATGTACTGTATATATATATATATATATATATATATATACACAAAGTATATTTTTATAAATCTCATTAGCTGGTTGTGCGAAATCGAGCTGGGCATAGGTCAGCTGGTGGTTTCTGGTAAGGTGTCCTTAAAAGAGGACAGGGGAAAGTATAGGAAAAACATACAATAGAGAGAGACAGTGAGGAAGAACATGTGAAATGTTAACCGAAGAACATTTGCTTCTGCTGTTAAGGTGTTCACTGAAAGTCGTGGGCTGATTCTTCAAGGCAATATGAAGAAAAGATAGTCATACTGTTTGTACCCAAAACAGTCTTGTAGAGTCATGATACCTCAGCAATTAATGCAATAGTGCCATAGGTCAGGCTCATCCTTTTTACTGTATGGTCACAAAAATTAGACATCAGATCAAATTTATTTGGCCCTGAATTTTTTTAGTTCCCAAGCATAATACAAATCTGTTTCCTGATTCTAAAGGACATTTTAAAATAAAAGGGTACTTTCATTGTGTGTCTCCAAGGTTTCTTCATACCGGTACTTGCTTTTGACCACTGTACCTTTCTGAAAGATCATAACATTTATGAATAGGGGTGCTTTTAGATTTAATCAAATGATTGTGAATAAAATATCAGAAAATACTAACGTTTTGAGAAGACGGAACCATAGAATGTTATTGCTAAATATTCAGTTGAATACATGTAAAAGTTATTGTTGTCAATTATTTTTTCAGCACTATTCACATGTGAATGTATGATTACGGAAGTCAATTTCCCATTCTATGTCCAATCATTGTTGAGTCTTGTCTGTTACATTGTGGCAGACTTTTCAATCTATTTATACTTCCCTGAAAACAAACAAAAGTATAGAAAAATACCCCAAACCCCCAAACAAGAGCACATTGTCTTTAGCATGGGTGAGTCCCTTATTCCCTATGTTTTCTTATATAGGCCTACCTTAACTGTTAAATGCTGTATGGGAAACATTTTAACGAGTCTTATGGGAAAGTGTTGTCCAACCATTAGCTCCAGTGAAGCTGCTTAGAGGCCACTGAGACTGAGAATAGTGCTTATACCGGGCAGCTACTGGTGGCCGACAGACAGCCTCATGCTAGATATACAGGGCAGTTTTCAACCTGTGTCTCTCGTTGGAAAAATAGAGGCTAAGTCTTTGCACCTTTTTACAGCTTAAAAGTATATTCTTCTACCACGATAATGGGCAAACAATCAAGCTGTGGGGAGGCAAACATGGATAATGTGTATGGTGATATCCTGTCCTTTCAGATTGGCCTTCGATTGCATAAAAAAACACACCATAGTGTCAAAAACTCTGACTCAGTCAGCATCGATGGAACCAGAACATGCAAAGCTCTAATTTGATACGCACTCTGGTGTTGTCATGTTTACTCAGAGATAAGTCCCATATTAACAGAGAAACATGCTGAAAGTAAGCCAGTGTGACAACATGTCAGAGTATGTCTGTAATTCAATGGAGATCAATAGACATATTTCATGTCGTATGTATGCAGCATGAATACAACAAGATGAAGAGTCGTACACGCCCAAGACGCTGAGCAAATACCAGCACATAGCGGGACACTCTGTACACATAACAAGCTGCTTTGGGAATGTGTGTGTGTGTCTGTGTGTGTTGAGGAGGGGGGGGGGCTCTGTTGTGGGTACAGGAGTGCTGGAATACTTGTTTTTAAAATGCTTAGGATGTGTGCAATGTCAACATTTCCACTAACCCTCCCTTTTCTGTTGAATTCTGGGATAGCTTTAACATTGTTGATCCAGAGGTTTACTGTATGTTTGTGTGTGTCTGCGCGTGTACTGGAAGTATATGTTGGTTTCAGGAAGGAGATTGTATGAGGGGGAAATGGGAGGACAATACCTCTGGCCTCAGTGTAGCACAGTCTGGTCAGTGGGGCAGTGAGCTGCCTGACTGCACTGCATGTCGGGGGCAAATGGAATTTCAGGTCAAATTCCTGTGTTCAGGCTCTATATGCCTAAAGGTGTAAAGCCCCAGTGGTTGCCACACAAGGCTACTAGGATCATTACATACACACAACAGTCACAGATGGAATGGACCAACAAGTCCTACAAATGAAACAACATGATTGGTCAAAAGTTTGTAATCAGAAATTAGAAAAGGTTTATAACCAGGTACATTATCAGGTGCAAACATACACTACTAATACATCTAAATAACAGCAAGGGGCTTCCCAAACTGAACCTTAACATGACATTTTAACAGTTTATTTGAGCAGCTAGAAACATAACTTTATTTAGAGTAGGCTACACATAGTAGCACACTTCAACATGTGGACTGGACATTCTATAGGCATTCAACCACCAACCCTCTGATAAAAGAGCCTTCCTGTTTACCACTGGATCTACAGCTGCCCCCTGCAAACATTGTCTTCTTTTTGAGTGCTTCCATCCTGCTCGCTCTAATTTAAGAAAGAAAGACAACAAGTGATGTACCTTACAAGAAGAAAGAAAGGAAGCCGAGGAGGAAGTGGATGACCAGCTCTGAGACCAAACACTGCTTCGATAGATACTGAAAGAGAGATAACAGAGCCACAATAAAGACGGCTCCCATTTGTTTCTTGAATGTTGTTAAAAGTTAACTTTTTTAATACCTCTGTAGTCCAGACCGGCTCGGGGAATGTTTCTCCAATATGACCCGTTTTTTTTATTACTTCTGTATGTCAGGCTTCCTCAGGGGATGTCTACCTAAAATCCCCTAAAACAAGCCTCTGAACTCCCCTGTGGTGCAGAGCTGTTGTATAAAATGAGCCACTGGAATGCCGTTAGTGGCTGCAGCCTCACTCCTCTGTGTTTCTCGGAGCTGCTCTGATTTGCCGTCTCACCAGAGACTCAGGATAATTAGTCCAAATGAGGGATTACCTTCCGGCCACTGCGCATTTTACGATCAGTCCAACATAATAGTGGCTTTCAGTGACCCCAGATACCACACATTTGCCAGTGAAACCTTGACTGGCTGTGGCTGCTTGGTTGATACTGGCTGCATGGCTACATTTTGTTTGATAAACCAAGAAGTGGATTTATATTAGGATTTCTCGGCATTGCAGTAACTGGACACGTGTTACTCATCAATCTACAAAACACACTTTCCCACTGGGATTTGCTGTTACATATAGCATGCATTGGAATTATTTCCTCTTGGCTTGTGCACAGTAATGCACACTTGATCTTATAACATTGTTCACTTTTACGACAGCTATTACTTTTTTGTCTGCTTTTCCTTTCAGTGATGAGTCAGAGTTGGAATGATGTTGAATTACTGCCTCGCTTTCTTTTAAAGCCGCACACAATAAGCAACCTCCTAATTGTCTGGTATGAAGTGCCTTGGTGTCTGGGAACTGACGGGATAGCAAGTGTTAACTGTTAAACTAGCTCATCGCAGTAATTGGTCGTCCTGCTGGGTTATTGGTAACACCTCACTAATAATGTAGAGAAGTGACTTTGAGTTCATTGGTAGACTTGCAGGCCTGGGAAATACTGAAAGTGCTGACTGACTGATATCTCAGTACAGTGCAATTTTTAAATCCAATAGATGCATGTTAAAGCCGATGTACATTTTCAAAGCGGAAATTAGCAGCTAATGAGATATTGTCTACAAAGCGCTGACACTGCGGGGTTGTTGACATACTTACATTGTTTTGCATATTTTATGATATTAATAATAATACAAAAAACTCAATAGGCCACGGAAGGCAAATGTGGCTAAGGGTTCTGTTTTATGCTGACAGCAATGCTTCTTCAGGTACTGTATGAACAACGTCAGCGAATAAACGTGCAGCAACATGAAAAATTGCCTCATTGGGACATTTCTAATTAAAGCTTTCCTTTTTAATCAGAATATTTAGCATTGTAAACCATCAATAACTTTGAGTATAACAAATTACTTTTGATTATAATAAACCAAATTTAGGATTGATGTGTACAGTATATGCTTCAGCATCAAACATAAAACACGGAGTAGCAGTTTGTTGTAGAAATATTCATTGCTCAATCCACAGAATGTTCTGGGTTTGAATCTTGGCTGTGTCCATTCTGAGTGTTCTCTGTATACTCAAGCAGGCTTCCTGCAGATCTTCTGGTTTCCCTCAACAGTCCAAAGGCATACATAAAGTGAAGAGAATAGCTTTAATTTGAATGTTTAATTTCAGCTGTATGTGTATATGTACTGCAAATTAAATCTAATGCGTCTAACTGGCTGGATCAAAGACAAAATGTATAAAACTAATTTGGTTTTGACAGTTAAAATATACTTTGGCATGTTTGACTTTGGTAAATGGACAAATTCTGACACACACATACAGAATTCAGTTTTTTTGGATGGAACCAGTTAATCCACTGAATACTAATCCTTAGTTTATGGTGAAAATCCTCTCCATTTCAGCCCATCTCCCTTATTTGACATTTGTCCATGTTCTTCTCCTATACTCTCCTCCAATTGCAACTGCCAATGGTTCTCTGTTGCTCTTTAAATTATCAGCACACAGACAGGTTTACAGGCATCTAATCATGTCAGCACCGGATGCAGTAACAGACGGATGGATGGATGGATGGATGGGTGATTCATATGTGCACATTAAAGAGGACCTATGATACTTTTTGACTTTTATGACCTATAAACGTTGTTATAATGATTTATAGTCATGTTTAACCATACTAGCTTATCAAATAATGACGTACATGCATTTCGACGTATTCCCTGCTGACCGTCTGGGCTGGCTGTGCAGATCACTAAACACTAGGGCAGCCGGTCGAGAAATCACGTGACAAATGGTTCAGAATTTCCGGACATTCTTTTCGTCACACGGACATTCTTTTCGTCACACAAGCGGATGTTTCCATGTATGGTAATGCTGCTCAGGCAAGCTCTGGCCATGCCCCCACCTTCCTGCTCTGAAATCTCCCGCTCGCGCTACTGAAATTGTTCCGGAAGAAAGGTAACCAATCACAACGGAGTGGGGTTTGCAGGAGGGGGGGGGGGGGGGGGGTAAGGGGCGGAGAAGCACAGAGCCACGTTTGTTTGTGATGTGATTCGTGTCAGGTTGCTCTATAGGAGTTTTTAACAAGAAATTAAGACCAGAAAAGTAGTATAATAGGAGATCTTTAAAGGGTCATAAATGTCAGTATTAAAAACCGTAACAAATTTCAGTCATGACTGGGCAGTCTGAAATGTCATAGCAATCTCCCATGGTGCAGTTCTGTTCTTAAGTCATATAGAATACCATGAGTATATATTTACTTTATTACAAAAAAGGTCAAGAAACTTAAAAAAAAGGTTCTAAAGCATAATACAGAATAAGGGGATGGTGTTACTTAAACGAAAAGCTATAACTTCTCACAGTTCTTGTTTATAGTCACATTGGTCACATTTAAGTCCTCGACTTGCACTAGGCTGTCCCTGTTAATTTGGCTGCAGTGCATGCATTAGCAGTTCTAGTGGTTTTGCAGTTTCTGAAGTTTGATAGCACATCCTCAGAGCTTAATATTGTAACCTGTTAATAAAATATTCATTTGCCCTGCTATCAGAGAGCTTTGAAGTGTACCGGCACCCTTTGTCACGATATTCTAGAAAGAAAAATGCTTTTTCAAACATGCTGCATATCCTGTTCCCGTTTGAAACGGAACAATGACAACCACGTTCCCCTGAATGTTCCCTGTCCCTGATGTCAGTGCACTCTCAAGGGGCAAACGCTTGATTTTGTGTCAAAAGGTCAGAACAAAAGAGTTTGAAAAACATCTTGTGGCTTAAGTTCAGAGCACAGTTTGCGCATGTAGTGCTTTCTACGTAATACAGGTAGACATACTAGATGCCATTTCGCTGTTATCAACCTGCCGTTACCTTCCACATCTACACTTCCACATTTCAACATTACACTTCTCACAGTATTTGTTCAGTCGGCAACATAGTCCCCCTCCTGCTCGACAGGAAAAGAGGTCTGAGTCAGTCTCTAGCAACAATGGTGTGATTCCGACACACCCTCCACACCAAAGAAGCAATATTTAGTTGAATGCAAAAAGTCCTTCAGTTCGCATCCTATCCTTTGTTTCGTGCATGGTTGGTCAATGTTTTTTTTTTCTGGCACTTAACCTGAACATTTGGGAAATTATATAGAATTAGCTCACGTGTAATAACAGAGGAGAACGTGAAGGTCTTTCTGTTGCATTAAACTTCTTATCTTGCCATGCTATTAAACATTGATTTTGCGCTAATAGGAGGGGATGGGATGCGGTCTACTGACTCCCTCCCTCCCACCCCCCGATGATGATAAATTGCCCGACGCAGTGAGCTGTGGTAGCTTGGTTTATCCACATCATTATTCACCACAGCTCACCTGCATCTTTTCGCCTGTTAATGAAAACCAAATACATCTAAGAAATATGAATTGGGATCGACTGACGTTTTCGTTCAGGGTTGTGCAGTGCAGCTGGTCAAATGTCAGCGTGCGTAGTTGCAGCGGGTGTTAAATATCCTTTAGTTTAATAGTGTTTGCTTTTTAAACTGTCCACTGCCTTTTCCCTGCTGGGTTTTGCTGATAAGACACATGAAATAAATGCCGAAAATTTCACACACAGAGTTGCTGTGAAATGATTGATGAAGTCCAGGGTGATACAGGATGAGGCAGCAGCGCATTCAGATGTGCAGGTTCAAGGTTACTGCATCAGCTATGAGGGTGGTTGCGTGATTCCATACAATATTTAGTTTGTCATCACTGTATTTGAACCAGATTTTTTCCTCTTTCTTTTCCTCTCAGAAAATAACTCAACTAGGAATAGAAATAGTCTCTGCAGTCAGAATTTTTCATAAAGTATTGGAGAAGATATGGCTGCTAAATTATCTGAGAAGCTCGCACTATTGCAAATAACAATATTGTTAATGTTGTTGTAGATTTGCCTGAATGAGTCATACGCCCTTGTTCAGTGACGCACTGACATGAACGACCCTGTAATGATACTTCCTGCTGACGGAATGGCTAATTTTCCCTCTTTAACATGCTAAGCTTGCACTTGACTTTCACACCGGCAATATGCTTTCCATACTATGAATAATAATACCATAACAGTGGACCATTAACATGAATATTAATTCAGAGTAGGTTTTGTTGTAATTGAAACAGTGATGTATAGCTAATAACTATGAATCCCAATGCAAGAACAGCACACTTCAATGTGCCTGTGATAATAGACTTCAGAGTGTTTCAAGGAGTATAATCAAAATAATACAAAACCCCATTGAATGACTTGATAATGAAGTAAATATCCGTACAGGAAAGAAAGCGGTAATCCATAGATCACATGGATAATAAAAGCTCTTGAATTCTCCCGACATGTCAGAGAACTTGCAAAGGAGCAGCTCTGATACTTGCTTAAGTTTGATTTGGCTGAGCTTTTTTGAAAGGAGAACCATTTGGAATCAGTGTATTTGATTATTTGATAAAAAAAAAATCACTTTTAGAAATTGGCTACTATTCTCCCCAAAATCACACACCAATGAGCTGAAAGAAAAATCCCAAATGAAATGTAAAGGATAAAATATATCATTATCTGCATTGAATTATGAAGGTTATTATACCGTTTTAACTGCATCAGTAGTCTGTAGGTTGGGAAGAGGAAGCAATGAACCAGTAGCAATAATTGTTTAAAGGCAAGGTGTTAATTTGTTCAAATGAGATTTTGCCGTTACCCAGGTGACAGGGCCATGACTTCATTGCATGGGATGAGGGCAGAGTGTTGTCGTTTCAGATTTTTTTTTTTTTGTCAGTTTTGTGTTCCTCTTTCCAAACTAACAAGGGAAGTCATATTGATTAACTTCTCTCGCCAGGAAGGGAAGTTTATGTATTTTCATCAAAGTCCATGTCTACTGCGAGACGCGATTAAATTCTGCCAGCTGAGGACTTGTTTTCCACTTTACCAGACAGGAAATTATTTTCCAATTCTACTTCTGGGCATGGTTGCTCTGCAAATATGGAACGACTATGGAAACCAACATCATGTACGACTCTCAGTGCAGGGCAAAATCTTATTATCCAATTTGCTGTATGCCTGAAAGCCATTCAAAGTTTTCAAATTGGAAAGCAGGTGGAAACTTGTACAACATTAATTTGTCATTGTAAGTTCACGCTTTGAAAGCTTTTGTTCTCTGCCTCCATCAAAGTATGTGAGGAATGACATTGTGGGATTGTGCTCAATGAAAAATGAATGAGGGATTTCTTAGCAGCCTTTTCCCTATTTCTAATCTGGTGATTTTTCAGATATTTTTCTTCTGAATGTGGATCATTTCAGCTACATGATTATCTCAACATTAGACCAAATATCTTTCCTTGGAGAATTGAAACTAAGTGTCCCACTGGGTTGTCTAGTCCCCCAGGCGAGTGGCATGCAGGACTGATTGATTGCAGCATGCTAGCAGCCTTTTGAACACTTTATTATGATGCATCTGCCTCGCTGCCTTCTACTGGTGCCAATGACAAATGCAGCCCCTTCTAAGCCTCATGGCCAGGAGTGCAACATCTGCCCCTGGATGAATGCTTTTTCATTTAAGAGGCAGATTGAAAAGGGCCGACAGAGTCAAGTGTCGTAAGTGCTTTGTAAGATATAATAATTATTTGGCAGCGAAATCCCTTCTCCTCACTCCAATCTAACTTTAAACTCCCATTCCATTTCCAGTGAGAAAATCTCTAATATTCTCCTTTTCCTTGTTCCTCTCTTGCAGTGGTTGCATTTCCTCTTTTCCACCATAAGTTTCAAGATACTATATACTACACATATGCTGTAGTTATAAGGCAGGAGAAATGAGAACATTGAAGACTCCCCCTCTTCCCTGAGTATGTAATTAAGAGTTATTTTTTAATACAATTTTTTATTTTCTCCAAAACCTTTTTTTATTTTGTGGTTCTCACACCACGGGTAATGTGTCGAAGATGTGGATTTACTTACCTTGCTAATTTTGTTAGAATAACTTGGCCCATAGTCTCAGGCAAACTGTAGACAGAAAATGAAAGTGAGCTGAGCTTCTGAGCAGTGACAACTAGGAGCCTACAGGTTGGAGAAGGGGTTTCATACTGATATGTTCCTGCTTTGGATCCCTGGGAAACATAACTCACTGTGGGAAAAGTGAGAAATGGCCGTTTTTCACCAGAAGTTATGGACATTTCCTTGAATGAAGTGTATTTCGCTAAAGTGCCTTGAATGTTCAGTGGCCCACAGTAGAAGACTGTGAATGTTAGCAGCTTCCAGCTGCCAGCTCCAGCTGCCAGTATATGAAGCCAAGACCATACATGCTCAGCAAAATAATCATGTGTAAATAAAAGGTAGAATTCTATGTTTGGACTGTGTAGAGGTGGAATTTGTGTTAAAATGTTATCAAGCCTGCATACAACTTACAGGCTCTTTATGTAAGTGTGTATGCAGCTGTGCTGGTTACATATTGAATGATTGCACATGTACTGTGTGGATGTTAATCAGTTTTTGGGCAAGCAGCCAGCTTCAAATGTAACTGGATATTTCTGCATAATGATATGATCATGGGACAGCAACAAATTTGAAAACATCGCTAACTTATAATGAATAAACCTTTTATGAATACAAATAGCAGTATTTCATGTCTAGGAACATATCGATATTTCAGTATTGACCAGTCAGGAACCATTACCAATTCGGTTTGCGATACCCATCCCTAGTTGAGCGTTAATTCCTACTAAAATATGGCTTGTTTTACTCCTTAAAATTATTGCCCCAAAGCCAGATTGAAGATCGCTTGGACTCTTATTGACACCCATTTAAGATTGAAGACTGATCCGTACTTTGACTTGTGATGGCAACGTTGTCCACAGCTAATGCAGTTCCCCATGCCCCTGTCTCTTTGCCAAAACGTTCAGTAGATCTGAGTCCATCCATCAAAACAACCCTTTAGGATAAACCAGGATTTTGTATCAGAAATAATGTGCTCCTCATAACAGTATGGCACTAATGTTCCTCACAGGTTGGGGTTTAAACTGAATTCATACATTATCTATACTCCAGGTACTCAGGGTTAGTTTGACATTGATGGGCGGGAGGTTCACTGCATACAATAGGCTGCTAATGATCAAGATAATTATTTATTTATTTAACCTTTATTTTTCCAGATAAAACATTAAGAACAGTTTCTTATTTACAATATTGATCTGGTCCAAGAGGCCCCACTAGGAGTAAAGGTATAAATAACAAATACACAAGCATGACTCACTTAGACAAATATAAAACGGATGTACAAATGCACAGCCTATGTACAGTAACAAAATAGAAAACACTAAAGCACTAAAAACTAGTCGGGACGGGCGTAGAGGTCTGGACAGGGTGTAATAAATAAGAAACAACACAAAAATTAAACGAATGTATGCGTGTGTGCGTGCGAGCATGTGTATGCGAGCGGATGCATGTGAAAAAAAAAAAAAAAAAAAAAATTAAGATGTGTCAATGATATATTGTGTGTGAAGGGTGTATGCAAGTGAGAAACACTGGAATCAACAGGAGCAGGGGGGGTCTACTAAAACAATGTTAAGTTTCTGCTTGAAGGCAGACTGTGAAGTAAACGCTGTAAGTTTGAGGGTGTCTTGAATGTTGTTCCAGTCAAAAGCTGCTGCAAAATGAAAGGAGTTTCGGCCGAAGGTAGTCCTGGTGAGTGGGTTACTGAGTTTGATAAGCTCAGATGATCTTGTGCGGTAAGTGCTTCTGGAGAGGTGGAGAAGGGAGGAAAGGTAAGACGGGGTCTTGCCCAGGAGTGTCTTATAAATAAACTGGAGCCAATGTCGGAGTCGGCGGGTTTGGAGGGAGGGCCAGTCCACCAGTTTGAAAAGTTCGCAGTGGTGTGTATGAAAGGGAGCATTGGTGGCAAAGCGGATAGCTGAATGGTGAAGAACGTCCAGTTTGTGTAGCGCTGTTTTTGAAGCCATTTTATAGATTGTATCACCATAGTCAAGGATGGGCAGGATGGTCATTTTTACAAGTGTAAGTTTAGCAGAGCGTGTGAAGGATGCTTTGTTCCGGAAGAGAAAGGCCAATCTGGCTTTCACTTTAGTCTGAATATTGTTGATATGGACGGAGAATGAAAGGGAAGAGTCCAGCCAAAGCCCTAGGTATTTGTAGGACTTAACTGCAGTGGACTGATGGGAAAAGTAAGGTCAGTGAGAAAGCGTTTTCCTCATGGGTGTTAATTAGAGGTCAGGTTGTTTCAAAGTGTTCGACTTAAAATGTATAGGATGGTGTTTATACATGAGGGAAGAACCTGAGAAATCACACAGAGAAGGTGCAGGTCAGCAAGGAAGTTTAGTTTTAAGTACATTAGGGTTAAATGTCGAGAAACAGGAAATGGAAATAGAGAGATATGAGTGGGCACCATCAAACCAGGATAAAGGAAACCATCCCCCCTCCCCCAAGAAATGTTCCTAACTTCCTCTGAAACGCCAACGTTCCAAAAACAAGATATCCGGTATCTTAAATAAGCACTATGTACTTTTTCCACATGGCCGAATAGCTTCTGTAGTAAAACACCCCACCCTAATGATAAATAAAGAAGAGCTCAGTGTCTGCTGTAATTGTGTGCTGTCAAGCGGATGGTACCTTTCACATCCTACTGATAAGTTTATCCAGACATAGACTGAGAAGGTTGTTTTCCACAGGTATTAAAGTGGCATTCATGGACCTTGGGCTGATATTGGATATTTATACTTCTTATGTCCAGGATGGTCTCTGCTCCTCTCTGTTCTACTTACATTATATGTTGATTTTTCCGGTGTTATCAACATCAACCCTGAACACTAAAATTAAACTGACATTAAATGCACATTTAAACACCAGTGATTGCTACAACAAAAGGAATATTAATAGCAAACTATTTTGGTCTGCAGCAGTCGTTTGAGTGCTTTCTTGTTTGTCTTTCTTGCTTCTTTTATTAATCAATGTCCTTTTCTTGTAATTTTTATTTTTGGTTACGGGTAAATGGTGTCAGCTTCAGTGTTTATTCCTATTGTAAAGTCTGTCACCCGCAAAAGACTCAGCAGCATCACAGTGTTGTGTGCGATGCTGAGTTTTTCAGCCCTTCTTTTGTTACCCAACAGTGCCAATAATACACAGTAACACCTACTGGGTGTTGGGTGACCTCATATTGGCACTGGCAGACGAGAGAAGGCTGATTACAAGAAGAGAAAAAAAACATTGTGAAAACAGGAAAAAAAGCACACATTCCACCACAGAGATATCATCATATAACCACCTATCTTCAGATTAGCAGTGAATTAATTAGAAGCAGGACCTGAAGTAGAGTTACCCACTCTGAGTTGTATAAAATGACGCTAATATATTTCATTATACCACAGGGTACCATGTAAACAAGCATGAATAGAAGCTGGCTGTGTTGCTTTGGAATATCTATTTACAGTATGTGTAGGATGAGGATCATATTTAGGCACGCTCACATCTGCTTTACGTGTGCTGCATATAGACCAGCAGCAGCCGAAGCATTTCCTCATGTAACCCATGTCTTCTATTAGGTTTCAAGTGTGATAAATCATGGGCCCTAAAGAATGACATGACTTTTTTGGTCTGAATTGTTTCCTGGCCACAACAATGGTGCACACATTCTCAACCCTATTTTCAGCAGTGTTCTAGCCCTACAGTATGAGTACCTGATTGAACGAAGGATAAAAGGAAAATACATGCACCTTGGGCCATATACCTGAACCTCTCCAATCGTTGTGTCTAGATTGGAAACAAAAGACACGGTGTACGTTGTTCCTTACAAGCTCAAGCATTCACTTTGGCTCTCGCTGCCAGTAACGGCCCCCTGGGAGAAAGTGAAGCGTGAATAGAGGGAACAACTTCTGTAGGTCATCCAGGGCAAACACACATAGACAGACCCTTATACCTACAAGAGAGAGAGAGAGAAAGAGAGGGGGAGAGCGAGCTGTCAACTGTCAGTGGAGTTTTCCTTTTCATGGGAAGAGGGACCAACACTCTTGGGACCTAAAAAGGCAAATACACCCGCTTGTTTCCACCTTTCCCGGCAGCCATATTTTAAATGTTCTGAATTACTGAGCTTCACATCTGCTGATAATGTTTTTTAAGCCGGGCATTATGACCCAGCCAGCCTGTCGTTGCTCAGCATGAACGCCATTCTTCACATAATGCAATCAGGTTTGGATGAGATGATTGGGAGAGGCAATCCCACTCTCTCAGCATGGACTACGGTGGAAATGATAATGATAATGAGGGTGGTGACAGCAAAAGTACAGTATGGCCGTGTGTTACCATAGCTACCATGCTAGTTTGTTTAAGGGTAACAGCTGGAGCTGTAGGAAGATATGGGAGAGGTAGAATGGAAGAGAATAACAGAGAGAGATCTACCAGCTGAGGTGAAGATGGAGACAGATAATGAGAGTCACACATAGAGGAAAAAAACACCCACTCGGCAAAGTGTTTGGATTTGTGCTGCAGTTAAAGACCATGGGAAATAAATGCAGTCATGATACTCTGTCACACAGGAGCACTGCTGCATATGTTGTCTATAATGTGCAATCATGCAAAGCTAACATTTATTTGAAAAAGATGCTGTTTTGAAGATGTTAAAGTAGCATACAGTACTGTATATCTCAGTTTCTGATGCCTCTGTGAACACTCGCTCTACAGGGACAGGTTCATTTGAATTCACTGAATTCATTTTGTTCATTCATTTTGATACTCAACCATGCACAATCTATGAACCAGAATTTTACAACTCAAGAAATGTAACACAGAAACACACATTTGGTTCTCCGTCTCAACAGTTGTAAGGACAACGTGAGAGTAACACTGTTCACACTTAGAAGTATTCTAGCAGGAATGTGCACTTGCATTATGTTATATTATGTAGCCTGTGGAGGAAGAAAAGAGGCAATGTGAATTGAGACCCCAGCTTGCCAACAAACTGGCCACATTGAAAATAAGACATTTTTGACACAGTGCTTTTGTCACTGATTTACCAGGATCTACCTGCGTGCTTCCTTACCCCTAGTGAAGCTTAATGACCCAACAATTATACCTCTAATACTGTAAAGGAAATGAACTTGTTCACCTCCGAGTCAACTGAGAAAGTTATTCATGTCCTGAGACCAATGCTCATTAAGTCATATTAGCAGTCCTGTCATGTGGTGATCCACCACAGGTTTGGCACAGGCCCCCTGTTAGGGCTCAACCCTGAAGTTTCAGTGTCATTGGTTACAGAACTGTTCGGTCAATCAAAAGTACTTTCAGTCTTTCCAGTAAATAGATGTGTTAAGCCAGATTTCAGCTCAGTGTGATTTCATGCTGTGTTCAATTTCCATATATGATAACTTAACCCATTGATGACGGCTGCTGCACGATGCCACATTGGCTCTCCTGCCTGATGCTGCGTCGTGCAGCATTATTACTTTATCTAATTTTCATGGCATTCCCAGCATAGAATGCACTGTCATTGGTTCAAATATAACATGAGGTGGGTTTTTTTGATTTTTTTAAGACCACGTGACCACCCAAAAGTTGTGTGGTTTGCCGAAAATCATGTCAATCAAAAAAATAAAAAATAAAAAAATAAAACAAAATAATAAAAAAAATACGCCAGCTATGTCGGCGACAGAACAGTTAGTGGCGTTTGGTGCGCAGAATCAAGGTCTACTATAGACTACTGACGAAAATCACACAACACATTGCATCTATTTATTAACAATATTTAATAATTTTCTAATTCATCTAATTTTGACGATTTTTAGAAATATTTGTTGGTTTGTAAGCGCTAAGGGAGCATGTTTAAATAAAACCTGTGAACCTTAACTTTTAAATGTATTTTATTTCATGTTTCTATGTGCTACACAGGCTTAGATATTAAGGTTTTGGTAGACTTGACAATTCGTACTATTTTTTCAGAAAACCCTCAGGCATTAAGGACATGCATCCTAGATTGCCATAGTCATCAATGGGTTAATGCTTCTATTCCATTACATTCAGCTGGCATGTTTGAAAGTGTTTAGCTTTTTGCAAAGTGGGAAAATTAAAAGTCCATTAGTTTGGAAGCATTTATGCACTTAAAGGATGATCACAACTGAGTCAGTAGCCCCTTTTACACAGCCAGTGAAAGCCGGGAGTATGCCGGAATTTCGGCCCTCCGCCCTGCTGTATAAATGCGACCGTTGCGGAACGAGGGAAGAAAGGTGCAAGAGATTGTTCCGCGACCGGGTCGCCGCCGCTATTATTATCCTAAATCCGAGCGTATATCCACACTTTATTTCTGTCTCCAGTAACGTGACTTCACACTGTGTGTATGTATGTGTATGTGTATGTGTATGTGTATGTGTATGTGTATGTGTATGTGCATGTGTATGTGTATGTGTGTGTATGTCTGAATGGCAGAGCACTGCCCCCAAAGAGACTCACTCACAGCAAACCTGTCACACACACACACACAGACACAGAGGTGAAGCAGTGAGCAGCGGAGTGATTTTTGTCAGTTTGGTTAACAGTCCCAGAGATGTTGGACTCAGCGCGTAGCGAGATCAACCGGCACATGGCCAGTGTTGTTGTTGTAAAGTTGTTGTAAATGTTTACGTCACACCTGACGCTGTTTACAAGCACCTCTTTCATTCCGGAACGCTGTGTAAAAGGGGCTACTGATGCGCCAGCAGGCCGGCGTTGCTTGGTTCTGTGTAAATAACACAGGAGCAAGCAAAGCCGGCATATTGGAGTGATGTTGTTCCGTCAATATGCCGCAATCTGTGTAAAAGGGGCTAGTGTTCGGCTTCAGATGTAGTCATGTTTCAGATACTATAGTACAAGTTCCACAGGGGTAATGTATCTGTTTGGCTTAAAAAGTGTCTTTGACACTCACTCCAACTGACTACGTGTGAAGCTGGAGGTGACGAAAAAATTATTTCAGTGTTCAGTGCTGTTCTAAAGCCAGAGACGTAGAGTGCGTAGCTGAGAGCGAAGCAACAGCCCGTGAGCTCGGCAAAGAGAAATCCAGCAATCGCTGTCATCTTTGATACCATTCGTACCCGAGAAGCTGAGGCTTTGAAAGGCACTCCAATTACAGTTACTTTGCCCTGAAAACTAAAGCCTGTAGCACTGGGTAAGTCTGCCAGCCTGCCCTGTTTCATACTCTAGAAGTACAAGAGAACTTTGGCAGTGTGTCAGAACTCTTGAGCTCTCCAGCTCTTCACTGTGTCACTTAACTCACACAGCAGTGGTGCACTTAACGGTATACTATTTGAACTTTAAGTAACTTGTGTTTACATGTGTTCATATAGTATATATATTTATTTATACTACATGTGGTGTGACACACCTGCAAACATCCTAGTAAACAATATGTGGCTCCCACTGTATTATTTTCTATTTTATTTTCTATTCCTTTTTTTATTCTATATTTTATTCCCATATTTTAACATTATGTTTTTTTGATTATATTTTCCACTTCTGTGATTTTCTTTATCCATCTTGTGAAATATTTTTTAAAAGACTATACAAACTGCTACAATAATTATTGTTCACATTAAAGTAAAACTCAATACTTGAGGGCCTGTACTTAATAACTTTGATGGAGGATGTGGCGCTCAATAATTCACAGAACAATGTACAGCTTGCTTGAGCCAGCCTGGCTGGTGATCAGACTTCCTTGCTGTCAGAGTTCTCCTGATCCTCTTCCCTGAAGTGCCCGGGTCTTTTAGGTTTGTTCCAGCTTTACACCCTGAAGTTGAAACAAATCAGGAACAAAAGCAAAGCAAGCTGCCAGAAAGCCTCTGTCTCAGCTTCCCTCTGCTGCTTCTTCTGTGGTCTGCTGAGAACGACACAGGCATGGTTCCAGTCTAGGTCGGCCCTATATCACAGGATCCACAACCGCTGTTATAAGACTCTGGCAGCATTTGCAACTTTGCAGAGTCTATGGGGACAAGACATTGGAATGAAGGACAGTTGTTTGTATGTATCTTTTGAAAGACCCTCTCCTGGACATGTGCAAAAAGTCCACATTTAATTCTACTAATGTGACTAGTTTGTCTCTGCCCACTGTGTGTTGGATGTTTTAGGTTTTCGCTCACAGGGTGAACAGATACCACACAATACAACCCAAGCTTGTGGTGAAGATCGGTAATCATGGGCATTCAACCATTTGATTGGACACATAGGGTATGGATCCCTGTAAACTCCGCTCGCACACTTTCTGTACACCCAAAATCTAAATGCATTTATTTGAATCCTTGTGATGAGTTGGGACTGGGAGACATTTCAATCCCTGAAACTCTTTGGAATAATTGGAAATTAGAATACTCCTCTCTATGTGGAGCAGTTGAATACTAATGTTGCAGCATTAAAATAATTTTATAACTTGCTCAGAGGCGCTTTGACATAACTCCCTTAACAATGGACATTTTATCAGGAGAAACCTTGATAGGGGAAATTTACAATGCCCTTTGCTATTGGAAACTCCTCTATGGAATGTTTGATGTTTGCCTGAGGGGTAAATACTAACCATCATTGTGTTATCGTGGAACATTCTGAAGAAGGCCTAGCTGTAATTCATCATAATCTGCTTTTAAGAATCAGAAGGCTTTTTCCTTTTGTGAGGAGCTGAGTATCTTCCCTTTGTGTACTCTTTCATTTATTTTTGAATCCTGGTGAGAAAGTCTTATCCAGAGCTGGTTTCTGCTCTAATGGAGGGGATCGCTGAGGATCGCTATCGCTAATGCAATTTTCTCCATTCTATATCTAATATTACCTGTCTGCAGAGAAGAGCCAAGAATGACAAGTAGAGAGACAGCTGGCTTTTTTGCTCTCGTCCTCCGCGAAACCCTTTGATTTTCTCAAAGGACCCTTTGCTTTGTAGACACAAAAAGCACCGTTCTGAATCCAAGTTTCATCGCTACTTTCACTATTTATCCTTATGCCAATTACCGATATCGACTGATCAGGGGAGCTGAATTCCTTCCTACTTTCCTATCATCACACCTCCAACCTTTTCAGGAATCCCTCTGCTGGACCTTTCTTACCTCTCTAACTCCCTTTTTCCAGCAGATGTGTCATTTTGTGTAGACAAAGGATTTCCCCCCGCCACCTTCCAAAGCCATTTGAATTCACCAGCAAGTGCCTTCAGGGAAATCCAATTTTGGCCAACCGATCTATGGAGTAGAAGAACAAAGAGGGGCATTTTCATGGAGTGCAGGCGAAGATTCATGGTGGGTGGCGTGGGAGATGAGACCAAGTATTCCCCCGATGGCTTTACTGGTTTCATACTGAATCGGTAGGGGAAGGTAAATGAAACACTTGCATAACTTACTATGAAAAGAGAAATTGGTTAAATAAACTAATAAAAAGGAAGGAAGGAACAATTGAATGTCAAGGAGGTGTATTAATAATTATGAGCTTGATATTACATAAGTAGCTTACGGCTTACAAGCAATAGCTTGTGGTCTAAAATGACGCTGCTATCCATTTACCCTATTCTCTGTCTTCTATCACTTCTGTGTTTTCATATTGTCTCATCTCTCATTTACCTCTGTTCGAGTCTGCATTGTCATTGTTATATTTAATTTCTTATTGTCAAGCACATTGTTCAACTTTGGGTTTTTTAAAAATAAAGTTGATTTGATGTTATGAGTGAAAAGGTTTTTATTTCTAGAGACCTTTATAAAGCTTTGATTACAGTCAAAATGGCATCCAAGAATAATAATAATTTCATTCTGGCTTCCAATAATGAAATTAGCTCGGGAGTGAATCGGAGAGCATCTATGGGTCAGGTTTGAAAGCATTTTGAAAGAGGAAATGTTCTATTACTCTGAATTTTTGGCACAATGTTTGAGGACTCATTCAAAATGTGCAGATATACTAATAACCATTAGGCTATCTTCTCTGAAAGAAGAAAAACCCGTAGTTATCTCTGCAGTTCTCAGTGGATAGGATATATGTGTTTGTCATTCAGTTGACCACAAAAGGGATGTGGCTGCTTTCGTTTCAAAGGCTAATGGATTGCACTGAAATGTCCCAATCTGTTTGCAATCTCAGCTGCATTTTTACTACATTTTGGGCGAGGGTCACTCAAGGGAGCAAAACGATTTAGGCTCATGACCAGGTGCACTTTTGAACAATTGGAGTCTGTCTGATTTGTTCAGATTAAACTCTGCTCATAGGATGTACTGAAAACAGCAACTGGTTTATCTTTGTTGGTGGAGAAGACAACATAAATCAGCATTAATAGATGTTTATGGCCTCAGGGAAACACGCTGTCAACAATCACCTTAAACATTTGTATTAGCTGACATGTACAGCAAACAGTGAACGCAACATTAGAATATAACATTCACCGGCCACTTTATTAGGTAAACCATTAAAATGTATTGTTAACACATATAACTTATCAGCCAATGACATGGCAGAAACTCAATGCATTTAATCATGTAGACCTGGACAGGACAACTTGTTGACGTTCAAACCGAACAACAGAGCGGCAGTTGTGTGGACGAAAATGTTTTGTTGAGGTCAGAGGAGAATGGGCAGACTGGTTTAAGATGATAGAAGTGCAACAGTAACTCAAATAACCACTCGTTACAACCAACACGACCAACCTTGAAGCAGATGGGCTACAGCAGCAGAAGACCCCACTGGGTTCCACTCATGTCAGCTAAGAACAGGAAACTGAAGCTACAATTCGTACAGGCTCACCAAAATTGGACACTATCAATGCACCCTTTCATACTTCACAGTCCATTGGTAATGTTCCAGTGTCATATTAGTGAAAATACTAGTGAGCTGTTGTCAAAATCTTAATTGTGTTTACTTAAAACATTTTTATTCTGTTAAAACTGAACTATCTGCCTCTCTGCCCTGGATTTTGCTCTCTTGTCTTTCCCCTGCTTGGGAAACCAGTGTTGCTGCTGATATGATTGTCAAACACAGAGCCTCTGGCAATAGCTCAGTTCAGCAAAGCCCTGGTAATCACACAGGTTGTCCTTTCTTGCTGTGTAGATGAAGGTTAGTGCTAGCTGTTGGGGCTTCTTATAACAGCAATATCATAAGATAAGATAGCAGAGAGCAACAGAGGAATCAACTTTTCAGCCTGAAGTGACACAAATATCCGTAACAGTGCAGAAGAGACAGAGATGGCGGAATGCATACGCTGTGTAAGAGTGTGTGACAGCTGCCCCTCTGGCTCTCTGTAAGGTTCCTCTCCTTTGTCAGGTTGTTTCGTATTGGGTTTGGCCTTTGTTATGAAATTAACTCAATGGAAGCAGAACAACGGCAGCTGTAAAGTGGTGACATTTGCCTGTGAAAATCATTGTTCTCATAAGTAGTGTGTGTGTGTGTTTGGAATTTATTTTGCATATGTGTGTGTGTGTGTGTGTGTGTGTGTGTGTGTGTATGTCTCTACTTTATGTCTGCAAGCCAAGCATCAATACATTTCTGTATATATATCTACCAGAGGTGTGTTTTTCTTTTAGCAGGGGTTTGTGTCTTGATCTGATAAGTGAGCTTGAGGCAGCGGTGGCAGTTTGAGACAATAAAAATTATATTTCCTTGCCTTTGCAGGGAAGAAGAATGCTGTGGTCATCAGTTTGATGCCCACATTGCTGTACACCTTTTAACAGGAGCCTTTATAGATGGAGCAGAAGTACTGACCCCTGTGGCCTGCTGCCGCCGCCTTCTTTGTTCATAGCGGATGATGGGGATTAAAAAAAAACTATTTTCTTACAAGAAATAAATGGTGTGTAGACAAAGTGCCTTACATTAACATGATAAAATAACATTTCTAGGAAAAATGGTCCCAGCGGGAGGGCTACTCTGATGCCTTAAAGTGCTGGGGCCTTGCTCTGTTTACCCAGTGAGCTATGGCACTGCTGGTGAATCATATCAGACAATATTGCAAAGCTGGAAGACAAGCTAGCGGCAAGGAAACATGATATTCAGTTACATAACAGGCATTTTGCAGACTGGTGGTTGAGAGGTAGACAATGGCCGGTGTCTCATCCAAACAACACTAATGGTCGACGATGAGCAACTAATCTTTTCCAGGACTAACATAGATGATGCTGTTCTGTTTTCCCTTCCTGTTTTATTTGAACAGCAAGCCCCGCCCAGAAAGGGTAGAGTGTTGCACACATTTTTCTGGAGGAAGTCAGCTTTAAGATATTAGTTGTGTGAGCCAATTTGGCACTGGTTGACTGTTTCTGATTAATTGGCAACGTTGGTGATGTAACATCCTAATCGATATTGGTCCAAGAAGCGCTATTTGAGCATCCTTACATATGATTGCAGCATGAGTAAACGAGGTTAGGAAATATGTAAATGTCCTCTTCTATAGTGATTCAGAGAGTTGACGCGATCATGCTCACATTTGTCTGGACGTTTGGAGTGGACAGGGGTAGAAATTGACATGACCCGTGAACCCTCAAAGCCACCCACATGCAGAAAGTATCACCTGAGCCAAATGCCAACTTGGAAGCATCCTGCTACATGGGTTCATTTCCACAGCAGCGACTTGTAGCAGTATTAAAGATATAGCAGTATTAATTATGTAAGCGAGACACATGCAAATTCCTGAAGAGATCTACTCTAACGTTTTACATGACCGTATATAAAATTAATTGGGCAGACATTTTTGCCCAAGTGACTCACAGTGATATATTTATAAACAAGAGCTACATGTCATTATAATGTAACGGTAATAATATAATATAAAATGTATAATATAATGAAACAGTAAAAGTGCTTTTAATTTTACTTGTGTTTTGTTGCAGAAATACACTTAAATTGGTGCTGTAATTCAATCGGTTGCAACAGCATAATGATGACCCTAACCAATACATCATCCCTGGAATGACTTAAACATTTTAAAGTCATCCAAGATTCTGTTAGTACGCGAGTAGCTTTTTTTCAATCCCTCTGAAAATGTGTGTAATGACTAGAAGATATCAGCTCACAAACACTCACAGCTTGAGGGAATCTGAGAGTAGAAATGTTTTAAAATTCCTAAAGCCAGATATGCCAAGCTGATGCCCAAGCATCCCGACTGGAGAGGAAAGCTGTAAACATATCCCCACCTTCAAATATTGACTCAGTAGATACTTTTTTTTTTGATAATTTAGTCATTATCATTTATTTAGGAAAAGGCACTGTACCATTGAGGGAATTGCAGTTAGATAGTCACATGTTCAAATCTCCTCTCAGGTTGAAGGCTTTATTTATCTAAGGTTGTGTGGGCTATTACGGTTTATAATCTTCTCATTAAACTGTCATGAGTCTGCCTTTCGGGTACTTTTCAGACCCCCCCTGTTGGCAGGTTCCACTGTTTATAATCCCCAAAATGTATACATCCCTTGTAAAACATCAAATGTCCATGTATATTTAGCTCTTCGTCAGCAAAAGGGGAAGCGGACTCTTCCTAGAAAGTAATGGCATTCCCCTAATCCAATGCTAATTGCCCTTGTAAAACAGCATAATCAGTGTTAAATAATATCACAGAGAAGGTACATGGCAAGTTGTATATGATCCACTTTGATTAAATGTGAACTGTGCTAATCATACCCCTTTGGAGTTCCCTTTCAAACTAGTACTTGACGCTGAGGTGTATTCTATGTGTACAAACAGGTTGTCTGACTTTAGTGCCCATTAGATAAATTATGGGCCACTTCATTAATTCTCCAATTAAAGCTGCAAGAGTTGCTAATCCCTCACTGTGTCTTCCTATGGGCTTTACCATTACAGCCAGTAACCACTCGCCCCCCGCTGTTATTGAATTCCATCCAAGATCACGTCCACAACAGCAGACGTTCCTCTCTGTAACTGGTTGACTGGTGCTATTGCTTTTTGGCCTCCGCTAGGTGACTGTGTGTATTTTATGTGAGGAGATTAAAGTAGGAGCCTTGGTAACGTAACACAAATATTCACAGAGTGTTTTGTGTTTGCTTCAGGTATCGTTCTTTTGTGTTCTTGAGTTGTGAGAATGATCCAGTTTGTGGCTGGCTGTTTTGTTTTTATTAAGGTTTCCAGTCTAATGTGTGGTGCATGGCTGTGATACAGTATGATGAAGGAATGTTATCAACAGGGGAAGTGGTCTGATAACTTGGCTCTACAACAGCGTCCATACAGGAAGCCGTGACTTTCTGAACCAACAATTGATGTGCCGATGGACTCTGCCAGCTTCTTAAACATGTGTTTCCATGGAGAGACAATAGCATTGGTCATTTGCTCAAGCTTGACCTTTGTGTGACCTACGTTTACGTTTCCCTGACAAGCGACCTCTTGTGGCCAGGGACTAGTCACATCCTTTCTTCTACCAACAGTCATTTATGGTTTCTTCTGATCACAATTAACGACACTTCCTTTAACTTAACCAGGTACAGTAGAATAATTACATCGGATTTTATAAGGATAGAAGTATAAATGTGTACCACCACAAATTTTGAGTATATGACTGACTTGCAGCTTTTGACATGGTAGACTTTATAACAGATTAAATTCAAACATGTTTAGCTCATAGCTTGCTGGGAGATAACCCTACTGTCTCTCATTGCAACATGACATAATTAATGTTGTTATATCACCTCATAAGACAGCTAAGTGGTTTATATAAATTGGTGTTGGTCAATGAAATAACAAGCTGCCTTTTCAGCAGCAATACAGAAAATGAACTGAGAGCAGTTTCCTTCTCGACTTTCTCTTTATTTATAACTTTCTGAAGTTGCTGTTAGAGCTAAGCGTCATTTCTGGTCCCAAACAGACATTCTTTAGACATCTAAAACATTAGCTGTCAAAGCCGTATTGTTGATTAGACTAGTACAAAGAGATAAAGAAGCAGTGATTGATTTCGGATTTGACATTAACAGACAGAATTAGCACAGATAATGAAAGACATGCACACAGAATCTGTCTCCAGTCCCTCTTTGTATCCCGCTGCGTATTCATCAAGCGAGTGGAGGGAGGGTAAGAAAGAGTTTCCGTAACCTACTTTTGCTGCAGTGATGACTCAACAGGTTGCGCTGATACCGATGTGGGTATTCAAGTGCCAGCTCATCCTTCAATTCAAATCTCTGCGGTATCGATTTAGAATTGTTTCAACCTAAATAAAAGTTACTTTAAGTTGTTGTATTACAGCTTTTGTTTCCAATTCTCCAATCGACCAATCTAATGTTGCAGTCATTTTGATTTTGCATTTACATTTTAAATATTTACTTTACTTAATGTAACAAAATAGGGATCAGGATCAGGAAATCTAAAGCATCCACTGTCTCAGGTTTGATATTGGCTTTTTCGCTTCTCCTAAAAATAATTTTCCTTAACTATTAAACATGACTCTAATGCGTGGTACTTCAAATACGTTTTAACTAACCTTTGAAGACATGATGTTTGTTTTAATTTTTTGTTTTTAATCATCATATTACAAGAATAGCTATACATTGCAGGCAGTACAGAAACATCACTGCGCTGTATTTCCTATGTTGCTTCATGTATCATTAACTGGTGGTGAGGATGCTTGCTTCCTGCCTAGGACATATAACTTTGTTCTCATTCTTAATTAGTATAATATGATTTACCAGCTACAGCATATTACAGATCCCTTTAAGAAGGATCTTGTTTTAAAATAAAGGGTCTTTTGGAGCTGCAGTTTTCAACCAATTCAAACGTTCACATTACTTTAGTCTGAGAGTCCAAAGGGACCACTTATTTAAAACCGTCTATCTGCTGGTGTTAAAATGTGTAAACTGGGTGCATACATGCTCTGCTAGAATAGCAAGATCTCCTAATACAGTGGAGTATAATATAATGGATGGCCTCGTTTTTCCATAATCAGTGTTTCCACTTTCATTTGACATGTTAATCCTCAAATAAAATCTATTTCTGAATTAAAGAAAGCTATAATCTCTCTAACCATTAACCATTAGCCACTGCAGGTTTTACTCATCAGGGCCCTGAAAATGAAAGCACTCTTGAAGTGCTTTGTCGATACACCAACTGGCTCTAAATTGAGTTTGTCTCTGCTACCCTTTTGGGAAATAGACAGATTTTTTCCTCTGACATGGCTCAGTAAAAGCAAAGAAAAGTGTCCTTAACTTGCTCATAAGACTGCATGACTAAAACAGAAAAAGGTATATGCAAAAGACATGGCATGGCTGAAATGATCTTATCTTACCATAGCAGCTCACTTTCATCTGTGTCCTTGAAAATACATCTGAGCTCCGTTATCATGTAATATCTGGAAGATACCACATTATTAATTCAGATCCCCCTCCAGCAAAAAGTGTATTGATCAATTTCTCAGAAAATCTGCCAAATGAACACATACCCATTGTAACAAGACACACTAGCAAAGGAGATTTCTAATAAAATAATATATGTATCGTCATATTACACTTCAAACAGTAAATCAGAATTGATTGGGCTGACGGGAATCTCTCCTAATCTCAAACTAGGCAGAGATAGTGAGATATTCTTGATGTTGTTCTTAAGATGTTGTGATACGCGCCCTTTGACTTTGAAGCTTATCTATTCCCATGTTTGGATCCATCCTACATGGGGTGAGAAAAGAGATGGATCATATGGGAGGTATACAATTTAAAATATAGGATGTGACATCGGGGGAGAAACTGACCGAGTGTCAGAGGAGGGAGTTTTACTATGCAGTCACGCTGGGACAGTCAACAGAGAAATACATTTCCCTGCTTTCCTAGATCGTATTATTTATCAGGAAGATGAATGTTTCACACTGGAGACCGTCCATATGTTGACATGTCTTCTGTTATAAATACAGTCCCAAATGTTGCTTTGTATGTTATTGTGATGCAACATAGATTATCTACTTGGCAAAATGAAAACTGGTTGTGGTTGACTGCCCTTCTTAATGGGTTTTTCTTTTGTGTGACAATGATTTCAGTGAACAGGTGTTCATGCAAAATGGAGCAAATGGAAACTCATTGCTTTAAACTACCACTGCCAGGCTCATAACTGACTGGATTAGCTTTGAGGAGCCAAACGTATATTTGCAATGAAACCGTGTGTAAAGACACCCCCAATGATGGAGCATTTCTTTCCAAAACAATGGGCAATAATGGGCTGCTATTACGGCTTCCATTTCTCTGCAAATGCTCTCCGGCTGATTTTTTTTTTTTTACGATTCAGTCACAGTAGAATTAGTAAGGATGAATGCGGATGTTATGCAAGAAGTACCAGTTTATCACAAATCCAAAAGCCTCATCAAAACTGCTGCGTTACTGAGATTGATGAAACATGATGGACCCTGTATTGACCTAAATAAAATGAAATGCCTTTTCAGAAACAACGTTGCTTGAGATTGAATCAGCCACCGGTGTGTGGAGAAAAGGGGAGGGGTGATGTGGCACGAAAACATAAGTGAGGGGGAGAGGGATCCAATGATTTACCCAATAGGGCTTTAGGAACGTGAGTGAAAAGTTAGGGAATGAACATGCACAGGTCCCCTAAAACAATAATATTAAGACAGATGTTTCAAAGGGACAAACATAATTCATGTGGGTTGCACTTGATGTATAAGAGAGAGAAAGGGATGAACGCTCCGTGGTTGGCATTGAAAAGCAAACAAGAATTGTGGTCTAAACACAAGATGCAATGGAAGGTTTGACCGCATAAGTGAATGAGCAACAGTGGCTGTTTATTTTGTGCTGTGGTAGAAAAACCCTGCATTTCCATTACACTTTTTGAAACTCTTACATCTGCCTATGTCTGACGTTTCATGACCCTCACGATCTGCAGTAATGCATCATTTGAGTGTCTGCTCATGATCTGTTCAAAATGTAAAGTCTAGAAAATGTATAGAAACATAGCATCTGATAAGCAAATGTACGCCTTCTGTCCAATTAGATAAACAATTGTTTTCTGACATTCCGATTTGCTCGTCTTTAGCTCATAAACTCAATTTCTTATCATTGACATTGATAACTGATAATGTCACCAGGAATGTACGAAGAAAACTAGAAAAAAAGAACAATACATTTTATTTTTTATATAACACTGTGGTAATATATTTTGCAGAACCTGATCAGTTTCCTGACAAACCATGCTAGGGGACAGCTTAGGACTCTTATTCTTAACCTCATTATCAAACTATTTATGAGGTAATTACAGTTTTTTTCTGTTATTTTTTTCTTTTCTTCTGCTGTGCATAATGTGAATATTAGAAACATCCAGAATAAGTAAAAAAATATATGGAGATTGTTGACGAGGAAAAATAAGTGGGCTATGTGTCTGGTTCAAAGGCGGTAGTGAAGAAAAAGGGCTAAAACTGAATAAAAGACGACACTGCTGTTTCGCTGCGGGGATGCTCTAGTTTCTTCCTGCGGTGAACAAAGTGACTCTTTTTGAGTAGTAGCTGTGGGGGCTCGGTCCGTCCTCTAACAGCTCTGATTGTTGGCTTCCTCCTTCTTCGTTTGGCAGCCCCTCTGTTCCTTTGGGAAAGCGTTAAAGAGATCGTCTGCCTTCTGTCTTTGGGTGATTTTAGGTTTTTAGTTAATTGACTCTCACGTGTAGCTATCCGTCAGTCCAATGACTATATTTGTCCATGGGTATTTATTTATTGTTCCTTACAAACACACACAGGCATAAAAAAACTGAACATAATAAACAATGAAAAACAATATTATAATTTATTCAAGAATAAAGAATATTAAATAGTCGACAGACAGCTTAATAGTAGTTTAACAGCTCAAGCTTTCACGGTTGCTGTTGGTCTTGTAAATGGATGTTCAATTTAAAAACAAAATAGTAATCATTTTAGAAAAATGTCAGAAAAGTAAGTTTGGTTAAAAATGTAGAGACTTTAAGCTTTGCAAGAAGGCTGGAGAAATGAACCCCTTACTAGCACTGTGCATGCCATATGGGATATGACATAAGTTAGTAACAGACCATTAGCTCTTTCAAAGATTCCACATACTGGTACATCTAATGTTGTAAATCGCCAGTTGGGAAAGCAGTGACCTTAACATCATGCAGTGCATTTTAGTATTACATTTGAATTTTAAAGAAAGGAGGAAAAAATATAGCTCAATGGATATCCAGTAGGAAATTGGCCTCAGTATAAGCAGTAACTTCAGGTGCTCTATGATAGTTAAAACCAAATGCATTTCACTTCATCGAGCACCTAATGACAACATGATAGTTTGCATCTAAGAGACTTTGACATTCAATTTGTGTAATTCTGAGCTTAATGATCTGAGCTGTTAATCAGACTCCATTTTTTAACTCCATCGTTGCATCTCCCTCCCCAAACCCACAGCATCTCTTTGTTTCCTATGGTCTCTTTTCATTACAGCCCCCCATTACCCTTTCCCATCTCCCGAGAGTAGACGTGTCACTGAGATGGATCTGTGCTCATGATTGGGCAGCCAGAAAACTATGCTACTCTGACGGCACTGACTTGGAACAAATTGACGCGTGGCATATTGGAACTTTGTGGCAGCCTGAGCGAGCCTGGCTGACTTTGCAGGGCTGGACACCATGCCAGCAAAAAAAAAACTGTGTTCCCTGTATGAAATATGGACAGGAAGTTGGACAGAAAGGCCTTTGTCATTGAGCTAAATAAATAGCTTGTTTAACAGCAGACCACGCACAGTAAAAACACTCTCACTGTCTGCTGCCCTGCTGAGATCACTCAACACTCCCATTGATGTTAGATGACCTTAGGGGTGTGCTGTGTGTGCATGTGTCGGCATGTGTTTCCATATTGATTTGAATCTATTTATTATTTTGCGCCACGTGCATTCAGCCTCCTTCAATCAATTGCGGCCATCAACAGAAAGGCAGGCTATTATTGCATTCTGCGGACTCCCGACTGATATTTCTGCGAGTGTAAATAGCACCACTGACTGAGGACGCCATTGTGTCTGTGTTTTCTTTGTTGCCAAAATGATGGATTATACTGGAAAAAGGAGGAAAGGACCCTTTTAGGAAATGACAACCTGTATATCAGAAAATAGAGGCAGCAAATATGAGACTAGGCTCAGCTGTGATGGATGAGCCTATTCTTGGACTCATGTATTCATTTCATTTCACTCTGTTTACACGTACACTAATATCCTCTCATTGCGTGGCATACCAAAGCGGCCCGTCTTGAAACTGCTTCAAAACCTGTTTACTGAAGCCAAACACAGGAAGAAATAATGATTTGAAAATATACCGTTTGTGCGCAAAAAGTATGTTTTCCTGACACTTTTCATGCTGTTTTTAGAAGGTAATCCAAATACTTGGTGGTATGCATAGAAACTTCTATCGTCAAGCATTGATGATTGTTCACCCGGGAACCTTTATGTTGATTGATACTGGAGTTGCTACTTACTGTCTGAACTTAGGAGCCCAGTGCAGTGTGATATCAGACCCCTGTGCAACAGGAACACTTACATTGAAAAAAATGTATCCCATTAAACTGGTAATACTAATTAGTGATATTTTGAATAAAAACATTAGAAGTGATCACAAGATAATGGACTACTAATGATCCAGTGGGTTGAACAGGGCTGAACTCTATGTTGCCTTGATGCAGCTTTCTCTTACACAAAAGGTTCATGCTACTCCAACAGGTTTGTTCACCTCTGTTGAGCCTTGTTTGGTGTAAATAATGCAGAAAAGTCAGTCTGTTCTGAACTATTTAACATGGACCACAGCTTGCCTAGGTGTATCCATAATGGACTAGGTTGTATTTATTTAATGGGAAATTAGGAACTGTGCAGAAGCCTTTAGTCGTGTATATTTTTCTTGTTTGCTTTAGCTGTTTGTCTTCCTCTTGTGTCAGAAGTTATTGAGGCTGCGGTTGAAATGTCATTGTAGATGTGAATCCAGGAGGCTTTTCTAGTGGAGACATTATGCTTAACTACCTAAACTGTGCTGTGAGTCATAGTTTGATAATTTAAACACCCTCAACACCTCTGGTGAAGAGATGCTGCATTTAGGGAAGAGTCAAATTCTTCATGTGCAGAAAAGCTCTGTTGAGGTATAATGCCTGTTGTACAAAGCTTTAAATTACATTCATTCCTATTATTATTTACTATGTATATCATACAAATAATTGCATAGGTGATATTATAAATCATATCGCTGATGTATCTTGGAGTGAAAGCTGAAAGCACATGGTGGAGAACAAGCTGCTTGATGGTTGATGTTGATTCAACTGTCAGGAATAGACAGGCTTATTAGAGCTAAGTGCTTTCTGCCGTATTATGCTGCGTGTACACTTAGCCAGTCAAACGCCGCGTGAAATCTGTTAAATTGCCGCTGTAATCATCTCCACGCGGAGGTCAATCATACGATCCATCAGTCTCCCCGGCGTTTTAAATCTTGCATATGCAGCACGGTCACCACTACAGCAGATTACAACTCAGCCATAAAACCACTCATAAAGCTCTGTCACGTAAACATACACATTGAGAATTAAGAATAATGGTTGAGGTGCTTCTGCTTTTTCTATGTGACTGTTTGGCCTTTCACACCGCAGCAAAATCGGAGCCGGTTCTGGGCTAGTTCGGAGCTAGAGACAGTGTTTTGGTTTCACAACGCCAAAGAACCGGCTCCGGGCTGTAAAAACCGGTTCAACTCAAACACCAGGATTGAGCAGGGTCTAAATCAAGAACTGCTTTTACACCAGGGGCAGGGGGCGGGGTTATCCTTACCTTCATGGAGGGATTATCCTGACCAACCAGACCAACTCAAAGCTCAAACCTCATGCCCGCCATATTTAAAAACACCGCTACTACGAGACGTAAACATAACATAATTACCGAACGTAGCGATCAAATTGACCGGCGAAAATACGCTGTATGGGTCCTGTTTGCAAAGTAGGGTGACCAGATCCCAATTCACCAGATGTGGGACAAAGACTACGTTTGTGCGGGACAATGTGCCGTTTTTTTTAGCAAAATAAACTTGTGTCACCACCGGTAATGCCAGAGACACGGCTTTCTATATTAACACACACAGACAAACGGAGAGACGCACACTCACTCACTCACACACACACACACACACACACTCACACACACACACACACACACAAACGGAGACACAAACGGAGACATGTAAAAATAACGTATTCGCCGCTGTTGTTGTGCTTAAAGCTAGCGGTAGCTTTAGCGTTAGCCACAAGAGCAGCGGCGTCGGGCGACGTACACACACGTTTACAGTGACGTCATGATGTTGCTCTATTGCCGGCTCCATGGCTGGCTCTGGTAGTTGTGAAACCAACCGGTTCATAACTGGGATAAGGCTGTAACTAGTTTTGAACTGGCCCCAGCACCAGCCCGGAACTGGCTCATGGTTCTTTTTGGTGTGAAAGGCCTATGAAACTATATTCTGAGAACTGGAGTGTGTATAGGATAACGCTCTCTGTCCTTTGTTGAAAGGTATCAACAGGTTGTTGAGTTTAGTGGTCTAATGGCACTTTTCCACTGCATGGTATCAGCTCAACTCCACTTTTTATTCAGAAAACTGACCTCAAATAAATAGATACATTTTTCTGTTGAAAGACTAACGGATTATTTGACTTCTAGTTCAAGTACTTCTACAGAAACGTTTACGAAGCAGAAAGGAAGCTGCTTGGACGTGGGAAACTGTGATTCATCCATCAACAAACATACTTGGAGCCAGGACTGTTGTGTTCCAGTCAGTGCAGTCTGTAACCCGAGGGCTATGCGAGCTGATTGGGTTCCTGCCTGCCTTTGTTAAAGCTCTTCAACTCGTTCTTTCACAGCGTTATGCTGAGTTCTGTCATCTTCCTTTATACCCAGACTATTCATACACATACAGTCGCTCCATCAACGTGCAGACAGACGCATTTCTCATAATTATGTAACTATGCAGCCTGGTATGAGTCAAGGGTACAACACACAATTGAGAGGTTCAATGTTGAAAATCGGAATAATTTCGAAGCGCTGATGGAATGACCTTCTGTGATTTTTTTTTAATTAGTTTTAAATGTAGGCACATATGTCCATAATGTGTCATTATACCTTTGGGCTGATACAAATATGTGATACTATCTGAGATTAAAGTTGCTCACCTTTGCGAGGTTGGATCAACCTCATTGCAACATGGAAAATAAACGTAAATAGTTATACTTTAATCTCTGAGTTTTTTTATAGTTTGCTCTGAATAATTAATATTCAGTATACTGATAGTAAACTGAGCTGCACATCCCTGCATTTCCTTGCTGTTATACGTTTTGTTAATATAGTTCACAACCGAATGAAAATTTTCTTTTTACAATATGTACAAAAGAGAGACTCAGCAGTGAAAAACTGGACTATACTAAAAGGTTAACATCTTGGAGTTTTCTTTACGCTGAAAAAGATCCTCATACTCTCATTGTGTTGCTCAACTGAAGGACAGCACTTGAGAATGTTTGAATGTTGTTATAAACCTAGTGTGAGTGTGTTGCTTCACTGCTTTCATGTGTCCAGTCTTTTTTACAAGGCAACTGAATTGGAAAAAACCGAGTCAATATTAATTAAGTCAAGAGTGACACTACAGAGAGCTGAGCGAAAGCGATATACTGACAGAGAGGGGCCTACTGACAGCTACAATGGCAGGGATATTGGCATTGATTGATTGATTGGCGAAAAATGCATGCAATCTGTTTGGAGGACATCATAGATAAAGATAAAGATAAAGAAGAAAATCTAGATTCAGATTGGATTTTGAGGTGAATGGATGCAAACATAGTATTGGGTGTTTTTTTTATTTTTTATATCATCAGTGACATTGCAGATTTGGGTGTCCTTCCAGAAACATTGAATTTTGGCAGCTTCAACTGATAGTGCAGGGTCACACATAAAGAAGTTCATTAAACAGAAAACCTGTGGTGGCCTCCATCAGCAAAATGTTTTTTTTAGTGCTTCCGCCGAGCAGATTTCTCATTGCATCAGTCGGTACCTGAGACATCTCGGGGTGGAAGGCCTTATGACTTTGACACATCACACAGTTACTTACTTCACAGCATTAAAATTGGTGGCATGTGCAGCTCTGACGAGGATCCACTATCAGGAGCGCAATAATGTATGACCTAGCAAGACACACTAAGCAGCCAACTCAATGAAAAGTCCTGATTGACAGACAAAATATCAAACATATACAGACGGTACTTAAGGCTAACGTCTCTCCAGGCGATCCTGACAGGTGGCTCGCTACGACTCAATTACATCCCTCCTATTCAGAATAACATTCATTTGCAGAGGATTGCGGGAGAGGGCTGCGGGCAATCACTTGGTTTATCATGTGTTTGTATATGTCCTTGCACGTTACTATATACACAGGATTCCTACAATACCATTAAAGCCAATGGATCCATTTATTTATTTATTTATTTTTAACACCTGTTTCCTATTTGATATGCAAAGGGTGTGTTTTATACTGTATTGAGTGTGGTTGTGTGCTGTTGTCTGACAGCAATCACAGTTCCATCAGAGGCAGAGGAGATGATGGAAGCTGTCTCAGTCTGATCCACAGTGTGTAAAATTGACTGTGACAGAGGTCTGAAGACTACGCTGTTTTTCATTCAGCAGGCCTGTCATTGTCTGTGACATTTCTGTTTATTATTGCAGTGAAAGATTGAATTGGGGGCCATGGAAAGGCCTCCTCTATAAGTAGTTCAACTCAATATTTCAGCTTTTACATTTTCTTTGTAAAAAATGTTGATGCATTTGGCTTAAGGACAGTGGAAACCTTTTTTCAAATGACTATATCAACAGTATCACACTTTCAAGTCATCCATGTTTTCATGTTGTTTCGCCCCTGGACATCACTCATTAAAGGGACTGAGCCATTTTTAAATATTAGAGAGGTTGTACCAATGTCAGTGCAGCTCAATCCAATGTATTAATACATATCTCTGTCTGTCTCCTCTCTGCAGTATGAGTTCAAGGTGAAGAACATCAAGAAGAAAAAAGTCAACATTGTGGTGTCTGTAGACGGAGTCAAGGTGAACTTGAGGAAAAAGAAAAAAGTGAGTGACGGTTTTCTGTTTGAACTTTTCTTCCTTGAAAGAGAAGGAAAAAGGAAATTCTCTTTGGTTGCATTATAATCAAAAGGAAAGAGTATCCTGCCAAGAATAGAATACAAAAGAAAAGAATATTTAAACTTCACTAATTTTGTTAAGTTAACTTAACTTAATAAAAAAACAAAGTGAACATATTTTTACTAATGAGCCAATGTTTATTTTTGTCAAAATAGGCTACAATGTGTTTTTATTAGATTGAAATGTCTCTTTTTTCGCATTATAACAAGGTATGAAACTTTACTTTGAAACATTGGTTCAGTTAGTTATGTTGTTGAGAGATTCTTGTTCAAACTAAATTAGTTCTTATGTTAAATTATACTTTTTGTGATGGTGGTATTTGGTGCCAAAACACTAGAAGTTTGATAAGTAACCTTAAAGAACCAGTCCAGATCCATTTCCTGTATCCTTTGTGTGGCAAGAGGTGGTGATCGATGGTCGTCTTAATTAGACGGCAGACAGGAGGAGAGAATGGAGACATTGCAATGGAGGACAAAAGGGCCTGAGAGGAATCGATTAGAGGAACCTGTAAAAGAATGGACAAAGATATGTTGAAGAGTAAAGAGAATGGATAAATAGACTTGACTTGACTGATGAGAAAGGAACGGACTAAGAAACTGGAAGTGAGGAGTGTTTTTAGCGGTGTTTCCAGGCGTGGTGAGGTTGACAGCTGAAATCCACAGAGACAGGCTGGAGTTTGAGCTCAGACGCAGACAATCACAGAGAGTCTGACAGGGTGGAAAAGCAGTGGATGGAAACAAAAATAAATGCACTTGGTGGTCACAGTAGTGCCGTCCATTCTTCTCAGCCGCATTCAGTTCCTCATCTCAATTCATTAATCCAAGGTTCCAGCCTTCTCCACTGAACTGAGACCTCCAAAATGTATTTAATATTGAATCAATTTGTGACTGTCAGCTGTCATCTTGTTGTTTAAACTGTTGCTCTATTTAGAGAGGTTACTTGTGCAGGGCAAGTAACACTTGAATGGATTTCTGAAGGCTGGATCTTTTTTTTGTAGGATGAGATGCAGACAATAATCACTTCTTAATCCACTGCAGAAAGCTGCTCGCTCAGTTAGGAAGTTGGCATTCATTTCTGTACTGAAAAAAAAATGCTAGATGTAATGAATTGAAATTGATTGAACAAGACAATTTAATTATAATTCGAATTGAAGTAATTATGGATCTTGAAGAATGGCATCTGTTGAGATGTTTGGCCTCACTGTGATTACTTTTTATTTGAATGAGTTGCATACAGCAACACACATGGTTTTATTATGTAGGATTATACTGAATGTGACAATGGACGATGTGTATTGCCATTATCTTCTTCTTACAGGCAGACGTACATCCCAGATATACATACTGTACGTGTCCCATTAAAAAGAGGCCCAATTCAGTTATCTAAATTGTCCTCTGAGGAGCAGCCTATTCATTACACCAATATAAAGACTGGCTTATGCAAGTGTGTGTGCCTGTCTGCAGACCCTTACTCTCTTGTGTGTTAATATGTGTTAATATGTGGAATATTACGATGGTAACCATTAACAAATAGGAAGTGTTTGTGTCTAATGGCTTTGATCATGTGTTGCGCCATGACTCATCTCATGAATTAAAGACGGAGAGAGTTCGGTAAAGTGCAGGAAACACAACATTAATTGCTTCTTATCTATTAACACCAGCTCTGACTATGATTGGGTTTCCAATATGCCGTTTCCATAGGTCCATTTAGGCTCAGGTACAAAACAATCAAGATGTGAAGACATCACCAAAAAGAAAGAGAGACAGAAGATGTGATGGAAGTGGTTTGAATGAACATACCTTCCATGTTGTGTTGGCTTGTGTTGGTAAATGTTAAAGCTATCATCTAAGGCTCAGTGTCAGGTTAATTGGCTGGTTGGACTGAAAGGCCGGTCGATATATAGAAGGATATTTTGCCTCTACCTGTTTCCCTGTCTCGTCTGGCTCCCTGGCTGGAGAGAGCTGAAATGTCAGGCGTGACGTCCAGCACCTATTTACATCTCTGAGAGCGTCGGAGGCAAAGAAAGACCGGAGATTGAAGAGTGATTGAATGATTGAGTCAACAAAGCTCTGTAGGAGATATAAATCGATATGAATAATTCCACCTCATGCTCCTGTGTTGACATTTTGATTGTGACATTAAACTGGAAGGTGTATTTAATCAAATGGTGGCACAGACAACAGGGACAAGTACCAATCTAAACAAATGGCTCAAAGCTGGAAATGTCATTATGCAGTTATTATGCACTTGATTATGATGCAAGGGACTGAAATATATGTGTGCATGTTTTAATACAATTATTCGTTTACTTCTCAAATGCCGCCTGAGGTATTTGTGATACTGGGCTAAAAATACATTGACACGACTTGAAATGTCCAATTATGGCTTGTCTCCTTCCTTCAGTCCTTAACTTTTTATATTACAAAAAAGCTTACATTGGGTGTGATCTTACAGTTTTATTTTTTATTTCCCCAGAAGAAGGAGTGGACGTGGGATGAGAGCAGGATGATGGTGATGCAGGATCCCATTTACAGGTAAGGCTGCCACAAGGTTTATATGTACGTAACATTTCATTTCTTTAGTTCCACTTAAAATGCAAATGTATTTTCCTTTTCATTCTCATTGTAACGTCTTCGGTCCTTCCGGCTTATCGGGCCTTTTCCAAACTTGATGAAACACACTTTGGTGGCACAGGAAAAGAGAATGTTTTTTGCTTTGTCACTGCACAGTGTTGACATTTTGGAGAAAGTGCAAAAGTGCAGCTCATTGATGCTTACTTTTTTTTATGCTGATTCCAGAACAGAGAAGCAAAAAGATATCAGAAAAAACGATGAGTTATTAGGAAGTGTTGATGATATATTGGAGAGTAGAGGACCACTGTTAATAACATGGAATACAGAAATGTTATTGCGTCAGAGATAGGTCTGTGACTACGACTGAAAAATACATTCAAATCTTTTTTAAATGCATGTAATAAATAAGTGAATACATTATAGTAAAAACAAACCCTAAAATGTGAGACTGTTATTGTAGAAGTTAATCATTTAACATCTCTCTACTCTCTACATCTGATTATTTGAACCCGGGATTTAGTCAATCCACTATCGCTTTTAACAAACCAGTACTTCAAAAATGTTACACGCTGTCTGCAGTAGTTTTAGCTTCTGTTTATAACGGTTCTGTAAAAAAAAATATATATCCCAGACGTGACGTTCTTTTTATCTTCTTATTAAAACATCCAGAGTGGTTTTGTGGTGGCAGTTTGAAAAAAGACCCTAAAACATTTTCCAAATGCTTAAGATCAAAGTGGTGTCCCCACCCTTCCTTATCCTCTGTGGTAGCTAGTTGGGTTTGGGTGGGGGATTTCTCACTGCTGTATATGATGTGCCTGTGTGGGGGTGGTAGCGTTATTCCCACCCCATCAGTAGCCAGCAGGAAGTCTGGTGAATAGTTAAGGTCTGGGTGTTTCCGGGTTTAGTTGTGTCTCCTTCTTCAGGAATTCTTTAAAATGCATCTTTTAATGAAGTGGATTAAGGCCACTGGCAGGTCTGTCTGCTTTGCCTGGGTATTTTTAGATTTGGATATTATATATATATTTATTATAATATTTTGATATATTGTATTGTATAGTATCATGTTATCCTATGGGTTATTTAATATATTACTAAAACACATTGCATTACATTTCTTTTCATATATAAAGGAGGAAAAATACAGTTTGAGTTTTTCTAATTAATGCATGATGGGGTTAGTGATGACTTAGCATGATATTCCCAAGGATAATGTGTATAATGGCTAAACCTTAAAAGGTTAAAAGGGCACCAACGTTTTAGCCTGGTTGTACACATTTCTGAATCTCAGATGTTTCTCAACAGGCAATTCAACGGTTTGTTGCTTTGATGAATCGCATGCAGTCACAAAGAGTTTGGTCACCCCAATGAAGGTTACATGACTTAACATGTGCGCAACCCTCATTCTCGAGCAGAGTAGAGAGAATGGCTGAAGATTGCTTTTGCCAAGAGAAACACACAATTCCTATTATGCTTTGAAAAGGTAAGGTAACTTTATTTGTACCCGAGGGTAGATTTGGTTGCAGTTAAAAAGAGAATTGGCTGCTTACACACACAGACAACATTAACAACATCGACAGACAGTGACATAAAAGTGACAACAGTGCTCCAGACATAGGAACATGGAATAAAAGCATACAAAAAGGTATTACTATCAAAAGATAAATACTGAATACAAGCCATCATGGCAAATACAAAAAACAAGGTCAGAATAAATAAATAAATAAATAAATAAGGACTTGTTCTTTATCCTCTCTTTTTCCGTAGCCTTCACACAGACATACACACAGATACACAGACACACACACACACACACACATACACACACACACACACACACACACACACACACACACACACACACACACACACACACACACACACACACACACACACACACACACACGCACACACACACTGAAACTCTTACTCACATCTCAGAAGTGCATCCAGGAGCCCAGTTGGGGCTCTGTGCTTCGGAAATGATTCTGTCAAAAAGATGGACTTGCCTGGCTGTTTGTGTGAGCATCTCTGAGCTCAGGAATTTGGAAAAACAATAAAGTTTGGTTGGAGGTGCTTGAGCTTGTGCAAATTTTTTGATATGACAGTTGCAAAAAGATTTCCCACAGGAGGAGTCTGGATATTAAAGGAGGATGGGGGGGGTGGGGGGCACTTAAGTGCACAGTATGATTGCTCATTGTCAGCTGAGTCTGACAGATCCTTATGAAATTCGGCCTTTCCTATTGAACTTAGTACCAACATGATGGTGGAAACAGTAGACTCTCTTACAATATTTGGTCTTACCTGTTTGAAGTTGCACCTCTACTCTTTATCTGAACTACACACATTTATATTTCATATATATGTAATAATATATAATATATAATAAGTGTATACATCTCCCTGTTGCTGTTTTGCAATGGAAGAGGTTGTTATCTTTAGACTGTGAACTCATTTTGATCAACAAACTTGTGGTATTGGCTAACATGTTAAGCTTTGCAGGCATTGTGAACGAGAGACACCTGGTGCAAAGAAGAGAGACCGACATTAAGTAGCTGAAAACCACTACCATTAGTCGGCCTGTTTACCACCTAATTATCGTTCCATGTAATCTGTATTTTGTTTACAATATTCACCTATTACATTTAAGTCCAATTTGGAACTGACTCAGCTTTTTAAAAAACACCCACTTTTGTAATGCCACAACTGTCAGAAGTCTCTCCAGAAAAGAAACCTCAATACCAAACCCTACCTGAAGCAGGTGTTAGTTCAGTAGAAGTGGCTGGCCTTTGTGAGGAACCCTGAGTGATACCAGATGAGAGTAGCATTCCATCTCCTGGCCTTGTTCTTTTATTGTAAGTCTTGTGTGTCCTCTGGTGGCCTTGACTGATTCAATTAAAAGAATAATCAGCCACAGTCTTATGTACATGATACATTTCAGCTTGTTACTCCCCACTGGTCACATCATAACCAAACAGTGTGAACAGTACTGGCATATCAAATGTCATTGGCTCCTCTCCACTCTATGCAAGGAGTGCAGTATGTATCTCAGCCTGCGCAAAATGTATCAACATTTATTTTATTTGAGAAAGTGTCCATGCAGTGTGTCATCTAGTTATAAAGGAGAAGGGAGATTAGTCTGCGAATGTGGGGAGGATTTAAAATGTGTCAGCCTTGTATCACTAAAGTGTAAATTAGAAGGCTTCCCTCGACCACTGGAAATCCCCATGCGAGAATACATGGTGCCAATGTAACCTTGTGGAGATACGTTTGAATTAATGTGCTTCGTAAGCCCAAGTGATACATATTCACGTTGTGGTTTTTCAAAGGCAGTGAGAAAAATGCACATCAAAGACACTCAACTGTTTTAAATGCCCCATGTGTGGGTTTTTTTTTAGATTCACTGCGGCTGGACAACGTGTGTCTAAATCATTTTGCGGGGGATTTAGCTGAGCCCTTTTCTTTTTTTCTACATTTCTTTTCATCTGCGGCTGCTTTGTGGCTGGAGCTGTTGGCTCACTCACTGCAACCGAGGGTGTCCACCACCTCTTATGAAATATCAGCTCTGGCAGGGGTGGCATAGCAGTGATCACACTTTAAACATATACTTCTAAAATATCTTGTGGGGATATTCCATTAATTTCTTTATTTTCTGTATCTGTAAATCTGATGTAGCCAACTGACAGAAAGACAATCAACACAATATATCCACTGTTGATGTCTAAATCGGTGTGTTTCTGAAGATAGAACATCATAGCATACATTATGCAAAAAAGGAATGTGTGCAAAACAATGCTTCTCATAAACCTACAGAAATAACAATCTCAAGTCTCAATTCAATCAGATAGTTGCACTCTTCATTCAATTCCCACTTTTCCCATCTGAGTGACTTAAGTACAGATAATAATGATCATATTCATTGGTGGAGAACTTTTTGAAGGCCAAGTAAAAAATTGATCTACACAAGACAATTCATTTAATCCAGTTCAAAAAAGCCATTTAGCTGAACCAAATGTAAAAATCATTAACCTTGTACATTGCGGTAACACTTAACAAAATAGTCAAACTGTACCGTCCGATCAACAGGTCCACTGAGGGTAATTGTTTTGGTCCATTGACAATTCCTATAAAGCTTTTTTTTTTCAAACAAGAAAGACACATCCTTAAAACCGTTAAAGAAATGAGAAAGGCAGTGTTACTTTCTGCCGACTCAAGCAGTTACTGTTAAAATATTAGTCCAATAATGTTAAAACAAGCTCACCACAGTTTATAATGGCTCTTTTGGCAGGAGCCATGTGGGAAATCGGGTCCAAAAAACTGCTTAAACAGCAAAACACCATGGTGGAACGTTTGCCTGATTCGAAAATGACTTTGTGGTGGCCGATTCAGGGTTAAAATAGGGCATTATCTTTACAGTACCGGCCCAGTTTAAGGTGAACCAAACTCCAGTGAAATGAAAGCAATAAAAAAAGACAACTGAAGAATGAAATCTGTTGTCGCTCCCGTCAAAATATGATATGAAACACAAGACAACTGTGGCAGCTTTTAAATGATCATGAAAAAAATGTTACAAACAAGTGTGTTCCTCTTGAGTGACAGGCTGATGATGAGCAGCATAAGAGAAGCTCTCTTTTTTTGGACAAGTAAGCTTCACTGTTATTTACTGGATACGGTCTGAATCTAGTGCCTTTGTGTATTGACGGAAGTGTCCATTGCTTGCTTTGTGCTTACACTGTGATGAGTGTTTGAGTCACAGCTGCAATGACATCATACTACTGTACCATCAATCATAGTGTGTATAGTCATTTTATGTCACTTATGTGTACATTATGATGTTGCTAATTTGAAGTTTTGTGGGAAGTGGTCATCTCAGACAGGACACAGAATGTTTTGGGCACACCACTTACAATAGGGTTCAACTGGAGCCAATGCGTTCGATCTACTTCACACTTGTCGGGTGTATTGCTAAGGACCCATGGGAGTGCAGTGCTGACTGTGTAGTTGTTTGAATCAGCGGTTCTGTAGAAAACTGTGAAAGACTGGCTGCTAACAAACATAAAACTGTGGCTGCACTTTCCGGAAAACTACATGTTTTTGTTTTAATGACATTTAGACTCTGACTTATACACTTTGATATATTGACTTATAAATAACTATTGTTTGCATCTTTATACCATGAATCAAATGAGTGCTTCAGTGATGAGTGTGCAGCTTTCTCATTATGTCTGCATGAGAGCCAGTACATGAAATACTCACTTGCCCACAGCGATATACAAAGTATGACAGAACATTGCAAACAACACATTGGCTGCTGCAGGGGTTATTCTTGTAAACACTGGTGCAGCAGCAGGGGACAGACATGGTAGGTGAAAGTTTCAGGGGAGCTTTTAGTCACTTCGCTGTTGCTGGTGTTGTCACCAAAGATGTACAGGTGTAGATCTCTCTGCTCTGTGTCTTAACACACACATACAATCACAAAGACTGTGTGTGTGTGTGTGTGTGTGTGTGTGTGTGTGTGTGTGTGTGTGTGTGTGTGTGTGTGTGTGTGTGTGTGTGTTTTTTCACATACCACCTGCCAGAGAGCCACAGCCTCGAGGCAAAAGCAGCAGACTAACTCAGTCAGGATTGTATCAGAATACCCTGGATCAAACACATATACCCACCCACACACATCAAACAGGCAGCCTGAACACCTTTTTTTCTTTAGCCGTGCTGACAAAGTTCTAGGTAAACAAATACATCTATGCACACACAACACAGTCATCCGGTTAACAAACAAACAAAACATACAAAAAGATATACTGTATATATATTGTTTGTCTTTGCAGCACACACTCTTACTTATCTCTCTTGTGGCCACCCGTTAGTTCAGAGTTTGGAACTGTGGGTCTGGGAGCAAAGACCTTGGAGGGGTAACATAGCTCCTTCCAGAGCCATGTCCAGACTGCTTAATAACTTAATACTACATAATGTATGAACTCCACTCCACAAGATTTTTCATTAAGGAGTGTGTCCTTTGATATCTTCACCGATAAATAAGCGCAAAAAAATCTGGAACTACGATGACAATTTTGTTATATTTTTGTTAGTGCTAGTTGCTCTATATTCTGCCTGCTCTTAAGCTGTTGATTTAGAATACAATTCCCGTAGAACAGATCCATAAACCTTAGGCGATAGATCTTTCAGCCATAACAAATGATGGGCTACATAGCAGCGGTATCCGTCTGATTTTTGCTTTGAAGATAAAAGAATGGAGGGTTTAGACCCCAGTACCTCTGAGGTGATGCGTCTGGGCAGTTTGCCTTTCATACCAGAAAAAAATAATGTCCGCATGTGGAAACCAAATGTGTGCACAGCTACTTTAGTTCGATCTCTGCTTTGAAATAAAAATTACACACAGGGATGCCAAATGTTGAGGCCATGAACCTAGGGATGCATGTAATGTTATTCCTTATAGTTATATATGGGTTTACCACTAATTTCCTACACATCTTAAGATTTCTCCTTTATACAAGCTATTATAAGAGTTTCAGCCCAGTAATCTGTCAGTGTTGGCAGGCATGTGTGTATATACTGTACGCACAGTATCTGTCTCAGGTTATAACCTCTCCGGCCCTCAACTAGGGTATGAGAAGAACGTGACCCTTGCTTATAACTTTCTGCATTATAAGTATTTGCTTCGCCTGCTTCAAACCCCTCCAGTGAAAAAAGTTTACACCATACCAATTAAAGTCAGACTAATGTTTGTGTGTCCTAGAAACACCCTGATTATGTGATATGGAAAACAAGCGCAGATATGCTGCGTACACACACACACACATCATTCTGCTTTGATATTTCAGTTTACTCATGCCATGCTTATTACACACTCTGTGCGCACATACAGCGTAGGCCTAACACACAAAGATCCCATAACGTTTCTCACAGCCTCATTCAGTCCAATGCAATCTCTGTTTAGGCAGCATCTTATTTCTCTGTGCTCAGAGCTAATGGACTGTCCGGTCATATTTGTAGTCTTTCCACTTCCCTGAAGGGCTGGAACTCAGAGTAGAGAACATAAATGCCGAGAAACCATTTTGCTAGGGATGGAAATGCTTCCCGAAGATATAGCTGGTAACAACAATAAAAAGGGTCAGTTCAATCAAATTACAAAAGAAGTAGTCATATGCAGTTATTTTTTTTATGTGCTCAGGTTTTAAGATATTTGACTTTGAGGCTTCTGCCGCAACTCAACAATATAGTTGAACTGACAACTTTTAAATGTGCCCCACTCATAATTTTAAAATAAAGTAACTGTAGTGAAAACCCCTAGAGAAAACGAAAATAGCAAAATACCCCACCACCTTTCAAGTACATTCAAACTGCTCATGATCTGACATTTGGGCCAACTGCAACCAATATTTGATCAGTGTATTGTTCCTTTGTCAGCTTAAGCCTCTGATGAACCCAGTCTGAGGCCATGCGTTGTCCAGGAAAAATATTTTTTGCATAGTCAGCAGGGTCTCCTCCCAGACCCAGATCAGAGGGACCCTGTGGTTCTCTGCATTAATACTGCGCTGGCCATCGTCCAAATACTGAGGGGAAAAAAAACAACCTGAGCCAGACTAAATCATCGACAGTCTCTCAATGCCTAACAGTGTCTCCCACAGCTCAGCCTGCCTCCTTCTTCTCCCGGTGTGATTTATAAAAGGAGAAGTCTCATAAAGCAAACATCTTGACGAAAAGCCTCCGCATACCGCCATGTTAGTCCTCTGCAGCTGGCTTTGGGGGTCCTATATCATTCCCCCAACTCGTACTTAAGCTGACATTTTTTTAATATGGCAATAAGAGCTATATTGAAATACCTGACTATAGCCCAAGGTCCAGACGAAGCATGATACCGTTGCATGATACCTGTTTGGATTCCTGACCTCTGCATTTGTTTAATGAGACTGTGTCCCAATGAGACATACGCCACATGAGGATTTCATCCCAGTTTTGTCCTGTGTGTTTTGCTGTGCTGTGTTTTATAGTTGCATGACTTTGCGTTGTTTTTTTTTATCTGACAGCTGGTCCTGATTTGTTATGATGATGTATTTTCGGATTCATTTTAAAGTTTTGGATTTGTCTTTCTAAAAACTGCAGATGGCTAGGAAATAAAAAAATTAAAATCAGTCTACCCACTGGGACTGGGCAATTAAACACTAACGGTAATTATCTCCGGACAAATTTCCTTGATTGAAATTTAAAAAAATGTTTAAACATGTTTTGTAAACAAACTGCAGGCTCTGCAAATGTAAACAAACCCCCTCCACTGAAACGGCATAGTGCACCTTTGAACCTGCAACAAAGAATGACCTGACATTTAGCCTGAGAATCATTGATATCGACTGATATGAAAACACATTTTGCTCAGTCCTATTATTACCCACTCACCAGTTTACCTATTGGACGGCTGCCGTAACATTGATCACTCTGAAATGGAACCGTAACACTAGATCAGTTGTTTGGAAATAAGAAAGCAGCCTTTAAGTGTGTCAGGTTTCAGGATAATGACAGACAAGAACCCAATAGCAAGACTGAGATATATACTGGTGCTGATTAACTGATGAGGAGCAGGTGAGTGTGGGGCAGACCTGAGGGGTATACTACGAAGCAAACTCAACAGAGCCCGGCTCTCTTTTTTTGATCTGGTTCAACATAACACATACCCTCGCTCAGAGCTAACCGGTATCACGAAGGCAGTTATCAACCTCTTATGTTGAACGAGGGTTTCAGCTTCAGGCTCCAGGTGCGCCGAGATCGTTTTCCGGCATTTGGCCAGTGTCACGGCGACCACTGCCATACCATGGCTTGAGCCGTTCAGTAACGGTAAATGCCAGTCCAAAAGTGGTATTTTGCGACCGGCACGCCCCGCCTCCCCCCTATAATTTCACGACAGGTATTGCCTTTACGGCAGAGGCAGGTAAAGCTAAATATAGTTGGTCGTTATTGACACTATATCACAACATAACACCGTAAATAAATAGATTTATTCATGTCTCTGGTCCTTTCCGTTGTAAGGATATGTGCGATCTGTTTGTTGTTGCTTTTCAAATGACAGATGCTTTATAAAACAGTCGGACTTGCTCCGGTGACGGTAGTTAGCATAGCCTCCTGAGCAGGTTTGACTAATCGATGACAGAGAATTAGCCTTTAAGCCTTCGGGCTTTTTTGTGTCTATCCCTGGCTATTTTATGTATTTTAATGTGTGACAGAATGCTGTTCATGTTTTAATATCAAAATGGTCAAATAAAATCATTCAAATCATTCATTCATTCAGCCCTATATAGCGTTGGGTACAGCGGCAGGTTTATATATCGAGCAGGGGGTAATGGTGTTACCTAAGACTCCTATAGCTCAGCTGGTAAGACAGTGTCTTATGGAACAGTGGACCGGAGTTCGCGTCCCGCCTGGGATGATTCTTTAAAATGACTGTACTGTTTCCGAAAGGTCTTTACCGGTCCTTAAAATGGCTTTTACCTTTTGACAATGGTCTCTACCGGTCCATAAAATGGCTTTTACCTTTTGATAATGGTCTCTACCGGTCCATAAAATGGCTTTTACCTTTTGATAATGGTTTCTACCGGTCCATAAAATGGTTTTTACCTTTTGATAAAGGTCTCTACCAGTCCATAAAATGGTGTTTACCTTTTGCCAATGGTTTCAACCATTTCTACACTGACATGCCACTCATATCCTGTGGTATTTGCCGGTTCATACTGGCATAGCACTCGTGATCCAGCAGCAGAATCATTTTGATAACAACAAATATATGATTGGCAATAGGCCTACATGATGGAAACATAAATTAACAATGTCAAAAGTGTGAAAAATAAAATGCTAATTAAATAAGTCAGAAACAATTGAATAAAGAACTGTGTGAACAGATTTGTGTGCAGGTTAGAATGAGGGTTGTAAGATAGAATAGCCTATGTGATGGATCCAAATGTGTGGCAACAATCACTACTGAGTGTCCGATCAGAACACTAATAATGTTCAGGTGAAAGAAATAAAGGATGGAGCCCAGGTTTCCGTTTAAACTCTTTAGTGAGAGAATGTGAACATGTGTGTGGTTTTGTATCACGGACGCACACTCCAATATCAGTCCGGCGGAGGAGAGAATGGAAACAAAAGAGTTTTCCATTTCAGACACATTTCACAGCCACGTTCAAGGTACACTAACAGTGTAGGAAAAGCAGTACTAACATGAAAATCACTTAAACAACAAAACTAAAGGGGGAAAACAGAAACCGTTTTAACACGTATCAAACAAAGTACAAAGTGCTTTACAGTAAGACAATTAAGTAAAAACCACAGAGAAATTATATACATGTTGAACTCTGGTGCTCATGTTTATTAATGTGCACTATCACTTATACAAAAAATAAAATAAAAATCTTAATAGAAGTAGGCCTATAGAATGGGCAATAAAATAACCATAAACCTGATTAAAAAATTATGAATTAAATTATCCACATTTAATTCTTAATTTACTTGCAATCGAAGCGGTGCAATTTAGGCCTTCACTGGATCCATGCGCGCTCACTTGTGGAATGAGGAACTGCTTTATTTTTGGGGGATGGTTGGGAGTACAGAGGGCGATGGTGAATGTGGCGGGCAGGCTGCTGGGTCTTCTTTTGTGAGACGGAAGTTCTACGATGATGAAAAACATAACATTACTATGTCTGAATTTACTGATTAAAAATTATCTATGCAAAAAGTTTGATAAGGCTGACCTCAACATTCACGCCTTTAATCATCTTCGATGAGTGGTGTCTCCTCAGAATCCCACAATCATCGATGGTCAAAGGTTCCCTGCTGACCTCCCGTTTTACTATCTCATTCTCTGCTGCCTTTTTGGGGGGTAATAACATAATAGTCACATAAGAAGCAGTTATTTATTTTTCTTATTGTGTGTAAGTAGTGAAAGTTTATACTACAGTTTTACAAATTTACTTACTGAGCACACAAAAATGCCACAGTTATCGAAGTCTGTCAGTGTAGAAATGTCAGTGTAGAAATGGTTGAAACCATTGGCAAAAGGTAAACACCATTTTATGGACTGGTAGAGACCTTTATCAAAAGGTAAAAACCATTTTATGGACCGGTAGAAACCATTATCAAAAGGTAAAAGCCATTTTATGGACCGGTAGAGACCATTGTCAAAAGGTAAAAGCCATTTTATGGACCGGTAGAGACCATTGTCAAAAGGTAAAAGCCATTTTAAGGACCGGTAAAGACCTTTCGGAAACAGTACAGTCATTTTAAAGAATCAACCCGGGCGGGACGCGAGCTTAACTCCGATCTACTGTTCCATAAGACACTTTCTTACCGGCTGAGCTATAGGAGCCTTAGGTACAACTGTCACCCCCTGCTAGATATGTCAACCTGCCGCTGTACCCAAAGCTAGGGCTAATTCTCTGTTATCAATTAGTCAAACCTGCTCAGGAGGCTATGCTAACTACCATCACCGGAGCAAGTCCGACTGTTTTATAAAGCATCTGTCATTTGAAAAGCAACAACAAACAGATCGCACATATCCTTACAACGGAAAGGACCAGAGACATGAATAAATCCATTTATTTACGGTGTTATGTTGTGATATAGCGCCAATAAAGACCAACCCTCATTCTAACCTGCACACAAATCTGTTCACACAGTTCTTTATTCAATTGTTTCTGACTTATTTAATTAGCATTTTATTTTTCACACTTTTGACATTGTTAATTTATGTTTCCATCATGTAGGCCTATTGCCAATCATATATTTGTTGTTATCAAAATGATTCTGCAGCTGGATCACGAGTGCTATGCCAGTATGAACCAGCAAATACCACAGGATATGAGTGGCATGTCCGTGTAGAAATGGTTGAGACCATTGGCAAAAGGTAAACACCATTTTATGGACTGGTAGAGACCTTTATCAAAAGGTAAAAACCATTTTATGGACCGGTAGAAACCATTATCAAAAGGTAAAAGCCATTTTATGGACCGGTAGAGACCATTATCAAAAGGTAAAAGCCATTTTATGGACCGGTAGAGACCATTGTCAAAAGGTAAAAGCCATTTTAAGGACCGGTAAAGACCTTTCCGAAACAGTACAGTCATTTTAAAGAATCAACCCAGGCGGGACGCGAACTCCGGTCGACTGTTCCATAAGTCACTGTCTTACCAGCTGAGCTAAAGCTATAGGAGTCTTAGGTAACAACATTACCCCCTGCTGGATATATCAACCTGCCGCTGTACCCAACGCTATATAGGGCTGAATGAATGAATGATTTGAATGAATGATTTTATTTGACCATTTTGATATTAAAACATGAACAGCATTCTGTCACACATTAAAATACATAAAATAGCCAGGGATAGACACAAAAAAGCCCGAAGGCTTAAAGGCTAATTCTCTGTCATCGATTAGTCAAACCTGCTCAGGAGGCTATGCTAACTACCGTCACCGGAGCAAGTCCGACTGTTTTATAAAGCATCTGTCATTTGAAAAGCAACAACAAACAGATCGCACATATCCTTACAACGGAAAGGACCAGAGACATGAATAAATCTATTTATTTACGGTGTTATGTTGTGATATAGTGTCAATAACGACCAACTATATTTAGCTTTACCTGCCTCTGCCGTAAAGGCAATACCTGTCGTGAAATTATAGGGGGGAGGCGGGGCGTGCCGGTCGCAAAATACCACTTTTGGACTGGCATTTACCGTTACTGAACGGCTCAAGCCATGGTATGGCAGTGGTCGCCGTGACACTGGCCAAATGCCGGAAAACGATCTCGGTGTCTCTCTCAGGCTCTGTGCGCGTCCCCATGAGAGGGGGCGTTTGACAGTCATTTGACTCTGCTTCCGCACAGACTGGACTGATCTTGTGCCGCTAACTTTACACAAACGGACTGATTGTGAGCAGCTGAGTAAAACAAAAGTGTGTCGCCAACTTCATTCAAGAGGAAGAGTTTGTCAGTCTGAATTATTACAGCAGAAAACAGAGAGCCGAAAAAAACTCTTACTGCAAATAGGCTAAGGAGAGTGGAATGCTGCCAGCACTGAAATTATTTATTTATCTTGCCGATCGTTCTCGCAGTGCGTAACGTGACATTATAAAACAATGAAACGTTGAACTCGGATTTAAACATTATACCATTTAGCCTAATAGGCTATATATAGGCTACTTTGCTATATTTATAGCACTACGCCTATAGTCCCATACTTAAGAATGTAATTTAAGTCTGACACTGTCCCCAAATGAATAGCCTATGGAAAATCATTTAATTTTGGGCCACATCATAATGAATACAATTTTGATTTAGACTATTAGCCTTTTATTTGAATCTTACAAATACCAATAGGCATACATTAAAAAACCTGTAGTCTGGAGGACAAATATGAATCTAGGCTACTGTGAGAAGCTTAACCTGCGAGTCTGCAACGATGTCCGAACTGTAACAGCTGTCACCTGTCACGTCCCAACTGTAATCGCTACTGATGAAAAGAAAGAAGCCTACAGTGAAATAATGTTGCAAACTGTGATTTTATAGAACGCTTTATTAAGAGCCAGTGTGTGTAGATCGCCAGGTAAAATCATTTGAGGTGAGAGCATAGAGTGGCGCTGCATACAGTAGGCTATAGGTGTGGGCTATTTCACATTTTCAATAACTGTATGCATGTGGCAAAAAGCCCCAGCGCGATGTTACAGTTCACTCTGCTGTAAGCCTAATGTCACGGCTTCGTTTCGTTCATTAACTTACTGATCAATAAATTTAGATGTAACAGTTTCCTCAGTAAGAATGTAGCGCTCAGACAATATTGTCAGGTCCGCGCTCTAAGAGCCGAATTTAAGCTCAAACTCTGGAACAAAAACTGCTCTGAGCAGGTTAGCCGTGCAGCCTCTGTTACCACGGTGATCTAGCCAGGTAGAAAGAGAGCCACCTTTCGTGATACTGAAAATTCTGGCTTTAGACCGCTTTAGACTCAACAGAGCTCGCTCAGCCCTTAATCTCGCTTCGTAGTATACCCCTCAGGTGAATGTAATAAACAGGGAGTGCAGAGCAGGAGGTAGTGGCCGGGTCTGAAATGACATGAAAGTATTTTTTTTGGGATTGTTATGCTTTATTGATAGTGTAGAGACAGATTTGAAATGGGGCAGAGAGGGGAGTGACATGCAGAGAACGACCGCGGGCTGGAATCAAACCTGGGTCCGCTGCTGGCCGAGGGCCATGGGGGGGATGCCCTACCAACTGAGCTAAGGGCGCCCCGTATAATACATTTTTAATTTGACAATTTATTGTGTTTACCATGCAAATAAGCGACCCAGTTTTTTTGTCTCATTCAGTTGGCTATATTGATCATCTCAGTCCTCAGATGGATTAAAATGACACAGAGGGCGATGCACCGTGTTATTACCATTGCTAACACTTAAAGAAATTGCATTTCCTGAAAATGGTCGTGCTTCAGTTTGTGTGTCTGCATTTATTTATTTATTTATTTATTCATTCCCCACTGATCCAACCCTGTCCTGTTGCCGTAAATCTCTCATTTGAATGTGACGGTTCGGCTTCTTCTTTAGTTCTCTGTCTCTCTCCACTCATTGCTCAGCACTGCCTGAGGGCATTCTATCTGTTTGTGTGTGCGTCTGTGTGACCTTGGTTTGTTTGTCTGTATTAGAAGATAGACCACATTCTCCTGGGTAGATCTAGGTGTGGTGCTGGATATGAAACAAACACACACACACATACACTCATACTCGCACGCACGCACGCACACACGCACACACACACACACACACACACACACACACACACACACACACACGCCCACACACACACAGTCAGTGCTGCCTCTTATGTGTTTGCCATCTTTTCATAAGTAAGCTTCAAATAATGCCTCAGAGGGTGCAGTATCACTGTCTGTTCCAACACTGCCTCTATACAGACAGACAGTTTTCAAGTGATCAAGTGAAGTTGGGACACCTTGACCAATTGTTTGCATCATCGTTCAAAGTTTCATGTTCTTCTATTTCTGCAGAAAAGCTGGAATTTGTGAACCCATTCTTTTTCCCTTCAAAAAGGCCTTTTCTAGAACATTTTTGGTACTTTTTGTTTCTGTTTACGTCTGGCACCTTAAAGGTGCTGTAAGCGGAATGGTGATTTTAGCTAACTTCCTGTCAGTTACTGCAGTTAGCAGTCCCCTCGCTCGGCCCTACGTTACCACATTAATGCACTGTGGTCTTCAAGCAGCGAGTTATCTAGTGTCATCTCAGATCTATAAGTGTGAAAAAAACATGATAAAAACCATCAAAACAGACATTGGGAAGGATTTTTACCTGCTCCGCCATCGTAGGCACATAAACATTCACCCATCTGTTGCTCTGGCGTGCACCGGCAGTGAGACCATGAGTGAGACGGGTGTCGGTTTGTAGCGTTCTCTCTTGGGATTGGATATTAATTTTGGGATCCCCGAAAAGTTTATTAGCCGATTACATGCAGAGCAGCTGACTGAGAAATCGGCATTTATGAAACGCGCACATTATGAAAGTGATCACTGTATGAATAAAGAGCGATTTAACACTTATATTAACATAAATAAACCGCTTACTTCACCTTTAACTTCTAACCTTTGTTCCTTTAACCTCATTCACTGGACTTGAACTATTTCAGTTTCAACAACACTGGAATAATGGGGTTCTAATGCTTTTGACGTGTAGTTTATGTATACATGTTTACAATACATGAACACTAAAAATGTTTTACACTCCACTCTATGGAAGGCAATGCAGTATAATATTGTTTTGGCTGAAGTCATGCTTTTCTGTGTCTTATATGTTTCTTCTATTTTGAGCTTACATAAGGTGTGTGTGATGCCTCAGCTTAATGTTTCAAAGGGCTGACTGTGGGTGTAAAGGAATTTTCCCTCCCACTCAGCTGAGTGATCACTTTTGATAAGGAGCCATGACACACTCACAGAAGGACACTGAGGAATAACTTGGTTTAAGATCTCACTGGACATGTTTAGCAGGTTACTCCCCAGTGAAGTTTGTTCATATTAAATGAGAGAATGAATTACAACCGACCGTAATGTATTGTATGTTAGATTGCAGATGCAATGAATGTATTTTGTTTCGTGGATTTTTTGGCAAGCGTTGACTAAACCTGCATATTGACAGATGAATTTGAGAGCTAAGATAAATAATGTACTTCTCAAATCAAAAGCGAAAAAAGTGCTAAAAACACAAATCTATTGCAACTGCAATATGTGTAAGTATTTTCCAGTTTACCTGTCTACATGGTAATGTTGCTCTTATACCCTCATACTGGCTGTAGGCAAAAACAACTCCACCTGGCAACAATGCAAAGGACTAGTTCGGGCTTCAATGTGTGAGTGTGGAACATAACGGGGAAGCAGCGATTCTACTAAACCACAACCAAAATTATGTAAAAAGTGTATTGTATCTACTCCTTATAAAAATGTGTCATGTAATAACATTAAAATATGTTGTTGAAGAGGCGCTCGTGGCATAGTGGGTAAGTGCGCCCCGGCCCAGGCCCTGCAGCAGACCCGGGTTCGAATCCCGCCCGTGTGAATTATCTGCATGTCTTCCCCTCTTTGCCCCATTTCAACTCTGTCTCTACAAGTATGTCTAATAAAGCAAAAATGCAAAAAAAATGCAAAAATATATATATGTGTGTGTTGTTAATTACCAGAGTGATAGCTGATCACTGATACTCTGTCCGTATGTGCATTTTTTTTTTTATTATAATTTTTTTTTGTGGCATTTTTATGCTTTATTGATAGTGTAGATACAGAGTTGAAATGGGGCAGAGAGGGGAGTGACATGCAGAGAACGACCGTGGGCTGGAATCGAACCCGGGTCCGCTGCTGGCCGAGGCCCATGAGGGGGACGCCCTACCAACTGAGCTAAGGGCGCCCCTTTTTTATTATTTCTAAGCAAATAGAAAGCCTTGTATTCTGTATAATTGGGCATCCTCCGTGCAATGAATGTTTGAGAATAACAACGATTTAACAAGCATGTGTGGGAGGGTGGAAGCAGTGGAAAGTAACACCAGACAGAGAAAGGGGAGGGAAGTTTGGGTATAGAGGTTTAGAAAAGGACACAGAGGAGTTGTCAGGATGAGGCTCTAATAGATTGGTTGCAAGTGTTGATGAGAAAGGGAGGAGAAGAGGGAAAAGTTAATTAAAAAAACACTTCCCTGCTAAATAGTTTTTTCAGATGGATTCTCTTTTGTAGATGCTGACGTGGACTTTCTAAACTTTCTAAGAAGGGCCCTGCATTCTCTCTATCCTTTGATGCATCTGAGTTTTGCACATGTAAATACAAGGCATTTCGTCTTCGTAATATATACCTCAAATTTGCTTTTTTGCCTAGCAGATTAATGAAAGAAACAAGGACACAATCCACATTCAAATACAAATAATCAACTGTTTGTATGGCTCTGTGCACACTTTTTTAACTATCTGCTGTAGAGGCCATTGATTATTAAATATGCAATGATATGGAGGTTTTTACTGTTTACTCTTATTAAAACACAGCAAATCTTATTTGTATTGTGTGTTTCGTGGAAGAAATCTGAATTAGATTTCTATTCCAGCCTCCATTTCTAAACTCAAATGAATTAGCTGTCTATCTCTCTTCCTTCACTTTTTTCCCTCTCTCCGTGGCAGAATGAATGACGTTTTATTAGTTTGGTTTTCATTTTACCCATAATCCTTTTCCTCGTTCTGTAGTTCTCTCGAGACTCATGAAGAGAGACACAGCCAGTGTGCTGCTTCATCCGCTGTCGCCTTAATATAACTGCCATTCATTCCATCCATTAACCTTGCAAGACACTGCTGATGCCTCTTCTGTTATATTCTTAATTCAATGTTGGAGGCCTACAGTATATGTAATATTTTTTGGGCTAAAGAGCTTTTCTTTATCTTGATGTTATTTTTGCTTGAATGGAAGTGAGTGTGTAGCCTTTGCAACAAGGACCTCCTCTACAGGGTGCACGGGAGAACAAATTCAATCAGACTAAATAAGGAAAACAAGTATTGACGGAACAGGACATATAAAGGGGAAGCTGAACAGGCAAGTAGTGCAATGACAGTCCCTTAAGAAATGGTAATTCTACAGTTGGATGTTGTACCAAAATGTGTTGTAAATTAGAATCAATCCGAAAGTAACTGTGAGGCTGAACTTCAGCCTCAAAATAATCTTACAACTTTACATTTCCCAAAAAATGTTCATGGCTATATAGACCCATACTTATATGTTTACATACATAGAGTGGTCAGATGTTTACTAAAGAGAGAAAGGAAAGGCTTTTCATTTATTTGCTTGTCATTTTGGATGATTATAGTTCCCACCATCTTAACCCTCCTATTGTACTGGGGTCAATTTGACCCACATGACATATCTTTTTGCGTGAAAATATGTTTTTCATTCACCAAATGGTCCGAAAATTATAGGGGTTGTTCAATACTATGCTTTTGATGATTCATATACATTTGAAGTGGTTTGATCAAATTATGGGTGTTTTATTTAATTTAATAACACCTGTTGTCCTCTGGGGTCAAAATGACCCCGCAGCACACAATGGTGCAATGGGGCAAAATGTCACACTATACTGCTTCTAACAGATGAAATACCCTTCTAACGACATCCACACACACACATACACACACACACACTTCACCAGCACACACGGGCACACACACGCACTCACACACACACACACACACACACACACACACACACACACACACACACACACACACACTCACACCCACACACACACAGCAACACACACACACCCACCCACCCACACATGCACATACCTGTACATGAGCACACACCCACGAGCGCACACACACACACATACACACACACACACACACACACACACACACACACACATGAGCATGAGCACACACACACACACGCACACATGAGCACTCCCCCCAAAAACACACACAGACACACACAGACAGACCCAACACCTGTGTGTGGGGTCAAGCAATGGTTTAGAAAACAAAACACATAAACAGATAGTTTCTCGCAGACTCTGCACCATTTTAAACCTTAGTCTGAGACAGGCAGCATGATCAGTAGGCAGCAGGCTTTACCTCAGAGGCTTGTGAGCTCATTTTGAACCAAGTTCAACAAAATGCAATGAAGTGAATCAGCAAAGATCACTCCATAACTACCTGCCTCGCATGCAACTGAGGGACAAATCGAGGGTGACTCACTTCTAAAAAGTTCATTTTTGAAAAGTTTTGCGTGTTGTAATGTTGTGTTGTTAATTATGTCGGGTAAAGAGTGAGGATAAAGTTGAGTAAAAAGCTGAAAAACTGAGGTTAGTGATTATTTATGCTTTTTGCCTTAGAAACAGTCAAACCAGGCGAGAACAGACCCCGCCTGGTTTGACTCTCTAAATCAAAAAATGCATACTTTTATATAAACAAGGTCTGTTGGCCCTAAATTTAAAAAGTAAGGGGAATATTTGTGGTAATGGGTTGGACTCAAGTCATACTAAAGGTGTAACACAAAATTAATTGATAATTTATACTTTATAGGCTTTAAAAAACAGCCGAACCGGGCGGGGTCATTTTGACCCCAGAGGATCAAGGGTGTTTGTATTTGCTCCTATTAAAAAAATCTAAGTGATTCAAAAACAGTTTTTTCACTAACCTTTGACATAAGTCATATAGTCAAAATCATTTAAGGATTTTTTTTATATTTTTTTATTTAATTTTAAATCGAGAAAATTGTATATTTTTATGTAAACAAGGTCCGTTGGCCTACAATTCCAAAACCAAGGGAAATATTTGTGGTAATGGGTTGGACTCAAGTCATACTAAAGGTGTAACACAAAATGTATTGACAATTTATACTTTAGGCTTTAAAAAAACACCAAACCGTTTGGGGTCAAAATGACCCCAGAGGACCATGGGTGTAAGTCAGTCGGGAGTACATTACGAGGGTTAAGTCAAATTATTTTTATACCACTCCCATGTTCCTTATTTTGTGAGTCACTTTCTCCATATGTTGTTCCTGTTGAATCATACATTTCCATTTCAATACATCTGGGGGTTTGTTCTTTTCCACCCTTTTGTTAGTGGTTTCAAGGCTACAATTCTCAGGATTCCGAATAAATGAATTCCTTTTAGACTGTAACCAGGCGGAGGTTTTCCCAGGATAACGTGCTCAAAGTTGTTTTTATTTTAAAAGACTTCTTCTATACACTGAGAAACTTCTAACCTAAATGTTACAATTTGAATGAATTAAAGATATGTAAATTATTTTGCATTTCCTTCACTACAGTTCCTTCAACATTGAGAACTTCATTTTCTGTTTTATTTAGAAATAAATAAAACAGGAAGTCTTGCGTTTATTTTCCAAGCAGATTCTCTCCAGAATAAAATATAAACAGGATTGAGACTACTTTTGAGCTGGTCTTGAACACATTCCTCTCAGCATTGTACAGTCTCAGTTGCACATATTCACATACAGTATGTGCTCATAAACACCAAGTATATGACCAAAACCAAACCTATCTAGGGGCAGAATACTAGAATATGCACCACATTAATCTTTTACCCGTCTCTATTTGTTCTGAGGTTTTGGTTTTACTTGAGATTTTAATTTGATTTGGTATACGATACAGATTTAGTGACCTCATTTCTCAAGAACCACTACCAAATATGGTCATGTATGCACACACTGGGGCACTTAGCATTTTAGTACATAATGCATGAGACGGAATACAAATGAGACAGGGCTGTTAACTTTTCACCTTGACTTTAACAAAAGGAAATTGCCTGTCCGCTTCTTGATTAAGTCTGTGTTTTGCTGTGTTTCTTCAGGCCAAATCCGTTTTAACATATTTCAGGTATTTTTCTCGATGTGGTCACACAGGGGTTGAGCTGACACAGCAGCTTTTTCTGATAATGAATCTCTACCTTTCCACTTTGCCTTTTATGGTCATTTTTAATCAACAATAATGCCTGTTCACTATGCAGTGTAATTAAGTCAAGGCGCCCCGGCTTTGTTCTGGAAATGGTTTTAGGTTGGAGCTATCGCAGAAACATGTGTAATGAATGACACAGGGAAAAAAAACAGGGCTCGCTATTGGAGAGCAGAACCGTGTGTAACCACCGGTGAGTGCTTTTAGTGTGACAGGGTCAAAAGGCTTTGTGTAGAAAGATCTTTGAATGTCCTTTATGCCTTTTAAAGTGACACTTCACTTTAGGTCTTCAGCTCAATTCCAAACTCTGAAGTAGGAGTGATATATACAGTACAAGGTTTTTACAATCAGCTTGACAAAAAAAAAGTGCTTTATACATTTGCAGTGGTATCCTCATCTGATTGTCATAGATGATAGACAATACAGCTCTGGAAAGAAATAACCACTCCAACTTTTCTTACATCGGCATCTCTACATCAATTGATGGAAATGCCCTGAAGGACAATATTTGAATTTGAAAATGTTGTTGGTAGTTTATAAAATGATTTTGCCTGAACACATACATACAAGCAATAAAACCATAGACAGTGATCATTTTGAGTGGTCTCTTTATTTTATCCAGAGCTGTAGGTTAAGTTGTAGAGTTAAGAGTTGTTTTATGTTAGAAACGTGTCAGAAGCCTTTTTAAAAAGGGTGAGACAGACTTGGCTCAGTGTTCTCATAATAACACTTAGTCCAATGGACACAGAGAACTGTAATCACTGTTAAAAAGCTCTTGCATTTTAAAGGCTCGTACTACATAGTGCAGTTGATTGACACTAAATCTGCCACTCAGACCTAGCCATTCTTACAAACAGCAGTAATTTGCCTGATGAGTTGGGTCTAATCAACTATATGAGTTGATTAACACAATCTCTTGATGTTATAACACCATGTTACGGCCAAAAGGGGGGAAAAAAGCCCCAAAAAATTCTAAAGTATTAAAAATATATGATTAATATACTGTACTATAGAGCAAACGCACATTTTTAATTTAATTTAATGTACAATGCTGAAACAGGCTAAAACAACAGGACTCTCTAATACATTCCTGCTCTATTTTGTCATTTGCTGTAAAAGCTCTGAATAAGTACATGAGCCAATTTGGATCACCCAGAATCAAACCCAGTCAGCACCTAACTCCACCAGCCAACATGACTCTACACACTGATCGACAAGAGTGGATGTTTTTCAAGGTGACACACTGCCTGTGTCCCATGTGTGTTTCATGTTGCTGAAGCTGATACTGGCGCTTTCTTATTGATTTACAATAACTGGATGGTGAATGCTGGGAGATGATAGTCATGCAGATGGCTTTGGCTTTTATTACTGCACATGATGCTCTTGCTACAAGTCGAGAAAACACAGGCAGCGACAACCTGATCTGGCGCAGGTGCTATTTTCTATTGATTCCCTGTAACAGTACAATCGTGTGTGTGTGTGTGTGTGTGTGTGTGTGTGTGTGTGTGTGAACGTGTATGTGTTTGTTGCCTCTCTATATTCTTTGATTTAAAGCAACTGTGTTTCCAAGGCTGCCATTTATCAAAGGAAAAATGGCCGTAGCTTTCTAAGACAAGCCCTCTTCATTACTCAAACGTCACAGTGCAGCCCCCTTGCATGCTACACTCGGCCTGTTAACAAGGAGGGCTTAATAACAAGGTGAGCTGTGAGTGTGTGCGGTCATTGAGAGTAATATTAACATGTCACTACACTGCCTGTGAAAGGTTAGTGAATGCCATTGGACCCTTAGATGGGTTTTAATACGTGTTTATTTGTGCACATGCAACCTGTGCAACCTTTAGGAGTTTTTTTAGAGGTTGCAGAAGGTTAAATGTGAAGGAATGACAAGGATGTTTGTCAAACTCTTAATGCACCGCTGAACTTGAACTAACTGAAAATAACTTTATTTGTATAGGGGGGCTGTGGCGAAGTTGATAGGGTGGTGGACCCGCAACTATAGGGTAGGTGGTTCGATCCCCAGTCTCGCCGCAACATGTCCAAGTGTCCCTGAGCAAGACACTGAACCCTAAAATGTCTCATGATAGTAAGCCAGCACCCTGCGTGGTAGTATCTGTGTATGAATGTGTGCTCCAGTTGTAAGTCACTTTGGATAGGTGACATGTAACGTAATGTAATGTAATATAATATAGAACCTATAAAAACAATAGTTTACAAGGTGCTTTCACAAAAGACACAAAAGCCAAACAAATAGAATGCACATATAGTGTATACACATCAAATCAGTACACATACCCATACACTGTATACACATCATTGTATTAGTGTAAAAGGGAGGATGGAACAGCATTACACAAACAAACATAATGAAATGAATAGGTGATAGGGTAAAAAGACAACGAGAAAGATGATAAAAAAGACATCACATAAATGCAAGTCTGTACAAATGTGTTTTAAGAACTCATTTAAAACAAGTCACGGATTCAGCATGCCATGAGTCATGAATCACCTTCATCTCTCTTTTCTTAGCTCCGTGTTCACACACAATCGCCCGTTTCAACCATTTTCGCACAGTTACTTTCTGCCTCTCTCTGTCCTCTATCTATTTACTTTGAGTGTTTTTCACACACACTCCCGGCTTTCAGTCAAACCCTCTAGAGATCAACCCCATATGATCTCCTGTCACTTTACCAGTAAATATATAGTCGACAATTGGCCCCTATAAGCTCCAACAAGCAGAGGATATAACCACTGTGTCCTTCAAACTGTTATCAAAAGTTACAGAAAATCATGCTCTGTTTATTTTCACCTTTGATGTCTCCATTGGGTGATGACATGCTTTGATAATATGATGTCATCAGTACCAGTTTTGTTTGAGAGCCGCTGAAAGAAAAACTCTGCACCTTGTTCCCTCGATGTGATTTCTCCCCGTTTGATTAACTAGGGCTGCAAAATGAAGCGAAGAGAGAGAGAGAGAGTTGGAGAGAGAGAGAGAGAGAGAGAGAGAGGCGCATTTCGATTCTGAGCCGCTGATGTAAAATCTTTCTCCAAGAGATGAAGTGTAGATTGTAATTGAATTCTTATCTTATTTTTTAGATTTGTCCTACAAAGGTCTCTGATTATGTAGATGGTTTAAAAATGGAAATTGATTCACATTGATCACGGGGCACTGCAGAGTGTGTGAATATTTCTTATTTGGCAGCAAATGTTGTGCCTCATGTTTGACTCCTTGCATTATTGACGATCCATCGTTCCCGTTTTTGACTGCTGTGCTGTTTATCTAGGCCTACGCTATCTGTGTTGGGACAGCGTAACCTGCCACGTTATTGCCGACTGCTTTAATTTTTCCGCCACCTCACTTGTAGCTGGGACTAGGGATTGGAAAACAAAAACTTTGTCACCCGCTTTTTTTTAGATTTATTTTGTTTGTACTTCTGTGCTATTTCTATTGGCATAGCGCCTCTGTGTTGCATCACTCAGGTAGAAACAAAGTGAGATTTGTACGTGTGAAAATGTGGTGTGTTTTCTTTTATGAATTCAAAGCGGAAAAAAAGCAGCTCCCTCGGAAACGCAAGATAAGGAGAAGTTCTGATTTATTGAGCCGGTAACCATCCCCGGCGGCTTTTTCCATTTGGGGACGGCCTCTCTCACACCAAGATCTGATCAATCTGATGCCTCTTTGCCTGGATGTTTGGCAGCTGTTCCGGTTGGAGACACTTGATACAGACGTAGCCTATCTGAGCTGTCATCTCTGCACGCCTTGGGGAATTTATCAGCCCTAGCCAGTCGGCTTATAAACCCACTTTTTTTTACTCTACTCACTCTTGGCTGGGTTTCACTCCCCCCCCCCCGGCAGCAGCATGCAATGTTTTCATTTTAGGTTCACTTCTCCGTGGGCAACAAATTGGCAGAACACAAGACCTTTTTACCCCATGCTTCAGATGTCGGGACATTGATTAGTATCACAGTGACTGGTGGGTAGGAGGGTTGGTGGGTTGAAGGGAGGGCAAAGAGCGGGTTTAAAGTAGAGAGTTTCTGCGAACTGCGACCAGCCTGGTGGGAGAGCTCAGTGTTCCTCCAGCCGATAACACAGCTTGATAATAATAATAAAACCCTTCTAGCCTTGTGTGTTTATTGACTATAAGGTTTGCATTCACATCAGCCTTGTTTAGTACGATTGAACCGAACCCTGGAGTGGTGCAGTTTGTTTGGGTTGTTTTTTTTAAAGATATTTTTTTGGCATTTTTATGCTTTATTGATAGTGCAGAGAGACAGAGGTGAAATGGGGCAGAGAGGGGAGTGACATGCAGAGAACGACCGCGGGCGGGAATCAAACCCGGGTCTGCTGCTGGGCCCGGGAGGGGGACGCCTTACCAACTGAGCTAAAGGCGCCCCCCTGTTTGGGTTGTTTTGAACACAGTCCCAGACCTCTGATCAGGAATTTCATATCTTAATGTTTGATGCATACCTCTTCTGGACTCTCTCCATAAAGATTTAAAAATTAAATTATAATCCATTTGCTTTTTCTTGGTCCAGTTGTTTCCATTCTGCACTAATGAAATGTCACATTTGTAGTCTGTTTTGGTGAATCGGATGATCAACATTATCTTACACTGTTTTCATAATATTTGAAATAATTGTAAGTTAAACGAAGCACTGCTAATGCGTTGTGAGACGCTGTCACATCACTTAATAATGTCTGGGAAATGTAATCCCATTTAAACCCTGTTTTATTGACTGACCTCAGCTAGTCTGGCTGCCAGAGAAAAGGCCAAAGCAAATACCACAGAAATGTTGATCAGTGTAAAGATGCAACCCTGATGATTCCTTGCATGCAGCACATACACAGATATATTCAAATACATACAAAACCACGGAAACACACACACACAGACACACACACACACACACACACACACACACACACACACACACACACACACACACACACACACACACACACACACAGAGACATTTGGGCATAGGTAACAGACAGGAGGAGAATGTGCATAACCTTAACCTAATTTATTTCACTCTCCTTTGTATCTGTTGTAAATGATCCCAGAGATACCACCAGGACAATAGCAACAATAATGGCCCAAAGCTTTTTCACCACTCAACCAGTTGATATTTCAATTTAACAGTATCAAAAAACACCAGAGAGCCATTCATTCATTAACTATTAAAATCCATCAGTTTTTTTTTATGAAATCCTTAATCAAATACAAATGACTTGCTGCATGTAAAGGTCATTCTTAAAATCATGAAAAGCAATGTCCATACACACACTGCATATTTCTTGAGAGGCATTTGGTAATCAAAGAGCTTCGGTGTTCAAAAACAAACGCGATCCCGTCCTGTTTCGAGTCTGAACATGAAGATTTCCAGTCTTGTCACCAAATTGTCATCTGCAATACCGTTACATCTCCAGCGGGGTTCTCACGTCATCATAAATTAGATCTGCAGGTTATTGTTAATGTTTACCATGTATTTTGCTCCCAAACTTAATCCTTCTTATTTACCTGCTGTGCAGAATAGTGTGTATGTCTTCACTGTTGTTTGCACACAGTCTATTCCTAGCACGGAAACTCTATTCCTCTGTCAACCCTTTCTGCGTGCCACTGAAATGACTGTCTCAAAGTCCCGAAATACTAGAAATATACAAGGAATTCTGTACTTGTTATTTTATTTAAATGATCAGACCACAATGTTTTCTCTTCCTTTTCGGAGCTTGAAAGCTAAAATTTGGTGTCTTGCTTTTGGATTAAAAACGAGTCTAACATCGTGTTTATTTTTGTCACGCAGAAACCTCAGAGAAAACGGGCTGAGCGCCTATTTTGCATCTTAAAAATACAATTAAAAACACTGCCAGACTCTGATTCTGTTTTGCAACATATTCATATACAGTATATATTTATTTTCTGACCTATTTTCTTCAATATTTTCAGGATATTCTACGTGTCTCATGACTCCCAGGATTTGAAGATTTTCAGCTACATCGCCCGAGACGGACAGAGCAATGTCTTTCGCTGCAACGTCTTCAAGTCCAAGAAGAAGGTAAGAGAGACGCCATGCCTGTTTGAAAGCTTTCACCCTTGAGGTACACACTCAACAGTACCATCATGATAATGTATCAAGTCTTGACTGAGCTAACATTTGAGACAGCGATCCCAATTTACTGATGCACAGAAGACATGGCAACAAAGTGCTCGAGGTGTGAGAAGAACAACACATGTTTTGTGTTTGTTCTGATGTAGTGCAAGCCATTAGTGTTTTTGCATGACTTGCAACCAACTCATTCAAACTGTCTCTCAAATCACACAGTTTGTCTCCTGATGAGGAAAAGGCCATCACTAAGTGTTTTATTTCCAATGTTTTCACAGTCTGTTAGCCGTGTATTGTTTAAAGCAACTCCTCCTGTTCACTTAAAATCATGTCCCTGTCTGAAGCGCATCCTGACAACCCGCAATAAAGAGACGCATGGCTCTCGGGCGGCAATAATTCCTCCTGGCATTATACACCTTTCATTGTTGAGGTCTTAGGAACGTAGTTGAAACCCATTTGGAGCGGACATGTCGCTTTCAGAGTTGAGATGGTCCGAGGAAAAGGAAATACAGAGTCCAGCAATGCGACACTGTTAGAAAGCTCAGAGTTAGCTCAGCGTTTTCCACTATGCAAGGTGAAGGACACACTGCATCATTAGATCTGACAGACAGGCTGGTAGTGACACATGAGCCTGCACACACACACACACACGTACACACACGCACGCATTTTTTAGAAGACAAGTTGGAAAGTGATGCATACCAAAAATGTTCGGGGGCAACTATACAACCCTGAGGCGTTTAAGATAGAAACTAGTGTGTGTGTGTGTGTGTGTGTGTGTGTGTGTGTGTGTGTGTGTGTGTGTGTGTGTGTGTGTGTGTGTGTGTGTGTGTGTGTGTGTGTGTGTGTGTGTGTGTGTGTGTGTGTGTGTGTGTGTTAGTGTGCGCATGTGTGTACTTTGGGATGGAGAGACTTTGGGGAAAACAATGTTTTAATGTAGAATGCCATTATGCTTGACAGTTGCAACTTGTTTGTTGGTGTCTACGTCAGGACAGTATTCCGTAACATTCATCATAAGTTTGTCATGCACAGTTTAGTATAGCAAAATCCAGCTTAAAGGCACTTGCAGTCGTTGCTAACAGAAGAATGTATGTGCGTCTGGTGATTGACAGAAGAGCAGAGCAGTGTACATAAAATAAACATTAAAATAAAGTTAAAGCAAAGTGAAGTTTCCCATATTACCTTCCCCGCTTATAAAGGCGATGAGGCAAACGTATCAGAGGAAACAGTTGCTGTTGTTACAGCAGAGCAGAGTTTGTTACATTCCTCTTCATCTTTTGACTTGTTATGTTTTTGGTTTCAGGTGAGTACGCAACATAAACTGAGATGTACTAGTTTGTGCCTGTAGATAATGAGCTACATTCAGGGGTTAGTTAAAAAACCATTGACGCTTGCACCAAATAGGAAATAAGTGGAGAAAACAGTGTATTATTTTCCACTTGTAAGAAATTATTTAAAGTATTTGTCAGACCGCAGATAAAGAGAGAGTGGGAAGGTAAAAGTAAATACACATAATAAATAAATACCGTATACGGTTTATTAAAGAGCCTCATAAAGAAAGTGCCAAACAATTTTAAAAAGACCAAACGAGAATGGTAGACTTTTGGCAGCGGGATTTGACGTGTGGAAGGTTGTGAGTGTAAGATTAAGCGTAGTTTATTTCCCTCTTTACTACCTGCAGTGCAAGAATGGTTTGGCTTTAAATCACCTTGGCATACAGAAGGCTCCAGTGGCCGATCAGTTGTAACTCTGAGATGGGCCGTGTGCCTCGCTCTCCCCCATTCTGACTCGCTCTCACTCTCTGTCTCTCTTCTCCTCCCTTTCATCCTCTGATCGACAGTCTAAAGGATGCTAATGAATGGGACCTGCCCTCTATTATGTAGAGCTGAAGTGAGAGTGATAGAGCAAAGAACAGCGAGTGTTCATCAGAATACTGAATGCTTATTTGGCTCTGAGGTCGGTCAGTATGTGTGTGTGTGTGTGTGTGTGTGTGTGTGTGTGTGTGTGTGTGTGTGTGTGTGTGTGTGTGTGTGTGTGTGTGTGTGTGCATGTGTGTGTTACCTTTCTTAAATGATCATCATTATTTGATTGGAGGAGGCAGTTATTCGTCATATAAGTCAGAGCGAAGGGACAGGGCAGAGTTTCTCAACCTTTAGGTCAGGATCCCAAATCAGGTGTTAAGCCCATCAAGTGATTTCCCAGGCTGATATTTCAGAACATATCAGGTTTAGTAACCATGTCCTATATCTACAATTTACTTTGACTTTGTCTTTATTTCGAAGCCATTTTTTTACTCTAATGTTCACCTCTATATCCCAACATATAAAGTAAGGCCAGCCATATGTGCTTTTAAAATGTCTTGAGGTAATTAATACATAACCTGACTTACATTTTTCATAGTTTCTATATAATCCATTAAACAAAGTGTTGAACTTAAATTTAAATACATAATTGAGAAACTGACTCTGCTATGGATTCAATTGCTAGATCCTTGATCAATAAATAATGCATTAATGCTTACTGAATGTCAATCATCACCTTCCTTGTACTGACCTCCACCCTGTGCAGTAGTAATTAATGTAACTTGTCTGAAGGATAAAAAAAAATAACTCCAACCAACTTGTTGATTAAGAGCAAACTATCATTGAAAGAGTAGATGAAACCATATAACCACAAGATGCATTTATAGGCTAGAGGACTGAAACTTTATTTATACAGGTATATCCCATTGAGTCCGAAGACTCTTTTTCAAGGGAGACCTGTTCCCATTCCCACGTTACCATTCACACACACATTCATACACCGATAGCAGGCTAACTATCGACATTCACACGAGGCAAGGTGGGTGAAGTGTCTTGCCCAAGGACACAACAACTATGACACAGGTGGCAGGGCGGGGATCGAACCTCCAACCCTTTGATCATCGGCCGACCCGCTCTACCAACTGAGCCACAGTCGCCCCGATAAGGCTGAATGATTTGTGGAAAATATTGTTTTGATTTTTATGACAGATATTGCGATTTGATTTGCAATGTATCATTTTCTAAAGTGAAGCTGCAGTTGAATCTTTCCTGTATCATGGTGTTATTAGAGACACCATGTCTTTAGTGAGGTAGTGTGTCATGGCATTGGTTAACTCACAGTGCCTTCATGTACCCTTTTCATATAGAGATATATAGGTATTTTACCTATATAGTATTCATTCTGCTTATTCCAGTAACCCAGTAACCTTACCTGTAGTTTGTAGGCAAAAATTATTGAAAATTCAGAGGGGTGATCGCCTTGAAATTTACCGAGTACATTGTTCCCAAAAGATGAAGCCTCTCCATAAGCTTTTGTTAAGTAGTATTTCACATAGGAAAAGGCCAGTTCAGCTCTAGACCATGTCCCCCCTCTGTACAATCTGTATTCACCATCTTCACCAATAAGGCAGTAACACATTAACAAGCCAAGCGTGAAGAGAGAAGCATGAAAAAAAATTAGGATGACACATAAAACCTGGTTACGGTATTTTAAACATTATAATGGACTACAACACAACACATCCTAGCACTGCTGAACTGCTAACCTTGCAGATGGCAGCTGTGCTGTTTTATATTGTTATTGTTGTACAGTATTTATGCTGAAAGGGCCACGTGATTACTTGTTTCAGTAAGTGAAGTAATGCAAAATGCACTTAACACCCACTGGATTTTAAACATACAACTAACAACTAAGGGATCTCAGTGGGGTCAAAACAACACTTTTTCATAGTTATATATTTATAAAATGGCTATTTTGGATGAAGACTCATCTGTTGTCCACAGCTGGTTGATGAGATAGTTGTGCTTTCTGTGTCAAGTGTTAATTGAGTTCTCTCTCGGTGAATGGATGCCCTCCAACCATATGCTGTCCTTCAGTGTCCGGTAATGGCTTCATCTTGTTCAGCTTCCAAAAGCAGAGGACAGGTTGAATCTGTACTGCCTTCCAGGGATGACTGAAAACCTGAATAAAAATGAAAAGCTATACATGATAAATGAAGACGATTTCAAGTCCAATAGTGCCATCTAAAATTCTATTAAAAGTACAAGAAGTGTAGTTGATTTATATCTTAACGTAGGCAGTGTTCAAATAAAGTTCTCCTAGATAAAGCTCCAGAATTTGACAGTGAATCAATTAAGCTCCATCAGTGACGAGGGATAACATAAGATTCCTGTTTCCTGTACAAATCGATGATGACTCCCGACACAGCTTGATTAAGATAATTGGTATTAATGGCCTTTCAGTAATTTTACTAAATATCCATATCTCAGTGAAATTATCCTTCTGTCTTAAGCTCTTTGTTTCTCTGTCTCCTTCTTACTGCTTAAATCTTAATTACTTTTTATCTCCTCTGTCAAGGTTGCAGTGCTTTTACTCTCGAGGCAGAAATAAACTACGGTCGTTATTGCATACAGAGTGTATGTGTGTTTTGCTTCTTTACGGATGCTACATCTCAGCGCTGTGATATACTGATCATTAGGCGTCAGTACTAAGATGTAAACACAGGAATGGGTCAATAATGCTGCCCCGTTTTAAAGATCAATGTGTACCTTTTGCGAGACAAAACACACGCTACCAGCCTCTGCCCATAAACACACCTTGTAAATCTTAATCTGCTGTGTTTCTGTCTTTAGCTGTGTCTCTATTTACAATTCATCCTGTTAGCTGTGGTTTTTGTAAAAGAGTGTGTACCATCTTGTCTGAGGAAGAGAGGGGCTGGTTCGGTCTGCTACACACCTTTTGTACACTGCATCCTTATCTAGCCTCTGCACTGAGTCACAGCTCACCTGCTTTCTGCTTAGGCATCTGTGAAGCTACACCTGAACCTGTATTTACGATAACAACACACAATAACCACCATAATTTTCTGTGCCCACCTTTCCTCTGTATAGCACAGTCTGGACACCAGTCTAGACATCCAATTCCACATTTGTACTCAAATTGGCCAAACATGCGTTCACTAAACCGGCAAAACTTAATTTAACGATACTTCATTCCAACATTCAATAGTTGACACTTTTGTTTTGAGTGTGTGTACGTGTACGTGTGTGTGTGTGTGTGTGTGTGTGTGTGTGTGTGTGTGTGTGTGTGTGTGTGTGTGTGTGTGTGTGTGTGTGTGTTTGTGTTTGTATGATGTACCCTTGCTTTGCACACAGCCTGGAGATAGAGCTAATGGTCTAGAAGAGGCACTGATGACTTCATTTCATCACACTCCACTTCCTCAATGCTCTCACACTCCAACAGCCTCACAGCCACATACTAAACCTGTTTATCGATTAGTACTTGATGTGGTGTGATCATGTCTGTCTGCAGTGGGCTCAATCAATCGCTCTATATGCCCAGAGGTGGTCCTCGCTGCTGTCCAACTCATTTCCTTCAGGCAAATCAAAGTATTTGATGAACAACAGCCCATTCTGTGCCTTAATGATTAGAGTAGAGTTAGATGGGGATCATGGAGTCACTGGTGCAGCTTTCTAATTAACACTCCACTATTGCTTTTACATTGTACTAGGTAAATCATTTAAAAGGTGAGCAGATTATATTGAAAGGCGCCTATGTTGTAATAGCTTCTTCAGTGCAAATACCTTGTGGGCACTGACTGAGCCATGGATGTGTAAATGTGGGGGTATGCAGTTAATATGCAAACACACCATGAGGAGAGAGTGAATGGGCTCATCCACAGAGGAGAGAAAAGTATGAAAGGCTTCATTCTGGAGAAACCCCCCTGCCATCCTCTTATTGTTTACCCTGCTTTTTCCTAGATTGCACTATGTTCCCTATTGTCCCTTATCTTTGCTCTTGCCAGGCGTTCCCAGAGGACGGCCAAAACACAGCTGTACCTCGGTGGGTAATCTGGGATAAATAATGCATTCCAATTTGGCTAAGCCCTTATCCTATAGCCGCTAAGAGGAAATATTGTGCTGCACGGATCCAGCCGACTGGCAGCTTGATGTATCGAGAAGAGGTCAAGATAGAGAGACAGAGAAGGTCCATTCATTCGGTTGAATTGACAAGGAGGAAAAGTGATGGGGAGAGCGATAGAGACGGAGCAAGAGTGACAGAGATGGTGACCGATGTCCAACTGAAGAACTACTTCATGTCTTCACAGCAGGATATATACAGACCTTTCTGTGACAAATCTCTTAGCGGGCCTGTCAGTCGGCCAAAATCGGAAATACATTGTAGAATTGGCTCAGGGCATAAAATGTCTTGACTAAGGACAACCAAACTGATTAAAAAAAAGTAGGTTACTGGGAAGATAAGTGTGTGGAAACTTGGGACTGTTCATTCAACAAATATATAAACAAAGAAAGAAAGTTGCCGATATGTCTCATACTGTCCAAACAGGAGCAATATCAGTGTAATAAGGTATTTATTTATTGTTAAGGGACAACCAAGGTCATCTTTTAGGTTCAAATAAATCTGTGTTTAGCTTACATACAAAATGGGACATTAAACACAGTCTTCAGAGTCAGAGTCACACACATTGTTCATCTACAAAGTCAAGTTTGAGAAGGATTGACAAATGCACGGAAGGGGCTGCATTTTCTTCACGCAATGGAAACGCACAGGGCGAGTTGTTGTTTCTCCCATTAGGACAGTTCAATACTTGCCCACCATGATTGCAGCTTTACCGCTGTGAAATCTGCCTGAAAGTTTTGCTTATTTTGTACAAACGAGACCAAACAAAGTCCTTGTTATTGGTTCAAAAGACCAATCTCAATCTCTATCGCTGCAGATTCCATCACAGTGGAGCTATTTGGGTGTTTTCATATGACTCTGATCTAGTTTTCCAGTCTCATGAATAATGTAAACAATGTGGCCGTTTGTTATTTAAAGACCATTGCAAAGGCCAACGATTTTCTTTCGCCCCGGGAAACTATTTCTATCACAATAAGGCTTAAATAATGCAAGACGCTGCTCTCCAGTCTCACCAACATATCTACTGCTGGCAGACTGTATAACTGAGCTCACAGGGCCTTGAGGTATGTTTGGGATAGATTTTTAAATTAACCGGTCATTTTAGATCCACCTTATGAAAATACATTTTCACAGTAGCGGCTGAGTTTATGTATATACAATATGATATGCTCGCAAGGTGTTCCTGGCTTTATAGTTCACCCAGAGACTTTGTGCTTTTTACTGAATCACAGATGAAACACTATGGTGAAGCTGCTTTCTTTTTGCAGTAAGAATACTGATATAAATGCGCACTGTTTACAAGAACCCAACTAACCCTGCAGAATATAATAATACCAGACATTTTAATTATAATCAAAGTTAATTATCTAAATAGGTCTGGCTTTGTGTTACTAACAGTTAATGCTTGTTAGAAAATGTATTCATGCCAATTAGAGTTGTGTTGGTGGTTTTGGACACTATCGGCCCATTAATACGTCTGGATTGAGAACTAATGAAAGGTTTTACTGTAATGTCATGGTTTGAATGTCACAAAGGTTAAGACCTTGTTGAAATCAAATAAAAGAGCAGCATCTACATAAACTCTTGGTCCTGGTCAAGATAAACCCCGGGAAAGACAACATCATGACATTGAGCTTTGTTTTAAAATCACTGCACAGCTCTGAGTGTTTTTTTTCATCAAAGGGCAACTCAAAAGTTGTACGAATTGTGATTAGAGAATAACCAGTTCCCCTTTCTTGTCTTTCTCTCTTTCTCACCCACCCAGAGTCAGGCCATGCGTATTGTCCGGACGGTCGGCCAGGCCTTCGAGGTTTGTCACAGACTGAGTGTGCTCCACGCACAACAGAATGCAGATGGACAGGAAGACGGCCACAGCGAAAAGAACGACTTGTCCGTCACAGGTACACGCACCAACAATTCTTCATTTTTCCCATTCCCACCGGCCTGCATTGTGTGCAAATGTTAAGCAGTGCTGCCCCTTCCCCTTCAGCAGTGGCTTACTTTTTTTCATCAGAAAATTATTTATGTTCACTTTCCTTCTGCGTTTCAACCTTGAAGAAACAGAAGGTGACATAAGACAGAAGATTCACAGACTAAAGACTGAGTGTTTTCTATGTGGGCGCTGCCTTTTTATCACTACTGTTGAAATGGAAAATGTATCTGTTGCAACCTTGACAGAGCTCCTTGAAGGTTCATGAAGTGAAGTCAGTGACACATGGGGAAAGTAAAACACCAGCTATAAATTATTTCTTGGAAGTGATATTTTTAATTTGTTGTCTTATCTTAAGTTGTTCTGGCATTCCAAGAGTATCCCGGAACATTAGATGCACATTTCAGGGTAGCAAGGTCAAAGAATATTTGTATGTGGCAAAGGCAAAAAGAGCTGACGTATTATATTGGATTCAGCTACATTTCTTAACACGTGTCAGTTGTGTTCTGTGTAAGAATACAGAAGACAGCAGAACGTACATGCTTTTTTTGGACAAGCAAAACAATACAGAGTCAGACAGACGTGTGGGTGTCGAGGATGTTACAGTTCATGATTCAGTGTGCCAGAGTGCTGAGTGTGTTAATAGAAGAGGCGGATGTCCATCTTTGGTTGCGGCTGTAAAAAATGTTGTCAATGGTGTCTAAAAATTAATGACTGATAGAAGTAGCCAAGCCTCTGCTACCTGGCTAATGCACTAGTGTGTGCCAGCTGAGCACACACTGGTGTGCATTGGAAGCTTTTTTAACGAGGTTATTTTAGAGAAACCCATTGACTGTGGCTTAAAATCAATATGCTTTTTAAAGCAAAGTATATATAATATTTTTGGGTGGTATCTCAGTGGCTTAGTTGATAAGATGCTTATCCTATACAAATTGAGACATCCTCTCTGCCCTAGTATCCTGTCACCTTTATGCGTCTTTCAAATAAAAGCATAATATTCCCTAAAAGTATAATTTTTTAACATGGTAGATTGGTATAAAGGTTTGATAAAACCTTTATGTTATGATCACATTTTAGTCCCCAGAGTTATTGCTCATTGATTTAAGGTAAACATGTTTCAACCCTGTATCAAGTTACATGGTTTTAATTTTTTCCCACAACATAGCATTTGCAGCTAATGATCAGTTAGTATGAAGCTAACATGTGTTGATATCAATCAGCAACTGTTTTATTAAGCTATTATCATTACATGTATTCAATTAAAGCCAAAGTTTAAAAAAGCTGTACTGTTCCTTTAAATAATTTGATGGAAGCAAGGATCCATTTCGCTCTTGTGTGAACAAGGTTACACAGTTTCAGTAGAAGATCTCCTCACAAGAGAAAACATAAACAAACCTGGAATGATTAGTATTAAGTCATGAAATAAAATTAAAAACATATTTAGTTGATCAACATGGCCATGGTTGGATTAAATCCATTATCCGGCCCATACCATCCATCTATCCGTTTATCAATCAATCATCATCAGTTTATCCAGGGGGACCCTAAACTTCTCTTTCCCGAGCCACATTAACTAGTTCTGACTGAGGGATCCTGAGGCATTCCCAGGCCAGTGTGAAGATATAGGGCCGGTTTCGCAGACATGGATTAAGCCTAGTTCTGGACTAAATTGTACTTTCAATGGACAATCTCCATTCAAAATTCCATTTAGTCCAGGACTAGGCTTAATCCATGTCTGTGAAACTGGCCCATAATCTCTCCACCTAGTCCTGGGTCTTCCTCCTCAAAGCTCTCCGTGCCTGAAACACCTCCCTAGGAAGGGACCCAGGGTGGGCCTCCTTACCAGATGCCCGAACTTCCTCAACTGGCTCCTCACCCTATCTCTAAGGGAGACGCTAGCCACCACCCCTTTCCCCCGCTTGTACCCGTACACTCATTCTGTCAGTCATTACCCAGCCTTCATGACCATAGGTGAGGGTAGGACCAAAGATTGACTGGTAGATTGAGAGCTTTGCATTCCGCCTCAGGCTCGTCACTGTGAGGTAAAGCGAGTGCAATACCGCCCCCTCTGATCCGGTTATCCGGCCCATCTCACGCTCCATTGTCCCCTCACTCACAAACAAGAACCCGAGGTACCTGAACTCATTTACTTTGGGATAAGGACTCATTCCTTACCTGGACTAGGCAATCCATCAGTTTCCTGCTGAGAAAGCATGGCCTCATATTAACTGTAGAGGTACGGATCCTCATCCCAGCCGCTTCACACTCGGCTGCAAACCGAAATTAAATATAAAGTTTTAAAAGAAAGAATTATGCAAAGTCTTGAGGTCTTGGCAACTCATTATGCAATGTAAACAAACACCTTCACACTTCTCATACAGTCCCTAGAAAGCACAAACCAAGATTGTGTTGTACGCAGCCTGCAGACAACACAAACATACACACATTCCTGCCTGCACAGTCAAGCCAAGTTGTCAAGCAGTAGAGGGTGATGCTGCGGTGAATGTCACGGATGAGTCCACCCAAAGAAAGAAGGCAGCGCACAACAATACTAGTGGGCTGAGCTACTTTTATCCGCTGCCTCGTGCCTGGACCGGATGGGCTTCACTCTAGTCCCAGGGACACGTGTCTGTGAGTGGGATCGGAGAGGACGGACAGGGGGGGATTCGGCATTAGGGAGAGTCCACGAACGGAGCTCTTTCACACCGGCGTTCCAGTCATTACAGAGGCTAGACTCTGGCGATCTGAGAGCGTGGCAGGCTGTGGATACGTTATCTATCTCCACATCCCCATTTTCAGCCCTCCAGAGACGAGCTCTCGCTTTCACATGCTGATGAGCCCAGAGATCACACAGGAGCCATAACTGTACATCACACACACAGGGTGAGAGGACCCCACACGCATACAAATTGCAAGGCCTACGCACACTCGCTGTCATGGTGCGTTAAAGCAACACAAGAGCCGTCACGCACAGCCAATGAGCTTATCTGGTGAAGTAATTATCATGGCAATGGAAGGAGAGGGGGATAGAAGAGTGCGAGATAACGGATTACAGAAAATGAAAAGCTGGGTGAAAGCGAGAGAGTAAGAAAAAGGGGAATGTGGGAGCGTGGAGGACCCGAGGAGCAAGAAAAGATCAATTGTAGAAGTGAAATGTAGAGGAGGAGAGGGGATTGAGAGCAAGGTTGTACAGCAGGGAGCCAGAAGAGAAAGGGGTGGGGGGTTTGGAGGGCAGAGCAAGTGATGATTTGTTATCAGAAGAATGTTTGTGCAGCATCTCCCCACAATTGTACATAAATAACTGTGTAAAACAGCTTACAACACTAGGACTAGAACATCCCACTCAATGGAAAATAATTCCAAATTGTGGAACAGTACAGTAATATTATCAATACAGCGCACTAGCATAAACGTAAAATGAAGACCAAATAAAAGCCTACAGGACATATGATGGAGCATCTTGCTGACAAGCAGAAGATTTGGACCTAATCGCATACAATGCACATTGACCATTCAGTCAGTATATCTGAGATGAAGAATAAAACCTCTTACATACTTAGACATCTTTCAGTATATGAAAAATACTATGTGAGCTTTGAAGGTGTTTTTTCTCTGCTTGCAGTCCCCATGCTAAGTTAGGCTAATCACTTCATGGCTTCTGTTCTGCTCATTATCACGAGTCATAAACATAAGAGTGGTATCTTCTCCTCTCAGAATGTCAAACATTAATTTTAATGCTTTCAAATCAGTATAGCATTGCGCCACACACGTAAGCTATGCAATGAAGTAACACAGGCCTTATTTTATCCATTTATTGTTCTTTTATTTAAATGTATGATTTTTCTGTTTCATAAATAAGCACATCGCAGAAGTGATTGTGTAGAGTGTATTGATGAAACTTGCTTTTTGAGAGGCAATCTTTAGTAACTGCCATCTATTCTTGGTATAAAATAGCTTTGCCACTTGTTAAGTGAGCACGGTCCCAGCAGCGCCAAGTGCAATCAGATATGTATAGTAATGTGAAATGAAGTTTGCCTGGAAGCAAATGCTTTTTCTGTCTAGTGGCCAGTTGTTAATTACATTGCTCAAACAAGGAAGTAAAACTAAAAACTTTAACGATTGAGCTGACACTCCCACTGTTACACAATTTACTCTGAAGTCAAGTGGACGAGGTTATGATTCACGGCCATCCAACTTCAGGCTTTGTAATCAGAGGAACTGTGTAAACACTGGCAAATCAAAACACACTTGAAATGAATGAAACATAAAACAAGAACAATATACTTAGTCTGAATTGGTGTTCAACGTCCACAATTTAGTGAACCGTTTGTTGACAAGACTTTTTCACTTGACCTTATCTGAATATGTAAAAATGTATGGCAACTGTATTTGTGCAGTCTCTTCTTCAAGTGTTTCATAGTATTTATTTGATACAAATGCTAGCAGCTGTTGTGTGTTTTACTGAATTGAACTGAATGGTTTCCTTTTTTCAAAGACATTGCAAAGAAATCTATTTTATTAAAAATCAAACCTGGCCAAATAAGATGAGAAGAAATGGCTCAATACAGCTTTGATATAGAAGTGTTCCAAGGTAACAGAGGGGTCAGAGCAGCAGAATATAGCGCTCCTCATGAGGTAGTTTTCATCGATTTTGTCTCATACACGGGCACTACTGTTGATCCCCATTGTTAATAACAACTGGGTCAATGTAAACTCAGTCTTTATCCAATGTGCTCCAGCTGCTCTCATTAAAAATGTATTAACAGCAATTACAGCGCTGTTTAAAAACCCATGGAACAAGAGAGCGCTGGCAGCATTGCATTCAATTTACTTGTTTTTGTATTATAGGCCTATCTCTAACTTGACTGTTAATTTGCTTAAGAGTTGTAACACTGAACAGCTGAGACATATGTTAAGTCTACACTAGGGATGAGAGGATACAAGATTTAATAGAGAAATTGCGATAAATATCACTGACAATATGTTGAGTGTGGGTGAATTTCAATTATAGGGACAATCGTGATTCAGGATGATCACCAATATCTTTGTGAGGGAAAACACTATCTCTTTCGCTAACTGACAGTCCTGTATTGATTTCCTGATATATTTGGTATTGCCTCGATCTGAATTGTTGCATCTTTCCAGTCATTCCTACATCCTAAACATGTCACCATGGCTGCAGGCTTGGCTTGTCCATTATATCACCTTCAAATTTTTTTAATCTTTTAAGTCTGTTTGATTTGTTTTTCCTCCTACTTGTGATGCAATAACAATACTTGATTCATAACTAAATGTAAGGTAACATGACTCCAGTATGTTTAAGAGACATGTTAAGCACATGTTGATGATGATGTTCTTATGTCCCATGCCTAACTTTTAATCAAGCACTTAATCATGCATACAGTACTGTATACTATGGCTCTATGGAACTTGTTTCTTAATCGACTGTATTCATGTGTGTCCGTCCATGTGTGCGTGTGAACATGCTCATGACTACATGTGTGTATGCAGGCGTGCGTGCTTATCCACCTGTATGTGTGTGTACTTTCCTCGGCTCAGCTCGAGAGCTAACGGGCGAGGAGAAGACGGCGCCCGTCACCGAGGAGACGGATATCGATGCGGAGGAGGTGAGCCAGGTGCCGGCAGAAGAGGAGTTAACCCTCAATAGAGGAGTAACTGACCTGGACGCCACACCCAAAGCAGCTGAAGTCAAGCACTCAGAGAGCAAGGTAAATCATCCCACAATAGTGTGTGTGTTTCCCGTTGTAAAGAAATTATCTCAAGGAAGTGATACACACTGAAAAAATATGAACTGTGTGTGTGTGTGTGTGTGTGTGTGTGTGTGTGTGTGTGTGTGTGTGTGTGTGTGTGTGTGTGTGTGTGTGTGTGTGTGTGTGTGTGTGTGTGTGTGTGTGTGTGTGTGTGTGTGTGTGTGTGTGTGTGTGTGTGTGTGTGTGTGCGTGTGTAGGTAAGTTCAATAATGTAACAAGTAAACTGAGCATAAATCCCATGTTGACATTTCAGTTCATTTTGGAAATGGTTTGATGAGGTATTGGATTTTTGGCAACACGTTTGGATATTACTTTCCCCCAGAAAAGTTGTTAGGCATGGTGGCAATGGTGCTGCACGATTTAGTGAGATAGTACGATTGCGATTATAGCGGGCAATTTTGTGATTGCGATATAATAAATAAACGGTAAAATTAGTCTACTTGCTTGATTTTCAAAGAAAATAATGGTCCAGCTCAGGACCCTTAGGCAAAATAGAAAATAAGAATAACACTAAATCTTACTTTTCTAAATTGTGGTCCAATATCTTATATAATCTTTAGATCGCAGTTCTATCCACCAGGCTGAAGACTATGGTTACTGTACTTTTAGGAAGGCAATGATTTTAGTGACTGACAGAAGCACATGTCAAATGCAGAGATAATAGCTTTTGTTTTTGCAATGTGTAATGGAGAACACTAGTGGACAAAGATAGAAGGATTTGTCTTGCCCTTTAATGTAATTTGTTGTGCCTTTGTGTACTAACCAACCATAAACATCAAGTTGACACACCACTGTGACTGTGTTTGTGAATAGCATGATGATAGAAATAGCTCCCTTACTACTCAAATTCTATTCCGGGGGGCGTCTGTCTGCAGTGTGTTGGCAGCTGAGCTCCTGGATCACTCTATACGCTAGTCATCCTGTTTGTGTTTGTAGTCATGTGTTTGTGTTTGTGTGGCCTCATAGTGTTAGAGATTTGATACAGCTCAGTCAGACTGTCTGCCCCGTGGCCTGTGGAAACCCAACACCGGCAGTCCTGATCCATAAAGCAGAGAAATGTCTGGAGGTGTGTCTGCGCGTCTGTCTGGCTGTGGGCTGGCAGAGCGGCTTGGCGGCTGTTGTTCACTGATTTACAGTAGCATGGAGGGCTGTAATTGGGTTTTTAATCGAGGCAGCGCTGGTGGAAAGATGAAACTGCATGAGGTTAGAAAGGGGGATGTTTATTGCATGATTCTTTGGCTTGGGTCTTGGGTTTGGCAGCAATGGTGTATCATGATTATTTAATTCTGTTATGATTTAGATTTTTTTTAGTGAGGGAGAAAAATAGTGGACAAGGATAGAAGGTTTGATTCGCTGTTTTGTGACCTAACAACACACTTTCATTCACAGTGTTATGTTTCTGCGGAGTGTTCTTCTTATATTGCTTTTTCATTTTATTGCAAAATTGTCTTCCATCTTTCTTCCTCCAATCCATTTGGAGAGAAGGTTGCTTTTTATCATTTCAGAAGGCAACCTTGTCTGCCTAAAGTTACTATCCCCCTCAAGTTACTATCTCCTGAATCTCTGTGACATTATGCATTCTGTTGTACTATCAATGAGAAATGTTTCTGCTGAACATACTGTATCAGCAAAACATTTTCTTTAGACAGAATTCTATTATGTTATTCATTTCATTCACAATCATTCCCAAACCTAAACAAAGTGCCTCAGTAGCGTAAAAGTCTCAGTATGCTTCAAACCAAGCGTTTTATTTTACCGTTCTGAAATTGGAAATCTGACTTAAACGACCACTTTACACAGCAATTGATGTGCAGAGCTTTTTTCTACCAAAACCGCCCCATTTGTTCGCGCCATAGTGTTACTACAATGCAACACAATTCTTGGAGAGATATAAGGGACGTGGCGTTGTGCTGTTATGTATTCAACTTGCATTATTAGCTCTCTGCTGGTCAGAGGGCCAAGTGAAGTCAATTATATCTACATTATATTGCAGCAAAGATAACAGAACTCATCTCAGTACGCTTTATATATGCCGCATGTGTAGACCAAACTCTCATGAGTAATGGTGGCAAAGATAAAAAAAATCAAAAAACTCAGAATGAACCCTGCTCTCAGGTGAATGACCATCTGCTCCGACTGGCTAGGTTGTGGGAGACATAGGGACACACAGAGAGGCACAGCAACAACAATTACAGTAATGGTACTGCTAAAAATACGAGTAGTAATAATAGTAGCAGTGGGCATGAAGCAGCACCAGGTGGTAGCATCAGGTGGTCTGCAGGCACACCTCCACAGATATATGGTCCATATGCACCAAAACTAATTCAGGGAAATTGTTTTATTTGTTCTGTTCTTCATGTTCTTTTTTTGCCTTGCCAGTACAATTGTCAAGAGTTCCACTTTGCAGGAAGTTCCCTGATCTGTAGTTAACTCTGGGTAATTAGATAGCTCCTCCAGCAGTCTCAATTAATGGTAAATAATTAAGTAGACAAGCTGTTAGGCAGCACTCCAGCCCAAGGTTTATTAAACATGTCATCAGGACCCAAACGAGAACATAGAGTCACCTTGGGCTGCCAGCTCACTGAAACAAACCTGCGCATTCACGAATCACCACATGGGGACTTACCAGAGCAAGACTTTGATAGGCAGTTTGGGTCCCTATACCTAGTTGTGAGAAACCCAAGCTATTCAGCTGTTAATCAGTCCTTAGATCCCATTAACGTTACATTTATGAGATCTTTCTTTACAGCGCATGATTGAAAGCAACATGGCGTGAAATCACTGAAACAACGAGCCCTCAGCGAGGACCTCTATTCTCAGGTCATTGGAGGAAGTGTGTGTGTGTGTGTGTGTGTGTGTGTGTGTGTGTGTGTGTGTGTGTGTGTGTGTGTGTGTGTGTGTGTGTGTGTGTGTGTGTGTGTGTGTGTGTGTGTGTGTGTGTGTGTGTGTGTGTGTGTGTGTGTGTGTGTGTGTGTGTGTGTGTGTGTGTGTGTGTGTGTGTGTGTGTGCATGGACTGAATGTATTATTTTCGATTTATTTTCCTTCACACATTTGTCACTCCTAACAGCTTGATGAATTCAATGGGAATGTGCAAAGACAAGTGGGAGAAGATAACTTTGAGAAAGATGTTTGTGGTGTCTCTGTGCCTTTACGTTACTTTCCGTGAGTACGAAGTATTATTACACAACGCGTGCGTGTACTCTCCTGAGCGGAGGGGTTTCCATTCACTAAAGGGTTTCTCAGGGAGCTCATGAAAGGGAAAGCAGCCTGCCAGTGTTAAAGTTCATTCTCTTCTTGTCACCTAGCGTTAGACTGACAAATCCCTGTGACCCCCGTGTTCAAACGATCCCACAGGACTCGGAGGAGAGCACACATCAATCCTACCGGCTCTGTGTGCACATTGGACGTTACTTGTATAAAATGGTGACCTCTTGTATTACAAACTTGCATTTTACACATTTCAGGTTGATGAGAGAGAGAGAGAGAGAGAGAGAGAGAGAGAGAGAGAGAGAGAGAGAGAGAGAGAGAGAGAGAGAGAGACTTTGATAGAAGTTTTGCCCGTGGCACTAGGTGTAAACACGCTGATCCCTGAGTACAGCCCTGCAGGCAGCTCATCACAGGCAGCCCTCTCTCTCTCTTCCTGTTTCCTATTTTTCCCTCCTCTCTATTTGAAGAGACAGTTAACATATCTTGATGCAAAGCCATGTTGCTATTCAGTTAAATGCAGGCACTTATTTATCGTGTCCTTTCCTCTGATTTGCTCCGAGGCTTAATTTACAAGTTTCTGCTAATAATTCAAATCCAATAGTATATGTTTGTATAATGTGTTTTTAGAAAGGCCCTATTTCAGTAGTCAAAAAATTACCAATCATTTCCAATACATAATATTGAACAGTATAGAGAATAAAGTTAACATTACTGTTGTTTACAATGATACATTAATAACAAATTAAAATTGTACTTTACCAGCTTCTCTTTCGAAGACATTCCAATTGTCACTGTCATTTCTAGCAAATAACCGTTCTTTCAAAGGAAAATTGCTAAATCATTATGTAATATTAAAAAGCAGCTCACGGATCTGCTACACTGAGCCTGCCAAGAAAGCCTGAAACGTCTGCTGTGCTGAGCAGTAATCTTTTTTGCTCATTGGCAATCAGGACCCAAAAGCCTTAACAGATTTGAATGTAATGCCAAATGAAAATATGACATTTTTTCTTCTTTAACCTGTCCTCTCATCAGTCATTCAGTTTGTCCAACATCTTGACGTACATATAGGTCAAGCTTTGAGTCTCTTTACTGGGATAAGTTGTTGGCAGTTTATCCCATCCAAACCTTTTTTTATCAGGGCTAAAATAAACACTGCAGCCTCTAGAGTCACCACCGACCAACAGTACTACTCGCAGCCTGCTTCATGTTCTTGCAGAATGTGTATATATCCACTGTAAATGATATCTGAATACTGATGAGGATAGCGCTCGTTCCTACCGATCCTATTCAATATATCTTTTTTGGCAGTTTGTTTTGTTTTACAAATTGGATGTTCTTTTTTTCAATAGCCAGTTAATTAGATTAAAATGAATGGTGTTGTGGCAAATGCTATATGCAGTAATTTAGTCAGTGAAATTTAAAGGGATGCACGGTACCACAGTAAAACACCCACAACATTTCAGTGCACTACAGAGTGTTCATACTAGAGTGTGTCTGTTCCTCGCTGATAAAGCTTAAGAATTCATCGCTTCTATCCAGTGTGAATGTAAACATCCTCAAAGCTGCTTTCACACATGTGATGACTCACTTTTTATTTACGACAGTTGTGATGATGACATGAAGACTTGTGGAGGAAGGAGCAATGTTAGGAGACAGTGGATTTAAAACGTAAAATGAGAGCGATTCCACTGTTTCTTGTTTGTGTGATATGGAAATGGATGTGTCGAAGCACATTACCAAGCAATTCATCTAGAGAATACGCTGCAGCGCGGGGGAAGATTAACAAGACTGTGAGACAACTTCCTAAAATGAAATCAATATGTTTTTTGCAGTGTGCTCACGCAGTTCACTGAAGCTGAATGTGACAGAGAATTGGAGAAAGAATAGTGAAAAAAAGTGGACTAGCATTAATAGCTTAAAGCACAAGAAACACAACGTCACAGGACCATAATATAAGCAGACAACGTGTTATTTATCTCTTACTTTGCCTTTAATTAAAATAAATTAGAATGCGTAACGTGGGAATGTTAGTTATCATCGTCATTTCCACACTAATTAGGAGGTTTTGGAAGACAGGAAAAATACTAATTAACCTTTTCAACTTTAAGAACTTAAAAAAGCATTGCACGGCCGGTATAAAAACAAAGCTGAAGTTATGATTACGCTTACTGAAAAGAAAAACAATGGCAGACCAAATAAAATGTAGGTTCTTAGAGAAAATAAATCATTTAGTCTGGTCTTGATGCCAACATTATTATAACGTGTCATTGAAAGAGGATCATATTTTGTCATTTTTAAGAGTATGGGTCGTTGATTTTTTCTTATAATATAATGATAATAATCTGATAATGCAGAAGGTGTAGTGATTTTTTCTCCGGGCCACAAAGATGTTATCTGACGAGAGTTGATAATCCAGTGCTCATACACTGGAGGAGTTGGACTTCTTCAGTAAAGCAGGAGACATTTAAAATGTTATTCCAAACAGATAATGGTTTGTCTTTTACAGTCGACTCAGTCGGTACACAGCCGCCCAAACAAACCACCACAAGAGATTGCCAGTATCCAAAAAAGGTTAAACCAACCCTTGATCTGGAGTGTTCCTTTATAGCCACAGTTTACAACAACATCCACTTATCAACAGCCTTTACTTACATGCCCTTTTCCCCCCGGGGACACACTTTCAGGACCGAGACTTATCTTATGTGAGAATATCCCTTCACCCTTTAATACTAGAGCGGAGAGGTCTACTTTATTGTTTTGCTGGGGCTGGGTCTCTTGATAGCCTCAGGGTCTAAAGATTGGATATCTCATCCTTCGTGAATGTTTGTGGACATGTAAAAGTTGTGATGCAACTGTAGGCCGCCGACCATTGAGGAGTCACCATTGGTACAGATCATTCTTCATTCTTGTGCCCTGTGGCTTTCCATCCATCCGTTATACACATGCATATCTAGTAATGCTGATATGGTTTCATCATCTCATGTAGGATGCACTTCACCCTGAGCCTTGTATATGAGAAATGTTTTCCTTTTGAGTTTTCAGCTGATAAGGAACCACAGGCCGAAGTGTAACAGTGACCCACCTTTTGACATTAAGCAGTGTCAGCCCAGGATTAATATTTGCCGGTTGGAATCAGCCTAGCTACTGTTTTTATGAAACCTCATTCTTTCTTGGGACTGGTTGAAAGGGTCGCCTTGTTTGAGTGAACCACTAGCTCAAATGAACACACAAACTTTTGCTTCGAAACATTGGCTTTGTCTCTCTCTCTTTCTCTCTCTCTATCTCCCTCTCTCTCTCTCTCCCTCTCTCTCTCTTCCTTTCTCTCTGCATCTATCACTTGACTTTCCACTCCATTAGCCAGCATTTTGTGCTGACGTTCAATATCTTTTTCCAAACTCCACTGTGTTCTTGCCAGTGAACTTTCGGGTATTCAGTGCTCAAATAGTCTCAAATAGAGGATTTAGTCAATTATTTTCCCCTTCTTTTTTTCTGAAACTCATTAGAGTTTGACCCACCAAATCTATTCAGATGTTAAACGTTGGCATGGCAGCCTTTAAAGATACCACAGAATGGACAGTTTAACCAGACTTTGTTGAAACAAGCAAACTTGAAGTATATATTTGTGGGCTCCATAACAAATGCAAAGCTGCTATGAGTGAACACACACACACACGCACACACACACACACACACACACAGCTGCTGTGTCAGTAGGGGGGTGGAGGGGTAATGGGAATCTGGGCTTATTAACTGGTTATGCTTCTTCACGCTAATTAAAGGCCTACTGGGCAACATTGTGCCGATGCATGGTGAAAGTCAGCAGGTTTCTCTTTGTTATATAATACAACTGATTTCACTGAGCAATTCAGTTATCTGATGTGTCCCTCCTCTCTCAATTGAACTGTCTTGCAGTATATTTGGTTGGTTGGGTTTGCTTCAATCATTCAGATCATACTTTGTTTCCCCTGTAATAAATGTAAGTTATTATTAGGGACTTAAACATGGTGGGGGAGTAGTCGTATTGACAGATGTATTCATTGAAACAGGGAAACACGGGTGTCAAAGCTTAATGTGGACATATGCATCCCAATAAGAGCCTCTCCACTACTTTTACTGCTAATGACTGTTTACATTACAGTCAATGGTATGATCTGACATTCATTAATTTACAGGCATTGCCACAGTCAAGCGATTTTACCAGGCTGTTCCTCAAGAGCTGTTGATACAGTTGTAAATATGCAGCAGTGAACAGTGAAGGAAGCCAGACCCTGCCTAACCTCTTGGTGTTTTATTGCCTCGGTGTGTGTGTGTGTGTGTGTGTGTGGGAGTGGACAGCCTGTTTAGTGCGACGGAGGGCAGCTAGTGTAATCACAGCTGGTGGAAGAGAAATAAAGACTTCCTTCATCCCATGTCATCTATCTTTAGTTTCCCTTTCTGTCTCTTTCTGTCTCTAGAAAGCCTATTTTTCCCCTCACCTCTTTCTCTCCCTCACAAAGTATAACGAAGGGCTTACAGATAAAGGAAGACTCCAGCTGCCTGCTAAATTCCTGTATTAACAAGCCTATGTGTGGGAATTAAATGGTAATAGCAGGACTATAGCCTCTAGCAGGCCAGACTCGAGCAGTTATCATGAGGAATTTCAGTGGTGGGCCGTTTTTTTCTCCATCCTCTTTATCTCCCCCGCTCGGTTTGAACGCCTGCTCTGCTGTCTTCTGTAATTGGCTTTGACTGTGGTAAACAAGGAGTCAGTGTACAGGACGGGATTGTTGTTTTCACATTCTGCCACGGTAAACACAACACCAAGAGGCTAAAACAGAGTTTGAATATGCAAGGCTTCACTAAACACACTGCTTGTTTGTGTTGGAAAGTGTGTTTGTGTTGCTTTATACCATCCATTATCTTGGTTAGTCTTCTCTGTCACATGAAATATCCAACATAAAATAAAATGATGGATCTCATCCCTACTGGAGCTTTATTTATGAATATTTTTTTTATTTCCCGTAACCAATATGATTCTCAACAATCTTCCCCGCTAAATAACAAAAATAAATATATTATTGCAACATTATTATATTTCCCTTGAGACATTTTTTCATAAACCATAAGGAGGAGGCACTCCAGGCATAATGCAGATCCCACGAATAATTTGCCGTCCAATTTCCATAGCGGCCTGGAATGACATTGATTTGCGCAAGGGGATGCTTTCATTTTTGGTCAAAACAAGAAGGCATATTACAATATACAGTTCTGTTTGGCTCAGAGAGGATAAATGTGTGCCATCGTTGACTCTTAATATAATTTGGTTGCTTCTTTAAAGTGCCGTTATAGCTGCATGGCAAGATATGGGACCACCAGGGGGCATACATATTATGTCCTAGTGGGGATAAATAATCAACCAAGCTGCCCTTCTTCCATCCTTCTTTTTTTCCAATATAATTAAAAGCAGCTTCTGTTTCCTAAGTGTTTGAAAGCCAAACATATAGTTTCACAGTGACTCTCTGTCAGTCTGACTGCTGAATCATGTAATCCACTCTTCTAGTTACTGAAGCTTCCCGGTGTTCCTGACAACATCACTGTTGTCTCCAGTCAAAAGCAGTAATCCTTTTAAACACCCTTTACTTAGCTGGCGAAGTGTTGTCTCAGCTGTCTGCAAGTAGAATATAGCTTCTGTGCAAAATAGGCATTTTAAAGAGGCACTTCAAGAGAAAGTGAACTATTTTTATGCAAACTAACATTGAATCTCTGGTGGAATCTTACCAAAAAAGTTATATCTCTCTCTCTCTTACACACACACACACACATACAAAGTACTTTTGCCTTGCCTTACATTATGTGATGGCACCAGACAACTTGTCAGCTTGGATAATTCCCCTCATTAACCTAAAACATCCAGCACAGACAGGCTCTACATCATATATTCCCCGCATGGAGAGTGTGGCCGGGTGTGTGCCTGTCCGGATGTGTGTGTGAATGCATCATTGCCAGTGTGTCACCAGAAGGGGGTTAAGGAGAGACATATGGTGAAGTGTTGGCCTGGATTCTTTGAGACATGTTCAATTTTGTCTTGCCTGCCTGTACACTCAAATATGATATACTTTGGTTTTCATAAACACCTCGTTCATCCTTAGTAGTCATGAAAATGCAGCAACAAGTTGATGTGGATGTATATGAAATGCAAAGTACATTTCATTGTTATATTTTCCAAACTATACACTACTGTGTTACAAGTGCTTCGATAACACCATGCGATTGTGCCATGTTTAATAGATGAGCTGTGATTTCATAATCACCCTGGTTCATTTCCCTTTTTCCTTGTTGTTGCATCAGCTCTGCTGGTGCCTGTTGCTATGGATGTAGTACACTTATTCTTAAAATGTGTCTGGCATCTCAAGGCAAGATCTGATTCATATGAGGAAAGAAACTGCAGACATTAAACTCAGTAAATCACATATTATTCCCAACATATGGCTTAAAAGCATTACATTTTATAGCTTGCTCTCACATTCTGCCCCACTCTCAGATGCTGCTAGCATGGATTTCATATTTACCCTTAAAATGCTAAACAGAGCTCATGCTTTATTTGAGCCATAGTGAATAGGGCACCATAAACAGTATGTGCTTAGAAAAAATGAATATTTTGACTAGTTGAATGATGGGGAGGGCGCAGTGTGTTACTGGTTACTTGAGCGTTGAAACAATCAGGATGTTTGATAGAGTTGAGTGAGTGGAGAACGAGTCCCAAGTCCCTCATTATTTTTTGAAGAGGAGTGTTTCAGTGTGGTTGATCTGCCTTTTCGGCACAGCTCATACCGCACTGGTTACGACTAATCAGCAATCCTACATTTCAGATTCAGAATCTTGTTTTGGTGGTGAATCATTCTCTAAGGCATTTTGTTGGCGCTGTAACTTGTCCCAATTCTATTCATTTATTCATTCCTCATTTCCTGTGTGATTGGCATCCTCGTCTTTGAAGCTTTTTTGTGAACTCAAGTTTTGAAAACTGATGTAACAGTGATTTTGACTTGGTGTGCCTTAAAGCAAGGCAATGCACGGCAATTGATTTGTATAGCACAATTCATACAGATATACAATTCAAAAGCGCTTTACAGAGTAATAACAAAAACAATCTTGTCCATGTGCAATGTTGAGTGTTTTACTAAATGGTGTGAATATGTAGTCACTAAATATTGACTGAATCTCTTGTTCTCCTGGTGTCAGGCTCCAGAGGAGGTGTCTCTGCTGCTGGCCAGCCCCAGGATGCTGCTCCCTCCATCGGGCACGCTGCCTCCCCCTGGCCCCCTGTCTGTCCACCACCAGATCCAACTCCTCAACCAGCAGCTCCAGCAGCAACAGCAGCAGACACACGTTGCTGTGGCACAGGTGCATTTCACACACACACACACTCACACACACGCACATATGCATGCATGCACACACACACACACACACACACACACACACACACACACACACACACACACTTTTTTATCATCCTGTATGAACAATCATTATATTTTGATTGCTGGTCTGTATACCAAGCATTAATGAAAATATAACTAGTCACTCAAGCAACAAACACTGCCAGACATGTAGTTTATCCCTTAAATGTCTGCAAAGTAAACCAAATAGCAGCTACAATATTGTGTTGCAAATTTCTAAAACTGCAAATGTCTCTGTTTTAGGTTGTAAAAAAGAATATGTGATGAAACATGATCAGTTAAACACACATATAGTTATTTTCCATACTCCCTCTGTACATGTGCTAGTATGGCAATGGAAGAGATTCAATTCATACATCCCTTTCGTTCAGTCGGATAACAGTTCAGATTCCTCTAATATATTCCCATAGTGTGATGGTCATATACATAACGAGTGGTACTTTAACCTTGAGTGGATGTTGCTGTGGGAACTGTTGCACTGGCTCCCTTTCCTTTGATTTAAATTGCCGCAGACTGTGAGGAAACGGAGTGTTTCGCCTCCGTGAGAATGGTGACTGATTCACTCACTGCAATCAGGTGTGTGTGCACTGATTGGCTGATTGAGCCCAGGTGTGAAGAGGTTATATCTGCCCTGAGACCCCAGTGCTCTGTGCTGCTCATTGTTTGCTCTATGCGATGGTGAGAGGTTCACTCTGAGTGCCCTCTGAGTTAGAAAAAATAATTGTTCAAGTTTTTGTCTTTCGTTCAGCTGCTTGGCAGCAGTGGTTTGGTTCTCACTTTAGTTTGGTTATTAAAAGGTAGCCTTGTGCTTTTTGTTTTCTCCCCCTACCCTGTAGTCGCTTGTGCGATTTTGTGGTTATCCCTCCAGGGATAACTTTAAGACACCCCTGGGTCCGCACCTGTGCCCCAAACCCCCCCTCCCCCCACGCCAAGTCTCACAGCGGACAGTGTCAGCAGCATTATTACATATTCATAGTTTTGTTTTCTTTGACACACAAAGTCCATTGTGGCATCAGTTGTTGTTGGCAACATCTGGAGGCAAATTCTAAATAAATAAAAAGGCAAAAATTTGACAACTCTCAAAACTATTTTAGCATTCTGCCAATTCAAAGGTTCCCAAACGTATTATATAAAGATGAATAAGAATGGACCAAAACATTAATTGAATTTAGTATGTATTAGTATAATTTCATTATTATTAAATACATTAACATTCAATTGGCCCTGTTGACTTTCTTTTAAAAAAAAATCCAAAAAAACGTTTTGTATTTAATGAGGAGAATTAGCCATTGCCTCCTAAAAGGAAATGTGATTAATAGGAAACGCTTGAGGATGTTTGTCAGAGTTAAGGAGATCAACAGGGGCCTGCAAACCAATCTGGATTTATAAAAATATAAAAAATAAAAGTTAGTGCCGAGTGCACACAGCATCAGACTTCAATCACTCAGCTTGAGCTGCTGCAGAGTGACTGGTACAGCAATGGCTTCGGGCCTATGAGCTTGATCAACACACACACACACACACACACACACACATGCGCACACGTACATACACATGCACACAACCAGGAAAATACAAAAGGCCTCAAGACTTGAAGCTGAGATTTCACAACTCAACAGCACACCTTCTGTTTCATGCACACACTCCTCCTGACCCAGAAGTGTCCCACACAGTCAGCTTCATGGCTTACAGAGATGGATACAGAGGTCCATATGAAACTGCATGTTCAGACTGAACTGGTCCCTAGTCTTGACCTGAACAACGTTCTGCTGACAGCTCCCACATTCAGATTGAGCGTGCCCAGAAATGAATGGCATTAATTAAACTGTGATGAAGCCAGAGGTCAGTGGCCGCTGGCAGAGACACTGGTGTAGATTTTTAAACACTGCTTTGGTAGATGGAAGGACGTATTTAACCTAATGTGGAATATTTCAAATGAGCATGAGGGTGTTCTGTCTGACCGGCTCTTCTGCCATTTAGCAAAGAATCCCCAGTTCTCCATACTTATCTGAACGGAATTTAGCGTTAAGCATCCACACAGAATCTAAATCAGTTACCACTGACTTTGTGTTTCTCACTCATTGTGTGCTGGTGTTGCCAGTGTCTAGTCTCTGTAATGGAAGTTTGTGTTCATACAAACTGTATATTTACTGTTTCTCTTCCTCCCTCACTTTCTCAAACAAACTATGTCCCACAGGTAAGATTTGAATTGCCTTAGGCTACCTCTAACAAGCCTTAATGAGGGAGGAAAGCTCTCTCTATCAGTGGAGGTCAAACAGAGGAAACTAACAAGCTGATTCTTCTGCCCAGATAATGCAGATTTTAGGTGAAGTCATGTAGGAACTGCTTGGCTGACAATGCACTGTTAAATTGCGTGGAAATGTGTGTGTACTGTGTACATCTTTGTACATCTTTATTTGTGTGTTTTTGTTGGTCGGAGTTCCTAACTTTGTTTCCACATTGAAAACAACATGATTGTCCCTGACGTATTTACCTCAGACCAAGACATATACTGGCTTTGTTCTGTTTTGACTTATCGTGCTTTTTAAGTGGTGAAATCACAGAGTTCCCAATGTTGTTATTTTAACGGCAGATATTGCTCTTTGTTTATCATGTGCTGATATCAAACAGCAGCAGCCCCGATTGATTTCAGCTCTGCCTTAATAATGTTGACGTTCTTGTACAATGCCAACGCATCAAAACACAACAGTGGTAAACAAAAGACATACAGCCAGAGAAAAAAAATGATATTTTTTTAAATAAATACAAATGTTGGCACACACCATTGTTGCAATATTGAACCATGACAGCAAATCAATAAATAGAAAAGAAAGAAAATTAATCTGCAACTTTCTTGAGAATGAATCAATAATTTGTTATATTTCAAACTAAAATGGCAGACATTTATTGTTCCCTCCTTCCCTGGTGTTGTTGATTTAACTCCAAAACTTTGAGTCCTGAGAAACGTGTGCCAAATCTTCCCCTTTTTTCTCACTGTGTTTAGTAGACCAAATGATTACTAGGTTAATCCTGATAAAGATCAGAAGATAGCTGCAGTCCTATTTTTCTTTACTTAGTCACCTGTCTGTGCTTTGCAAATATATGTTTGATAATCTCAACAGTTATATTTGTAATAATTCAATATGGCAGCATTCTCCTTATCCCAGCTCATTAGGGAAATACTTTCTTAAAGGGATGAAGAAGGGATTATCTTCACTGTTGGCCCCTGCACTGATTAAGATACCTGTGACTTTGACTTTGGGAAATAGTCTTCACGTTAAACTCCAGAGGCTGAGCACAGGTCATAGTAAATGGAAGTGAATTAGCGATATGGCCGACGCTAATTACAGCTCACACAGGTGCGATTTGAAATGGAGATGTTCCATAAGTCAGAGAAGTCATCGTATTTATCGTACTTATCTGTATTAATTAGTCTAATTTGCTCTCATATTATTCTCTTCAGACTGCAGGCAAAAGTGACCCCAATTCAATGTTGCTCATATGTGACTCTTATTTTTAATTATTTTTTCTTTGATAATAACAGTGTATCAGCACAAATCACACAACATCTTACCTTTTCAAATCCAATTTGATACGCCAGATTTTTTTTTGCAGTGCAACCTCAGCCTGAATAGTCATATCCGTTGTTCATGAGACTTTTGCATCACTCTAGACCGACATCCTCACAACGTGTGCGTTGGTGCTCCAGTGTTAGACAGACATATTTTAAATTAGCCAAGGTTATACAAGTGCAGTTAAAGAAGTCACGGTTTAATGTGTGAACGTAGTCTTTAATAATCGTCTGTCCTTCATTTATTTCCTTTCTAATCTTCCTTTATGCTCAAACACATCTTCCTTCCATTCTTGTTTTTGACTATTTTTTACACATTTATTGTCACGCCTTAAAGACTTTGCTGGTTCTCTCTCAACTTCATCAAGCAATCTCTCCCCATCTTAGGCACATGACAATTCTCTAATGGTTTTAGAGTGCTTTTCTAATGGATCCCTTATCAGTGCACTAGAAAAAAAGAAGATAATTTTCCTCTCAGTTTTATCCTCCCAAAAATTAGATTAGACAGAGACCAATCACTGTTGGAATGGTTTCAAACACTTCCACATCAAACAGATTTTTGGCGTGGGTATAGGGAAGGAGATTCTCATAATCCTGTGTGAAAAGTACATCCTCAGCTAACCAACCCTGTGGATTCACAGCACACAACCATCAGGCCTAATCCACTTACACTACCAGTGTGACCACAGTCACTGTTTTTCCGTCTCATTTGAAAGTTGAAATGAAGTGGTATCGTTTAAACTTTTCTTCCAGTTCTGTGATTTCAGAATTTTTACATGTGGTTGGGTACATGATTTTTTTTTCTCTATGCGTTCTTATTTTGTGTCCACATAGCGTGCCAAGTGCCCTATGCTGCAGTGGTTTTAAAGAGCACTTTCAAGTGGTGACAGTTTTTGCATGAAACTTACTCTGATGTCTTAAATGACAGGTTAAATTGCATAAATTCTTTGAAGTTTGAGGTATCATTTTGAAGTGTTTGTGAGCTTTGTCTGCACCGGGTGTAGGTTGAAATGCTGCTGTGTTTTTGGCGAGCTGTATGAAATGTCTCAATTTATATTTATTATGTTAAAATCAGTGAATAGAGTTGTTATAAAGCATTGCAAGAACTGACAAGATGAAGGAAAAATAGGGAGCAAAGATGTAATACTGTTGTTGTGGGAGAAGGAATTGAGAAAATGAGAAATTGTCCTAAGGAACTGTTCTGTTCTGGGGTACAGTTGAGAACAAAGAGACCCATAAAATGGATGATAGATGCTGCTGCCTAATTAAAGCTTTATGGAGTCGTTTGAGTTGCCTTCAATTTGGCCATACTTATAGACTTACAGATAAGGGGCCAGAAAACATTTGGGTGGCAGCAGGTTTACTACCAAGGGACCACCCCAATAAAACACAAGTCGAGTACTGTTTCAATTGGCTGTTTGTCTGCATTCTGCTTTCAGTAAGAGCTTTCACTTCCTCTTGTCGAGTTTTTAAAAGGAATATCGACATTGTTCTTTAATGATATAGCGAAAGATGCATTTATTGCAGTTTCAAACTGTTCCTAAAACCAGTTCTAAATAAAGAGGGTCTCCTGGGTGGCCAGTCTCCATGTGTTGCAGCATTTGTTTTTATTAAAACTGCACCCTGTTTAAATCAAAATATGTAATACATTATTAATGGTGGGGTAAATAAACGGTTTCCATCGAACTCTGACCAAGCTGGGAGTGAGACAGTGTGTCTCAGGCAACTAGCCACTGTGTTAACATAGCCAAGTTCAGAGCCTCAGCTGTGTATAAACACCGCACCTCTGCTTTGTTTAACATTGGTAATGGTCCCAAAAAAACATGTTTACATTCATGAGACAAAGCTCCCCAGACACCGTACCTATTATGACGGGAGCAAAGGAGGAAGTCAATTTTAGATTTATAGAGCCACAAAGTCTGTGTGAACGCTTGGGTCAACAAACACCTGACTTTAAAATGGGAGACTGTTGTTCGCTGCTTGTATACAATTGTTTTTTTGTAACCATGCCCACGAAGCTCCCCTAACCTTAATTAGGAAATCAGAAAAGAACCTCAAACAGACCATAATTTAAAAAGTTCCATCTTTTTAATCCTGATGTTTCAATCCCAACGTATTAGTGGAATAAAAGGAGACAGTACCTTGAGATATCTGCAACTGTACCTGTAATTATTTAGGCCTCATCATCTCTAATTTTTTTTAATTTTTTAATTCCATTTTCATAATTTATCTGTAGGACCAGCCTCTGTTTCCGAAGAAACTCGATATACCAAATATAACCATGTTTAGCTTCGACCTTATGTTGTTTTAAACAGATATCAAGAGGAAAAAGCCTGACCTTTTTTTTGCCTTTTCTTTTTCTTTTTTTTTTAACTGTATTTCTGAGTGGGATTTATTCGGTGTCCTTTTACCAGCCAATGCCTCCTGGTGAGACATTTAGCATGGACAGCATCAGGACAAATTGGACACTTGCCCCCAAGGACTCGGTATAAAGCACGCAGGAGTGGCTGGTGTGCTATTAGAGCTGTCAGCAGGGCAGCATTAGTCCAAGTCAAGCGCCTCTCTTCCGTAGCTCAAGTCAGCTGTAAATTACACAACCAAAGTCATCGTCAGGGCGTCTGTCTTTACAAATGAGGTCTTCAGAGGCAAGCCTGGCCCCGCACAACACAATCTTGAAGCCCCCTCCATTTGATGGTAAGTGCAAGGGTGATGGAAGATGATGACTGTCTTCTTCCACACTTGTTTTTCTGTCTGGAGAGTGGATGGAGAGGCGGAGGAGGAGGGGGTGGAGGTATTGGAGGCCTTGGGACAGAGGCTGTGAATTTTTGATTCCGTCTTGTCTAGGTCTCTCTCTGCCCCACTGGCTTCTTATTAGATTCGGAGGGTGTGGGGGGGGTGGCCTGATGACATTGCATCCATAAAAAAAAAGCTCAAAATGATCCAAATGTCCAAGACAGAAAAGAAGAAGAAATAGGGAGAGGCAATGAGGGAGGAGAGATGTGAGAGAGATAATATCATAAAAAAGAGTAACTCTAGATTGTGAGTGAACTGCTTATTTTCAAAGCTGAAGAATGAGCAAAGTTATAAAAGAAATGTTCCACCATGAAAAAAACTTTCCTTCCCACAATGTGTTTAGTTTAAATTCAGGCAAAGATTTCTATATTTCCATTTAGCGAATGGAAATGTGCTAAATGACAATATTTTTATTTGGAATTTGGGAGAGATGTTGTCGTTAGTCTATAGAGTAAAACAAACATGTTCATTTTACTCAAAGACAAAGTAAAACCACTGACACTGATCATCTGTAGTGGTTTCTTTTTCCAGAACTATACATTTATATTTTTTATCCAAACGAGGACAGAAACTATTTGCGGACCACAAGGCAAAATTGTAAATTGTATCAAAGGCATACTAAGCGATTGTTATAGAGAACACTATTTTGTCAAAATCAGCTTATATCCACTCACCATCCGCTACCTGTCGGGGAATGGCTCGACCACTTAGCACTCTTAGCCTCAATTTACGGTTAGTAGAAACATAAACAAACGTTAGCCAAGCGTTCGCTGGAGAACGCTTAGTGTGCCTTGAATAGAACTTAAAAGTATTATTCAAAACATTCAAACGTCATTGAAATGACTTGAGGAATTTGTACAGCATTCTCTCCAGCACACAGAAGGCCGTTTGTCAGAGAATGCTGAAGTGGCCTCGGCATATTTTTGGAATACCAATTACGGTTTGTTTTGTAGTTTTTCCTTGTGTCGCCATTGACGTCAGGAGCCGCCATGCTTCAAGGGTAACGAGCATGGTAACGAGTTGAGTGTTACCACATCAGGCTCAAACGAGTAACCAGGGGGCCACTTACAAGTTATGACTCATGCCTCCACATGAGGACCCCTTGATTCACTGCACCCTGAAAATAAACTGCTGCTCTCCTTGGCCCCTTGCACCAAAGGCCTTCTTAGACATATTATGGGCACCTGTTCAGATGCACTCTGGTATTGATGAATGATGTGATGTTCAAAACCAAATATGAAATGGTTCACTGACAAGAAAGCCGTAAGAAAAAAAGCAAAACCCTCTTCAAACCTCATCAGACTGGGGTCCTCACAGCCTCCAGAGATAAGCTTTTTGTCATATCTCACAGGTGCTTCATTCTAGCATTCCAGGTTTTCTCTACTTCTTCAATCAATTTGTTCCTAATGGCTTCAAATAATTTTTTACTTTTTTTTTTAACCCATAAGAACCCAGACCCATTTCTCCTTAAAGGAAAAATATGGCAGATATAACACAGACCAAGTGGACCACAAAGAACACATTTCTGAAGTTTTTTTTCAAATACTACCCCTTAATGTCAAAGATCTGTGATGTGACACATATGTCACATTGGGCGTTTATGGTAAATGTATTCCTTAATTGAGAATGAATCAACATGACAGTTTTTTCTGCTTAGTAACCCACATTTTCATTTTTATTTGCATTTCCACAACATATATCAATATTGTGACTTTAACAGTTCTGTTTAACAACAAATTATTTTGAAGATTTGTTTTATGGTATGGTAAATGGACTTATATAGCGCTTTATCTCCATTTTTCACAGACTCAAAGCGCTTTACATTGTTTTGTACACATTCACCCAATCACACACCGATAGCAGCAGCTACCACGCAGGGTAACTACGCTAACTACTACTAAGCTAACTATCGGGAGCAATTTGGGGTTCAATGTCTTGCCCAGGGACACTTTGACATGTGGCGGGGAGACGGGGGATCGAACCTCCGACCCTGTAGCCTGGTGCTACCAGACCATTGTACTTCATTTCATTTGTACAGAAGGTCTGGCAGTGCTGTAATTGGCAAACGTTCACTCATGGAGGCGGGTGTCTGTTAAAGTTTAAAACTATTGGATCTGCCCAGTGCCACTCTGGATTAGCCAACCAATCGCATAACGTTTGGTCGTCACGTGTGTCATGAGCCGGCTTCTGGCAACTGAAACTGGAGCGCGACTGTGACGTCATCGTTCTCAGCCACTCGCTCTGTTCGCTGATTGGACCGGCTGTCGAATCTCCGGCAAAACTGGGAAATGGGCTGTACATCCAGACTGACTACTGAAGGGAAAATAAAATTTGGCCGGAAGTAGGCGGGCGGGCGGAGCCAGGCTACCGACCCTGCACACCAGAGGCGAACTCCCTACCCACTTCACCACTGCGCAAACTGAATAGAATCACATAACATTGCCTCATTGGAGCACCTCTCAACAAGCTACTGTTGTCATGGTCTGTCTTTGTCCTGTCTTGTTTTGGTGGTTACCTGTGTTTCCTGTTTTATTTTGGTATGTCTGTCTTGTTCCTTCCCATGTCCTGTCAAGTTTCCCTCTTGTTTGATTACTGCTCCCTCCCCTAATGTGTTGCACCTGTCCCTCGTTGTCTGCCCTGTCTTGTGTGTGTATATCCCTGTGTGTCTTTGTTCCCTGTCTGAGTATTGTACCTGTTGGTGAGTCTGTCCTGTGTTCCATGTGCCTAGCCTTTTTGCGCCTCTTGGAGTTTTTGGAAGGAATAAATAGTCTTCTAGTGAAACTGTCTGCATCTGAGTCCTCCTTGCCTGCCTGTCTGCCACTCACCGTAACAGAATACTCAGACCAAGTATGGACCCAGCAGACAGATATTTTGAGGTCGAGCTTGAGGAGGTAACATTAACCATTTCTTGCCTCAAGAAAGCCTGGGAGAAAGGCCCCACACTCGACCACTGAGAGGCAGCCTTGACACTGGCACACCGAGCTGTGGAGCTACAGCCTTGGCTTGGGGAGTCCCTACCAGAGTGGGCAAAGAGCTTTTTATACCCTCCTGAGTTTTGGTCTCCCAGCTGCCAGCACAAGCCCAAGCCTCTGCCCCCGGTCCACAGCTTCAAGCCTCTGCCCCCGGTCCCCAGCTTCAAGCCTCTGCCCCCGGTCCCCAGCTACAAGCCTTTGCCCCCGGTCCCCAGCTACAAGCCTTTGCCCCCGGTCCCCAGCTTCAAGCCTCTGCCTCTGGTGAGTTTGGATTGCCTTCCATTACCACAATGCTCTCCAGCTTCCGAGTCGACCTCGGCCTCCAGCAGCAAGCTCCAGTCGCTGGCTTCCAGCAGCAAGCTCCAGTCCCCGGCCTCCAGCAACCAGCATGCTAGCTACCAGCCCCAGCATGCTAGCTACCAGCTCCTGAAGGCGCTCAAGCAACCACACAAACACTGTCCAGTTCCTGAGCCCACTACACACTTTCTTGAGGGGACCCGCCCTCTAGGCCTGCCAGGGGAGGCCTGCTTTTCTCCAAGAAAATTGTTGTGTTTGGTTGTGGCACTTCATCTATCTACATCACTTGATTCACTAGAGTCTGAATCGCCACACCACTCCCTCTCCATTTCTTTTTTGTTGGGAGTGTAATCGGGGTCCTCTGGGTCTTCATCCGAGCAATTGTCGTCACAGCCTTCAAATTCACTTTCATCTCCCATGATGATCTCAAGTGCATTCTCAACAGTGTAGTGCTTATTCTCAGTCATACATAAGAAAAAATAAAACAATTAGCCTTCTACATTCAAATGGGACCAGCATAGGACAGTGAATTGTGTTTGTTTTATTTACAGATATGCAAAAATAGTTTTGTAATATATTTGATCAATAACATAATAATTTATCATAATTTTTTTATTATATATGTTCAAATGTACTTTGAATTGCACAGAAGAACATCTATTAATTAAAAATAATTGAAACAGCGTAACTAATTGAGCGGCTTATTACCATTCTTGTTATTGTGACAAATATGTCACATCAGAATTTCCAAGAATATTTTAAGGCTAAAACCCGATGTGACGTATACGTCACAGCGATATTTTCCTAACTTGTTCTACATTAATTTGTTCATGAAATATGGTCAGACTAAGTTAAATGTAATAAAGGACACCTTATTAACGCATTATAATTGTTAAATGGGTTTAAACTCACCTTTAGTAACAAAAAAAAAGATTTTTAAAATGAGCTGGGTCCTTCACTTGTGTGCACATGTCACAATGCAATTTTTGGGAAGTCACTTCCTGACATAGTCACATGACTGTCACATTACCACCACACCAGGACGTTGAGTATATGTCACTTAGGGACTTAATGAGTAAAAGTCAACAAAAAAGCTGTATATGGAAGATTGTAGGACATTCAAAGTGTGTGTTACGTGGGTGTCACCATGGGTCCTTATGGGTTAAATGAATACTTTTTTTTTAAAACCAATGTATTGGGGTCTAAATCAAATCTAAATTTGAATTGCATTTCTTAGGGGGTTCCTAACTTCTACGTCAACTAATGCTGGGCTTACACTGCACGACTTTTCACGCGACTTCACAGTCGCAGACAATCTTCCAATGTCGGACTGAAATGACGGGAGTCTTGCTGGAGTTGTGGCGCGCGCCCGTAATTTCAGTTGTTTGGTGTAAGGTGGTCTTCCGACCCGATTTCATCCAGTCTTCCAACCGTCTTGACGTTCCGACATAATATTATCAACTGGTTTGATATTATCGATAGTCTTGGCTCAAGTGAAATGATGTGAACACTGTCACACTCTCTCCAGCACCAAACACGACGCAGGAGGAGCGGCATTAGTCGCGACCTGTGTCCGCCTGTGAGGCACTTGTTTCGTCAACTTTTACATAGCAGCCTCGGCTGGAGAACCAGGCTGACACGCGCAACCTTAACACTTTACCGTCAAATACAGGGTTAGGAGTGAGAGTCATTTGGGGACGAAATCAGCAAATAAAGTTGGTCAACTAATGTCCCCCGCTCGGAATATTGAATTAACTTTTTTTTAATTAAATATAATCACAATCGCGTTTGCCGTTTTTAACGTGATCATGCATGACATTTAGCCTACGTGATAGGGGCATTTAGTTGTTTATACACCCAGTCCATTTTACCTGCTAAAAAAAACTTTTTATTTGACTGAAATCACTTTTAATCCCCAGTAGCAGGATTGGAAATAATATTAATTTCAAAAGGAATCTAGTTGTAGTCTTGCAATATGAGACCCCCTGTCTTTTCAAAATCTCAGTCTGTGACTGAAAACTCAGATAACTAATGACTAATTGTCCTCAGGTGTAAGTTGATTGTCTTTAGATGTGAGAGGGTGTCAGTTTTCAGTCTTTTCAAAGTATTTTAAAAGTCCTCCAGTGTAAACCGAGTACTTTTAACCCAGCATAAGGAGCATTACTGGGTTGTGACTGAAATTAAAATTGCAATTTAGCATGCACTCCACCATGCATGCAGTGTAACAGGATAAAAGTGTGTGACACTCTTTCCTTTGGTAGCTCTTTTTCCTATTAGACAGCTGACATTTAAAGTCCTGCTGGACCTTGTTCAAAGTCCATGGTAAAGCCTCATCAAACTATTGAGAGCCACGCCATGTCTCCTGTCAGAAAATCATTATTAAGTGGGCTCCTTAAGCTCCTTTTGGTTTCTTCTCAACCGTTCCTGTGATTTGAAACATTGAACATTTCTTCTTTGAACTTGTTAAAATCAATCATGTGCTCAGAATAGCAGATGGCTGAATGAGGTGGGAGGTGGGACCACTTACATTTGATTTGGAGAGCACTTTGAAGTAAAAACGGACAATCATAGCTTCTATGAAAGTTTTGACTGTGTGTGTGTGTGTGTGTGTGTGTGTGTGTGTGTGTGTGTGTGTGTGTGTGTGTGTGTGTGTGTGTGTGTGTGTGTGTGTGTGTGTGTGTGTGTGTGTGTGTGTGTGTGTGTGTGTGTGTGTGTGTGTGTGTGTGTGTGTGTGTGTGTGTGTGTGTGTGTGTGTGTGTGTGTGTGTGTGTGTGTGTGTGTGTGAGTGAATGGTCTCTTTCTCCCTTTCCTCACTCCCTTCATATAAATGATTCAGAATGCCATAGACATTTTATCATTTCACTCTTAAATTGAAATAGAGCCGCTGCTTTAATCTTGCACACCACAGCAGACTGTGACATTAAGGTTACATGAGGATCAGAGCAGCCACTGGAGCCCTGCTGCCCCCGTCATAAAAATGTTATAGCTGGATATAAAGCCACAGAAATTGCAAAGACCTAGTATCTAATACTTCAGTTATTTCGGCCTTTGTGACTGCCATTTTTTAAATGTTTATATTGGAAAGCGATCAAATATGAGAAACAACAATCATAGCTTTAATTATCAGTTAGTCTGCAAATTATTTTCGTGACTTTTTTGTTTGGAAAATGTTTGACAGAAGTGGAAAAATGCATACCACAAGGGCCCAAGGTGACAGATTGCAAACAGTAAAAAGCCAAAGAAATTGAATTTTTTTAATGTTGTACAAACAAATAACATTCATGTCATTTATGTTGACATGTGACACAATGGCCCAGGTGCTTTTATAGTCTCCCGAATGAGAAAACGGGCTCGGGCTGAAGGCATTGCTGCAAAACATAAAAACTCTTAGAAAAGGCACACCAAAATGTGACATTTTCAGAATTTTACAGGAGAGCATCATCAAACGTTTTATTGATTGTGATTGTTTAATAAGATATCAGCATATGTATGTAAGCAATCTCTACTTTTATAGAGATTAGTCAATTCATTATTATTTTTCTATTAAAAAACATCTGACTAAAATAAATTGTTACCATATTTTATCCTTCATTTGTGGGTATCTCAAATTCTCTAAACATATTTGTTAACACTTGTTCTGTAGTATAAATGTTCCTCCATATGTTCAGCTCTTTAAGCCTATTAATAATACAATTGATTTACACTTACGCCTTTTGTGCACCAAGCTCAGTGCACTTACGCCTATTTTGCTCCAAACTCAATTGATGGTTCACTTACGCCTTTATGTTTTCAGCCTTTATTTCAAGTACAATGTATAATGACGTTATTCTTTTACCACTTGATAGAACTAATCAAGACCTTTAAAATTGTATATAGAAGTAATTTTCGCCAAATATGTCCTTCACGCCCCTTTTGCTCTGAGCCCCAGAAATACACTTTTCATAATAAACACAGTACACAGTAGATAAATACAATAATACATTAATTATTGTAACATTGATGCTAAGCAAAAGGCACCTGAGAAATGTCAGTCTGGCTGCCAAATAGTTTAAATACTTTTAATAAACGAATCTAAATCATCGATGTTCTGTCTATCAACTTACCATTTCAGCTTGAGTCAATATTTGATTTCAACTGACATTCAGAGGTTGGACCAAGTCATTGTTTTGCAAGTACCAAGTCGTGTCCAAGAAATAAGAACAACAGTATCTATCATTTTTCCAGCTGGTGCCCCAGTAACCCAATGTCATGGTCATGGTTCTCTAAAGGCCAGGACACACCGGTCCGACTACCCGAAAATGGAGTCTGCCGTTACAGGCAGCTCCAGTCTGCCCGTCGCGGCCAAAAAAGTACCAAGAACACACCGAGCCGACTACTGACTTTCCGCTTGCGCGGGACGTAATGTCTCCATAACAGCAGGCGGCGCTACTCTGTATTGTGGCCCAAAAAAATACGGAAGCCGGAAATTATGGTACAGCTCTCTAGACCATAAACATAGATATAAATACGTATTTATATTTATGGACCATAAAGAGCACCATTTTTAGCAGAGAGTGTCAAGCATGGTGTCGAGCAGTCAACAAGGGTTGATGCATGTGAGTACTCGCTGAACGAAACGAACAAACACATTAAAACAATGGCTAACTGCTGTTAGCTGTTTGTGCTATCTGCCTCACTTCCGGGCTTCACTGATTCGCTAGCCCTCCACCAATGAAATTGCTCCAACTGAAAGACTGCCCGCCGCCGATTGAACATGTTCAATCGGCTCAAAAGAAGCCCGACGACATCTACGACGACCGACGTCACGGCACACACCAAACAGATTCGTGTCCCCACCCCTTACAGACTCTCCGACGGCGATTATCGGGCCGGTGTGTCCTGGCCTTAATGCAGCTTGACTGGATGGATGCTGTTGAAATGGGCCAAAGGACTTGCTGGAAATTAACGTTAGTCAATTCAATTTAAATAACATAATTTTTCAACTTTGGGCTCAGGGAAAAGTATCAATGATTAGTAAGTCAAAAGGCTCAAAGTCAAAGTGAAGTCACAAATCCTTAGTATTGAAGTCAAAGTCCAGCTGCAAGTCTGAATGGATTTTTCTAGTAAATTTTCAAGTAATTCAAATGTGTGACTCGAGTCCACACACCTCTGCTGACATTTATACTGTAGATGTATCTGGTCAGTATCATACTTGATTATCGAACCTAAACAGCCCAATTTTCAACCTGTATTTCTGTGTGTGTGTTTGTGTTCCTCTGTTCATGTGGTGGGTCTTTTTTCACAAATGCCCAACAGATCGTCACTGATCGATCTGTTTCCCTCCAACTGGTAAAACACTCAGAAGGCTTTCTGTGTTGTCTCAATATTGCTTTGATGAATTCCCATGCAGTGAAGAACACAGTGTGATTGATCAATCACTGCCACTTGCTGAGCTGACTCAGCCACATCCTCACAGCCTTTCATCTCCATTCCATTTAGTTACTAGCTGGGGGTCTAGATACGCACTACATTTGAAACTTGATGTTTAATTTGATATCAGATCAAGTCAGTGTTAATTATATAGCCCAGTATCACAAAAAGCCATTTGCCTCAGTAGGCTTCACATAATATGAGTGTACTATTTTACCACACAAAATCTGTCTGGATGTTTCTCGCATATCTTATAGCCTAGATTCTCCTTCTCAAAACACTTTGTTCAAAGTTATTCAGCCTTTACTGCAGCTCAGAAACGTTTTCTTTCCTATTCCCCTCATTACAGCAAACAACACATATTGGAATATTGGAATGACTTAACATATTACATGTGTAGAAGATGTGATTCATTTTAAGAAACAAGCTCTTAATTGGATAAAATTTGGTAGCCTCCTTTATATGTTACATGCAAATGGTTAAAGTGGACCTATTATACTTTTTCGACTTTTATGACCTATAAACGTTGTTATAATGATTATAGTCATATTTAACCATACTAAAGTATCAAATAATGACTTACATTCATTTAGACGTATTCCCTGCTGACCGTCTGGGGTGGCTGTGCAGAGCGCTAAACACTAGGGCAGCCGGTCGAGAAATCACTTGTTCAAATCGGTTAAAATGTCCTGCATTCGTGTCGTCACAAATCCGGATTTTTCCATGTATGGTAATGCTGCAACGTGCTCAGGCGCACTCCGGCCATGCCCCCACCTCCCTGCTCAAATCTGCCCTTGTGCTGCTGAAAGTGTTCTGGAAGGAAGGTAACCAATCACAACAGAGTGGGGTTTGCAGGAGGGAGGGAAGGGGGCGGAGAAGCACAAAGCCGAGTGTGGACCATAGATAGTAAATAATATGGACGTAGCATCCGGGCTGACCTCAGTTATTCACACAGCATCCTATAATCCTGGTTTGTGCACGTCGCCATTTTGTGAGATTTTTACTCCGCCTCACGTCGGGGGGAGGGAGGTAGCTGACTTTTACCTCCGAGGCAAAGTGAGGGACAACGGGCGGAGAGCTGTCACTCAAGAGATCGCGCCAATACATTTTAACCTCCAAAAGAATAAAAACTAGCGTGGTCCAAAAAAATTCACCCCCCTCAGTGTTGTCATGGAGATATGACCTATACATACAGACTAAAATGGTTTTGTGGACCAGGCTGTAAATAGGTTTAATAAGACTTTGAAAACGGCCTGTCTAACAAGTGAGTCAAAGAAAAATTGCTCAGTCTTGGTACCACCCCAGTGGCCCTTCCAGTCTACTACAGTTTTGGTCACTTCCTTATTGGATGCTGGTAAAAATCGCTGAGGTTGGGGCTTGGTGTGGACAGAGAATGCTGAGCGCGCTCAGATGAGAGGAAGAGTTTCCCGAAAATCTACATGTTTTTTTGTGCTGTGATTCGTGTCAGGTTGCTCCATAGGAGTCATTAATGAGACATTAAGACCAGAAAAGTAGTATAATAGGAGATATTTAAGAGTGAGTGTGAGTGAATTTGGGTGCATTGGCGTCACAGGGTGGGCATATATGTGTTGCCTCTTGTTCACTTGTATCTTCTCACTTAATGTTTATGCACCACAGTTTCTTGGTATGATATATGAAATCTCTGATAATCAGATTGCTAAAATCTTAATGATGTTAGTGGAGAAGGTCTAGGCAGCCTGCCTTTAGTACAGTATACACACTGAAAAGAATCCCAAAAGAAAGCAAGAAATTGTATTTGTCTAAGCATGTAAGCTTACTTTTTGTTCACCATTTCACAATGCAAGGTTCCGCTATTGGTCCAACAATTTCAGACATAAAGAAAAATACAATTATGCAACACTACACATGTCAGTGGTGGCTCAAAAGTATGTATCATTCATAAGTGGCATAAAGCAATTTTTTTTTTTATATTTGACATGATCAGAAAAAAGATGAGGTACATGAACTTTAGTTTGTTTGTTGGTGTATATTGACTCAAATATCTGAGGCAAACCCTTGAAGCAATTTGCACTCACTCCTGAGTTCTCTGACAAACACATTATGTTTGAATGGCCCTTGAAATGACCCTCGTCTTCAAGTGGAGTGTGGTCTGGTGTATCTGTGTTTTGGGGAATTTAGATAAGTGGTATCAGTACTCCACTTAGGCGGCTGTGGCAAAGTGGGTAGGGCAGTCTTCCACTGGGTAGAAGGGGTGGTAGCTCGATCCCCTGTCTCTCCGGGAAAGACACTGAACCCGGAATTGATCCCGATAGTTAGCATGCACCTTGCGCAGTAGTAGCTGCTGCTATCGGTGTGTGTGTGTGTGTGTGTGTGTGTGTGTGTGTGTGAATGGGTGAATTTGTACAACTTAAACAATGTAAAGTGCTTTGGGTCTGTGTAAAAACCAGGGAAAAGCACTATATAAAGTGGAGTCTATTTACCACCAGTGCTGGGCACTGAACATCTGTCGTCTTCCTCTCTCTCTCTCTCTCTCTCCTCAGGTACATCTGTTGAAGGACCAGCTGAGTGCAGAGGCCACGGCACGGCTAGAGGCCCAGGCTCGGGTCCACCAGCTGCTGCTTCAGAACAAAGACCTGCTTCAGCACATCTCCCTGCTGGTTAATCAGATCCAGGAGCTGGAGACCAAGATGATTGGACCAAACTCCAGTGAGTGGATCATCACACAAGACATCATTCACACACACTGTTTGCTGGAGTTTATTTTCCACAAATGCATGTTGCTGACATGTACAGTAAAAGTACATCTCGAAAAAAAAAAACAGGTTAGCACTACCGACAAAACCAGTGAGTGTATGGCCTGGCAGTTTCTTTAAATTGATGTGGCCAAACCATCCTAATTCATTCATAGTTCAATTCTTTAACGAGAAAAACTCAGAAAGGATTTGCATCTATATTTGGAAGTCATTTAATTAAGGGGTGGGATGATGGTTAAAGACTGATGAGCGATGTACTTATTGTTTGCCATTTGTCACGGCTGTATGTAATGAGATGCAGCTCCACATTAATGTAATGGCCACAGCAGGAAGAGCATGCATGGCGGGATCATAATTAAAGTTAATTTATGATGAATTTCCTTAACTCACCCCCAACCTTGTGTCTTTTTAAGAGGAGCAAGCCACCCACTGACAGAACAGACCGCAGGCAGAGTGTACTGTAGAACCATACAGGCCTATCTAAATGGAAATCCCGACATTAAAGCTAGAGTATCAGTATGAGACTGGATCCTTTCACCTATCTGTTTATCATGCACCACACACCTATCGTTTCTATTTTATTTTTTTTTTTCAAAATGCCCTCTGTCGTCTCCGCCACTCTCCCCACAGCGTTACACATTGTTTGGCCTGTTCATCAGCTATTCAGGTGGACAGTCTTCTCTCTGCACCATCACAGCTCAGGCTGCCCTTCACTTGTCCCCCTGCGAGAAACAATTTTTTTATTTTTATCTTTTCAGCAAACAATTCACAATCTCATTTGGGAAGGTGTGTTTTCTCATTGCCACCTTTGCATACTGTTCGTTGTATAGTACCCTCAGTTCCTAAAAGGTCAGGAAAACAGTTCAATGGAGACACATTTTAAATGAAGATGACATTGTTTATTTTTTTACATGAGACGAGGTGAGGATACAATGCATTAGGTTGGAGCATAATTATTTGCTCGACGGCTAGAAAGCCTGCTAAAGGAGTTCTCTGCTGGAAATATCTGTTTTCTTTTTTCCAACTCTCACTTCTCTGTGGGATGTGAAACGTTAACTACACCCCATGGGATAACCCCTTGAATCACTACAGCTGCACTTGATTTCAAGGATGACCCAAAGTCATGGCAAAAGGCTATGTTCACAAATAAATGGATTCTAGTTATAAAGAGCTTTTATCCAAATTGCTTTCAAATTTCAGAAGCAATTCGGGGTTCAGTGTCTTGCATGAGAAAACACCTTGAAAGTCTCGGACGGATGTAGTAGACGTGCACATTTATTTATTCTACAAAATGAATGTTCCCTGGTGGGAAATATTATATGGTTGGATGGATATGGTCTCGTTTGTACTTAGACAAAATGATACCCTCAAAAAAGATATAAACATAATATAACAGCCTACTAAACTTCAGTAAGCCAGCAAACACACGGTAGTAGTTACAGGTTGCTGCACTCAGGGCAACTTGGGTGAGAAAAACAAAGCCCTTTAAAATATTACTGTAATTTAAATAGAGACGGTCTGTTGGCGCAGAGGTGATGCCAACACATGGACGTCCAGCAACAAAAAAGATGAATCTAGCTTCGGCTGCAGCGCAATGCAAAATCTTCCTGGAAGCATTTAAAATGTTAACCTTGTAATTGTCTTACAGAAAGACAAAATAGTTTGCCAATAGAAAATCCTATCTCTAACTGGAGTTCCTGGATCAACTTTAGATTTGTTTTAGCTTTTGTCCATCAAGAAGGAGCAAAAGACAAACTTTTCATATGACATGCTTACAAGGGGTTAGCATTTGAAACTGGAAATAGGGAGCATTCCTTAAATCTCTGTCTCCCTTTTTTTCTTTATAACTTCAGGTCTGTTTTCTTATACATAGGGAGCAAAACATGTGTTACTGAGTCGATGATGTAATGCTTTGAAATATATATTTTTTTCTTTCCCAATGCAAAAACGTAGTGATTTATTGGTAACTAAATGATTGATTTTTACTAGAATATTCAAGGAGCAGTAATATGCTATCCATCACAATTCAGAATCTATACTGTACGCATTATTATTCCCCCATGAATCAGCAGGAGGTGGGGGAGCAGATGCATTTAAATCAGGGCAGAAGGGACTCTCTGGCCCTCTTCTCATTCATCATACTCTATCGTTGCGTATATCTCACTGAGGATCCTGTTTGTTTGTTTGTTGTTGTTTAGTTTCTCATTGTTGTATGTTTTAGTTTGTGTGTATTTTTTCACAACAATTGACTAAATAAATAAAAATGTCCTACCTCGTCTCCTCTTTTCCTCTTCAGTGGGATCTCAGGACAGTTTGCTGGAGATCACCTTCCGGTCGACGGTTCCCTCTGTGATGTGCGACCCCACCACGCCCAAACCCGAGCTGTCTGCGCTGGACCTGCCGTCGCTGGGCAACGCCGACGGGACCAACGGCAGCAGCAACGCCTTCTCGCCCTCCAACGGGACCCTGGGAAGCGTGCTAGGTAGGGAACAGTGTCTTCTCAAACTGGAGTGTTTCCGTTTCATGCCGGGGCCTCCTCCTCCTCCTCTTTCTCGACTCCCCCCCTCGCCCCCCACTCCCATCAGGCGCGACAACGGGCCGGAGGAGGGCGGCGGTCTGGAGGTGTCCCCGGGCACCGCCGACCGGCTGTTGTCCCTCGACCTCGTCAAACCTCCGGCCTGCCTGGAGTTTGGCAGGTTCCGCGAGTCGGGCATCGCCTCAGAGTACGAGTCCAACACGGACAGCAGCGATGACAATGAGGATGACGAGCAGGGGGGGGAGGACGACGATGGGGAAGGCATGGAGATCTTTGGCTGGGGGACGGACATGGAGACACTGAGGCTGCTCAATGTCCTCAACAGACAGGGAACTCCCGACTGTCTGGGAGACGAAATATCAGTGTAACGCTTTGTCTGACCTGCTCTCCTAACTGAAGAATCCTGTTGAGTTGAAAACCCAATAGTCCTTCACCTTGTTTTTGTCCATTCCCTTCAAACTATAGGATTAACCATGTAGTGAACTAGCCTCTGTCCGACGTGCACAATTATGTATGCAAGGCTCACACCGATATGTTTGGTGTGATATACTTGCAGTTACATATAATATAAGAGAGAGGGAAGACTCCTATTGATAAATGGATGAACATAAATCCACTGTAAGTGGTGAAGAGAATTTGAGTAGCCTGGATCTGGTCCAACTACATGTCATGGTCTTGGTTGGCTATCATAGGGTTCCCGAACATATCAGTCACTCAGACGTTCATAATGTTATCTGGAAAAATAATATACAGATGTTCTGCAACTAGTGGCCAAATTCCATTAGTGACATTACCTTATTTAATGATTTATTGTACTGAATAAGTTGCTATACAAACGTATAACATATTGCAAATATATTTTCTTTGTTAAATTATTTATTTACTATTATTAACAGTGTTTAAAGTACCAAGACGGTCAGACAGTCCTTGATCAGGACTACAGCTTGAGTTAATTGATTTAGTTTCAACTGGAGCCAAAAACACTGATCCATTAGGTAGAGAGCTCTATGAATGTACAGAGGCACCAGAAACAATGAAGGTTTGAGTCCAAGCCGTCACAGTCAAAGAGGCAGCGCATATGTTTGTAATTGTCACATTAGTTGTCTGTTCCCCCTTTTGAATATGCAGGTTTTTTTAGAGTCAATTTCACGTGAACAAAGCGAGATTATAAATTCTTCACACTTTAGAGATTCCAGCTTCACTTTAGGTATCACCCTATTGGTCAAAGCATTAATACACGTCTTCAAGAGAGACAACTGCGTGAATCTAATCTCCAATCTATATGCATACTCACGCTTATACACCTTTTACTTAAAAGCTGTTTCCTTGTTTCCTTCCTGTTTCTCTTGCCTCTTTTTCTTGATTACACGTTATACACCCACCCACTCACTCACACACGTTTTAATTTGAGATTTATCAGGAAACAACACTTTGTCACGGAGATATCTCGATGTAGCATGAACATCCCACCAGAAGCTAAGGTTAGTTCCGGAGCAAGCTTTAAGTTTGTCACTGTCGCCCTTGCAGCAACAAGATAACAGGGGTTTGGGCCTTCAGAGACCGATGAGCTCTTCTTGTCTTTGCTGGAGTGAAAAGTGACTCTTCCAATGAGCAAAGATAAACATTTCAGCCAAATCTTGGGAGGAACTGTTTAACTGTCTCTATGTTTGGAGAAGTAACGTCCTTTCTTGCTTGGCTCAAAATTAGTCATATACTATTTTTAGACAAAAAAACCTGTATGTAACTTTTTTTTTCTACTTTATCCCAGAGAATAGCCCCGTCCTTGACTTCTGCAAGCAGCCCTCTTTTATTTTGTCTCCTCACAATTGTTTGACTTGGTAGCCGTAGCATGTGTGCACTTGTCCTCAAATTTCCTAATTTTTTTATGTAAAACCAGGATTAGTTGGACCTCGAGGGACGCCGTTTGTTTCTGTTATTCATCCCTTAAAACAAAAAAAACTCTTCCACTTGTGCCAGAAACAGCAGCCCACAGATGACAGCCCCGAAGTGGTCTCGTTTTTGTTGAAACCCAGCTCTGTGTATGGCCTCCAAGCACAATGCAGAATTAAAGTGTTCATTTTGTTCCAACAAAAAAAGCCACAGTGTTTTTTCTATGTACTGTTTCCCCAGTTTATCACAGCACTTTTGTCAAACTCAATTCAGACGAGGCCAGAATTTGGCAATGGTTGATGTTTTCAGAGATTTAAAATGGAACTATGGGCCAATTCTCAATGTGCTCACTATCTCTTTCAAAGAGTTTTAGTACAGGATCAAACTAATCTAGTGAGCGTCCAGAAAACTGACGTTGTTAGCCACTATGGGTGATAGTGTATTAAAGGATAATAGAGATTCAATCTGATACGCTATGTTCCTCTGAGAGACTGTTTGAAAGTGTATACTAACTTTGCCTAATCATAGCTGGAAAGTTTGTTGGAGCATGTGTGGTTCTTTCAAAATAATCAGACCATAGTATTTAGTCCCAAATTGATGTTTTCTTGGGTCCAAAATGTCGACTTCCTGTGAAATGAACCTGTAAGAAAAACCTACCTCACACTTTGATTTTAACCACTATCTTACTGTGGCCATCAGGAAAAGTTGTTTAGTTTCCCCTGAAGTAATCACTGTTTCTTTTAACTTTGCAAAAAAACAGATCCGGCATTTAGACAGATGTCTTCTCCACTTCTTCATTTATTCTGATCATCTGTATTTTCTTTCTCTCTTATTTGCTTAATCCTATAACATTTTTTATAAGAGAATACAAGTTTAGCCATAAACTTTATAAAAATATATATTTTTTTGCACCAATTCAAGGTACAGCGATTCAAGGGGAAGGTACTGCTCGCCTTTGGGCCAAAAGATAAGAAAAGAGCTCATTTCTATAAGATTTGAATAACTGTTATTAATATCTTTCGCCTTTCTCCATGGCATCTCTAAATTGGACCTGTGAACTATAAAAATGCAAATGAAATCATGTTCCTGCAGCTGAAGCCATCAATGTGTCCCATAATATAATTTAAAATGTTATGAAACAGTCCTTGAAATCGTCCAAAAATATATATTCAAACCTGTTACAATAAATCAACACTTAAACACATCTTCACACTGCTATTGCAATAATTAAAAAAAAGGTGTCCCCAACTTGTGATTTAATAATCGTAATTAATCAAAGAGTGTATTACATTGTCAGGTAGAGAAATTGCTTTAATATAAGGCTCTCCCATTTTTTAGTTTCCGTATAGAAAGAGGTTAACTGGAAGCCTGGAGACAAGGGCATGTCTGGAGGGAGACCAGTCATTTTGAAAGTTATAATGAGAAGATGATTTACATTTGAATTACTCATATCCTCCCTCGTGTGCTCTCGACCTCACAAATGTGACCATTTGAAACAGAGTTACGCAGAGAGAAAGTCTGTGTAGTCTGACAAGGTCCAGTGGCTACAAATCACTCGTTCTTCCTTCCTGAGTTTGGTAAATGGTAAATGGACTTGACTTATATAGCGCTTTCTAGCCAATTTTCTCAGCCCCAAAGCGCTTTACATATCTTACCACATTCACCCATTCATACGCACACTCATACACCGATGGTAGAAGCTGCCATGCAAGGCGCTCTCTGAACCATCGGGAGCAATTTGGGGTTCAGTGTCTTGCTCAGGGACACTTCGACATGTGGCAGGGAGACGGGGGATCGAACCTCCGACCCTGCACTCCAGAGGCGATCTCCCTACCCACTTCGCCACTGCCGCCCTAGGTAGTTTGAGCAAGTTTGTCATCCATCAAGTAAAGAATCATTTCCATCAACACATACTTAGATATTTCAACAATTTCTTTCAAGGTGTGACAAGGTTTTTTTTTTATGTTTGCCCCTGTAAGGACATTATCAAAACTGAAGAAATAAGACAGAGTACACGCACAAACACATAATTAGTATTTACTTAAAGCTAATGCCATGTCTTAACTTGCATTTCTTTACGCTACATTTCTTTTCTCTGTCTTCACTTTTCCTCTTCTCTAGCCCCTAGAGGAAATACTCCAGCTGTCTTTTCATCTATATTTCTCTCACACGTTTGACCTGAACCTTATTGTTTGTCATCTGTTAAACCCGGGTCTTCCTCCGACCTCTTCAATATGCCAGACATGGTGTATTTTCTAAACAGTCTCTTGTTGCTACTCGGCCTTTTGCCTTGACAGAGGCTGTGTGGGTCAGTCCCTGTGGTGCAGAAGCAGCTTTTCAGAAAGATTTTCAGAATATGAATCGTCTGTTCTGTGGTCTGTAGTGAGATCACATGCAGAAGGGATCTGTTGTTTATTTGTGTGGCAGGTTCAGTGAAGTTTAAAAGTTTGAACTAATCTTTACAATGTTATGTAGTTGTTGATTCAACCTGGATTGAATTCATAGGATACACACACACATTCTGGCAAGCTGAAGATGTGTGTGTGTGTGTGTATGTGGGGCTTATATGCGAATGTGAGATTAGTTATAGTCATCTACCATAACTTAGACAGCTGGGGCAGTTGGCACCATGCATATCCCATAATATGATTTTAGCTGCATCCAAAACAAACCCCATGGTTCGCATATTTGTAGTGCTGGGCTGTAGTGAGCAAGGTAACCTGTGTAGCTTATTGAACTCATTGGGTGAAAGTTGCTCTCCTACACTTTCATTATTAATTTTGAGCATCATTGAGCTTGACTGTATGTATTAAAAATTAACAAACAAGAAAAAACATAAAAGTAAGATGCAACTTGTAAAGTATTATTACCGAAGGGGCTACTGTGGGATCGCTATGCCTCTCAAGTTTTAATGGTCAAAATCCCAAGTATACGCAGTCGGACACAAGCAGCAAACACCTCTGATTTAACTGCTTTTCACTTTTTGATTCATCAGGAAAATACCATATGGCAACAACACAGCTTTTCAGCCATTAAATTGGCTCCCAACCACCAATTAGACTAGAGCTTCTCCAGAGAGCCTCATTTAAATAAATAATCCTAGTCATACAAGGGCACTCTTGTTTTCCTTGTTACTGGAACCTTTGGCCCATACATTTATCTTGTTTCTCTTCCCTTTGCTCCAGTCTCTCTCACTCTGTGGTTTCACTATAGGTGTTAATGAATTGTCTGATGGGGCTTTGGGTTGTTGCCGTCCGAGGGGCCACGTTTCCCACCAAGCAGAGCAGGCTTTGGTGACTTGTATCGATTTCCCCGTCACAGACGCGTTGTTTGAAACTGGGGTTAACTGCGGCGACAGCAAGGGAGCACCACAAATCAATACGCCTCATTACAAGCTCAGCCTGTCACCTGCAGGGACACATTTAAATACACACATACACAAACCGATACCAAGCTAAGAACTGCTTCACCTTGATTCAAAAAATTATATATTACATTACCGACAATGGCCTAATACTCCCAGATATTGTAAAGTGGTAGCTATCAGGATATAAATAGTACTGTACGGCCAGTTATATTATAATTGGCATTTAAAAAAATAATAATCAACGTTATGTGTACAGCACCTTTCATACAAGAAATGCAGTTGTAAGTGCTTAACAATAAGGACATTGCATGTGTGCTTGATATTAAAATAGACATAAGGCTGCAGCTTATCAATATCTATGGTTTTAGAATAAGATATGTGTGTCATTTTTGCTTGTCCACTTAATTTGTTCAAGCGTTCACAGATAAAATAAACAGCCACAGAGTATTTAGTGTGCTCAGGAGGAGTTAGCTGAGCTTGTTTTGTTCATGTGAAGTCGTGCTGACAGAAACATGGCCGCTGCACTTAGTGGGTCACATACTGTATATAAACAAACACAACGGACTATCACAGTGCTGAAATTAATGACCAGAGGATAAGGGGGAGTAAAGGACTTCTAAAGTCAAGTGATTAATCTTCTGAGCTCAACACTGATGATCAGAGCCAAACAGGACTCCACCCAAACAGCTAAGATTCAGACCAGTAATACTGTAAACAAACGATTGCTGTCTGCAGCTGAGTTATGAGTCGCTATGTGTTAATCTGTGTGTTTTAATCGGGATTCTCTCTCTTATCAGACATACATTTCTCAGCTGTCAGTGTACTTTAAATAACTGTAACAATTAGCTGATTAATCAACAGTGCAGAGACAATTGACCAATTGTGTCATGTTTTAATAGTAAGCCTTCATTTGAAGCTATAAACACATTTTATGGCCATTTTAGTTTTTTTCCAGACATTTTACAGACTAACAATTAATAGTTCACTCAAAATAAATGACTGATTTTGAATAGAAACAATCCTTACTTGCAGCCCATGGGCTCTTTAACTTTGTATGTCTGTCACGTGTAAGCATAGAAGACTATTGTGTATACTACCGGTTGCTGCCCTCCTACAGAATTCTATTCACAATCACTGACTGCATTATCCCATCAAGCCATTGGATTTCAACTGGCGGCCTTCCACTCACAGGTCAAACCTGTTGGGTGCCGCCGCAAAGTCAGTTTCGATTTCCTTTTGGAGGCGTTTTTCTCGCAATTGTCTCACCGTTGGCGTTCATACAAACATGCATAGATCATGTTCATTCTAGCTTCCGTGCTGCACATCGACATCTGGGTGTGGTGGCGACTTGCTTTGATGTTCCCAGGATGCAAAGCTACAGGCTATGCTGAGCGACATGGTGTTTAAACTAAAACATGTGAAGCTCCAGATGTAAAAAGGATGGGGAATGGTTTCACAGCTGAAGGCCCGTCTCCGCCCATGTGTCTGTCAAGCCCGTCTGTCTTTTCCAATGTCTTGCATTTTGTGTTTCTTAACGAACGCGTACTGTACCCTGACAAAAGCAAGCTGACGAATGAGACACATTTTGAATTTAAAGTGGAGGTGGGTGTTGCAACCTTGAAAAGAACAAATCCCACTGAGGCAAACATGAACTGAAGAGGAAAGACAAGACGCCTTTGATCATTTTAAGCTTCAAGTCAGTAATATTTAACTTGTTTTAGTGTTTGATGTGTCGTATCAAGATTCACGATGAATCTCACCCAGACATGGAGACACGGCGCTCCCCTCCTGTTTCGTAACAGACACAGCCAAATAGTCTCGAAAAAACACAGGAAACACAGTGTTTCTCCCTTGTAAGGCCCCTTTATGTCTTTCATTAACTGCCTTCTTGCAATATGTTAAAAAATCTGTGGACAAATAATACACCCCTCAACAAACAGCACTTGTATGTAGTCAGATTCATTATGGTTTGAGCTGGATCCCTTATGAACTGAAGGGAAATCTTAATATTATTATTTCACACAATGATATTCAAGATATTCGTTTTCTTACAAAATGTGTGTGTGTGTGTGTGTGTGTGTGTGTGTGTGTGTGTGTGTGTGTGTGTGTGTGTGTGTGTGTGTGTGTGTGTGTGTGTGTGTGTGTGTGTGTGTGTGTGTGTGTGTGTGTGTGTGTGTGTGTGTGTGTGTGTCTCGGTACTGTTTAGACAGTTTACCCATGCAAAAAGCCAAGCAGACCTGCGAGTCAAGCCTTATCATGCAGCATCAATCCTCACTGATGCTCTGGTGGCAGAATAAGAGCAAAAATGGAGAGAGTAGGCCACTGTAGCAGCAGATTTTCAATAATCGCACATCACTTACTTTTGGCTATGATAGTGTCCCTAAATCCTAAACATAACGTTAACCTTAACCCCTTAATGTAACCCTTACCCAACCCTTGCTCAATTCAATCCCAGTTCCAACTCTAAAATTCTGAATTCTGCCTTAGGAAAGGAAACAGGACTGGAAAACATGATTTCACTTTTTGTCAAGCATCCAAAAGCACAAAGAGAATGTGAAATGGAGTGAAGGCAGTAACCCGGAGCACTGGGCGACAGGCTTGTTATTTCCCTCCTGGATTCTTTCCCTTGTATTCATTGCTACATCTGTTCCCTCTGCCTCTCAGACACTCACACTCTCCGGGGAGCCTCTGTGGGTCAGACAGACAGTGATGTGGCAAAATGTGCTGAATGAATTATTGATCCCATGACTTTGAAAAGGAGGAGACTGAATGCACTCACACATGGCTGGCTACAACCTGTTGCTTTTGTCTTCCCAAATGTTCAAAGCAGGCAGTATAACGTATACATGTGGTTGTTTTTATAGCTCTGTACATTATGACATCTTCTGAGAACATTTATTAAAGGTGTCAAATATTGTTTGCTTAATATCAGATATGATGTCTGCAAAGTCCACAACTCCCAGTGCTGTAGCTCAGTTGCAGTGTTTGATGTATCTTGAGTATAGTTTTCTGATGGAGTTTTGTAATTAACTGCCTAGACTTTGTCAATAATTTTGCAGAATGCTTACGAACAAGCGCCAGCAAGTGGAGTGATCTCTTGCCCTGTGGCTGTGGGTTGTTACATGCATGGTGGTAAGAGGAAGCATGTCATTACTGTCACAGTGTAGAAAGTTACAGAGAACAAGTTTATCCATCTGAGAAGAAACTGATTATGTGTTCCCTTTAATTAGAACAGAACGTGTGCCGTGGCTGCAATGCATTGTGGTCTTTTGAGGCCACAGTAAGTAAAGAGGTTGGAACAGCATCTAAGCATTATTTTATGATAGTTCCACTCTTGTGTGTCTTTATTTTGAAATGTAGAGCAAGACACTGAGTCTGAGAAGTATGTCAATAAAACGGACAATTTACTATGGATGCTTTTTTTGCGTCAAAGAGTTTCTGCAATGGAAATGTCTAGCTGGGATTCAGTTTGCATAAAAAGTAGATTCAAAAATGCAAAGTACGTCTCATCATGGCTATGTTGGTCAGTAAATCTACCACTTTGATCCAGTATTTTAGCAACTACTGGATACATTTCCCTCTGGTATTTCTTGCTGACCTGGTAGGAAAAACTTGATCACAAATGGCTCCATCCACAATCACCACTGTGTCCTGTCGGTCTTTGGCTGTGTCCTTATCTAACCCTGCATGACTGCCTTTATCATGAGACATACTGGTGTCTACGAAGATACTCTGTCTGCTCTATCAAGAGTTTGTGGAGAAAAACATCATACAATTCAATCTTATGTTTAATAACCAATTGTTTGCACACAACAACAACAAAAAAATATATCTAACCATAACCATAGACAGAAACAATAGACTGCTTTAAAAGTGAATTTGTAACGTTTGAGTGGAGCTGCTTAAGTGCCAGTATAACTTGAAAAATGGTGCTTCCCATTTATTATTCCATGTAACACATTTTACACTTCATTTAATATTCAACAAGTAAGTACTTAGGAAAGAAAATATGATTTTTTTTGTCAACCTTACTGCCTCTGTTCGTAAATCTGTCTGTCTGTGTGTTTGTTTGTCTGGCTGCCTCTCTGCCTGTCTGTCAGTCCGTCTGTTGTGAAGATCATTTGATGGCAACAGACCTAGGTGTGCTGCAGTCATTGCTCTTCTGCTCAACAGTCAGGTCAGGTTGTCTTGTCTCCACCTTTGAAGAAAAAAAATGTAATCAGTGGAGATTATGTGGGATTAACCATTGCATGGTCTTATTTCCTTAACAGAGCGTCATTCGTGTTCGCTATTAGTGCTGCATTTTAGGGTTGCCCATTCAGATGCTTGTTTTTTCATCAGTATTAGCTTCACTCATCAAAGGCTTGATTTGCGGAAAGGTTACTTGAGGTGGAGAGAGGCAGAAAAGGTAGAATAAGAGAAAGATGAGGAGGAGGAGAAGGACAGGTGTGTTTTGTTAATGGGGCTTCTGTTTTCCCTCCAGACTCTCAAGGGTCAGACTTGGAGGCTCAGAATGTCACGACAAGATACGGGCTGACTGATGGTTCGGGGATGGAATTCAAAGTATGCCGTTCTCTGTTTATGATGAAGTCGAGCCTGTTGAAGAAGAGAATAGCAGGGCAGGTCGACCATGACACAATAGGAAGAAGGGTCAGCTTTGGAGATGGAGCCTGAGTCATCTTGGGAGTGTTTTGGTTTGCTGCTGTGCTGTGGGCTCCTCCTGACCCACCAGCGAGTGCTGGACAGAAAGAACATTTGATTTGCTTATCAAGATTTCAAGGTTATTTTTTTCAATATAGCATGTTTGATTGATTTAAAAAGGTTTTACCATCCAAACATATGAACACACATACTGAAACACACATCCTTGAATAGGACATGTGCATAGCCTGCAAAGTACTGTTGTTTTCTTCAGAGAAGGATGAGCAGATTCAAGTTCGGTTAAAGTTTTAGTAGTTGCCATGGTTTTCCTTTGGCTGCAACTGTAGGTAGGAGGTCACTCGCAGCTACAGCAAACTGTGTGTGTGTTTTTCCTCTCTTGGAACGCCTGTCGAATGTGACCCATGGGCGCCGGGGCTAAATCAACAATTTCACCTCAAATTTGGAAGATCATGGCAATTTCCAACCTACAATTGGGATTGTGACTCCCCTAATATACATTAATATTACATTTGATCCTTTATTAAATTGGAAAGTAAAGGGATGATGTGAAATGCCACATGTCCGTCAGAGTTATGTCAGACTAAATCAGAAATTGCATCCATTAGTTCAGTCCTGCACACACTCCCTCGTCAGTCTGAGATAGACCCCCACAAGTGCCAACCTACTTTAATAATTCTATTATAATGAACACTCAATCCAGGTAAAAAATTGATGTGCAGCTCCAACTTTTTTGTGTGTGTGTGTGTGTGTGTGTGTGTGTGTGTGTGTGTGTGTGTGTGTGTGTGTGTGTGTGTGTGTGTGTGTGTGTGTGTGTGTGTGTGTGTGTGTGTGTGTGTGTGTGTGTGTGTGTGTGTGTGTGTGTGTGTTTCAAGGTATTCTTCTTCCCTGCTTTCAAACCTCAGTCATGATTGGCCTAACTTACACTAATACTATTCCTCACAGACAAACACACACACACACACACACACATCAAGCCACACATGCATATCTTAATGTAGCCAAGTGAGGATTTTTAATTTAGTATGTCATCAGTGATAATGACCCTGTCTGTCTTGCCTGAGTAAAGCTGTGTTTGTGTCTTTGTGAGTGAGTGTTTCAGGTCACTCATCCTCTCAGCCCGACACTCTGTTGCACCAGAGCATCAATACGCTCTGCTGTTTATGGTCAATCCATTCAGTGCTTCAAAGACCAAATGAAATGAGGCGAAACTTTGATTAGAAATGTAAAATGAATACTGCAAAAATTTAATTATCCCTATACCAGGATAGGACAAAAATTGGAATGTTCTTTATTATTTTGGCAGACAAGCAACAGACTTTCCTCTAGGATTTGCTTAAAAGGTTTCATTTGTATTTATGTATCATGTATTTAGCCAGTAAGATACAGGCTGTCATCTTCGTCCTGGTCAAATGTTGAGCTTGAATTTCAACTCAAGGTCCAATTAAGAAGATTGTTAAAATGATGATGATCGTTTAAAAAAAAAAGCTAAACAAAGCTAAAAGTTAGGCACTTTTGATCGGTGATGCCAAAGCAGAGCCGAGCTAATAACCTCAAGCTGGCTGCCTGGTCCATGTTGAGTCACAGAGGCACTTGAGAGAGCTGATTTGGCCAATTAAGAGTTCCACATGATAAAAACTGAAATCATAATTACATCATGCTCCATCATTTTTCCTCATTAAGATAGAGAAAGTCTGTGAAAATTGACCCTGCAGGGAAAATGATTGATTATCGTTAAGTAAAAAATAAAGGAGTGAGAGTAGTCTGTAAGTCTGCATCGAAGTACAGAATGTTAGGAGTAATTACACATTGATTGAACACCAAAGAGTGTGTATAGCTACGATACAATTGAGTCTCACTATAGGTTTTTGAACTGGGTACCATAGATACAAAGCATGTTGGAACATTAACATGTGTGTTAGAGTAGCAGCAGATGAGGATTTTTATAACTGCATGAACATTCTGTGTGTGTATTTGTTTCTTATCTGACTCTTGTTTGTATGATGCTGCTAATCTGCAGGGGCTCCTGAAGACAGACAGAGAGAAAGAAATCCGTGTTTCAGTGTTAATGAACAATTGTTCTTGCAGATGGAATCCTTCAGGCGTTTTTCTAATTAAAAGGCATCATAACACACACACACACACACAGATACACACGGAAACACACAGTAATATGCCAGTGTAACACAGTCCTCCAGAACTTAGCTTGTATATTCACTTTGATTACAGACTGCATAAGATATGTGAGACCAAGATACAGTATGGCGTAAAAACGAAAACACACAGGCATGACACACATTGTTTTAGATTCAGTGGGATTTACATATTCTTTGGATGTAGGATGTCTCTGATGTCCACGTACCCACTTGGAAATCATAGAAAAATATGCAACGAGGTGTCAGGGAATTTCCATTCGGTATTCTTTTAATGGTAATAATTTGAGAAAATGCATGCAAAGAAACAGATAGGGCTCATGTTGTAGCCATACAGTTTATGTAACAACAAAGTAACAATTGTAACTTCCTTGATAATAGGACTGCATTTGGTGTAACGTCTCAAACTAGGACACAGTTAGTGATTTTAATGACCTTTCTACAGGTTGAAACTTCCTTTCATTCATAGTGACTGCTTAGTTTAAAACAGATTTTGTGACAGCCTATCTGAAATATGCACTGGACCGTTTGATTTAATTGAAATATGATGTCTGCTAGAGTGTGGGCTGATTTAACAATTGCTTCTCAAATGTAATAATTTGGAGGACATCAATTAAATGTTTGCCCAAATTAGGTTTTGAGTTGCGATGCAGATACGCTACAGGGGAATCTCAGCAGCATCTGTGAAACAGTGAGTGAGTGAGCATCCTGTCGGGAGGAAACGGGACTCGCTAACGTAACATCTCTCAATCTGTGGCTGTTGAAATAGCATTATCTCTAGAGAGACGTTGTAGTGTCTTCATTTATGATTCAACCATTGAGAAATGGAGAAAAAAAATCCATTCATTAGGCACTTCTAGACGGAGATGCATATGGCCTAAGTTTAAGTTTGGATTTAATGAGATTAATCTTTCATCCTTGTTGTTGAGATGTCTGTCCTTGGTGACGAAAGCAACCTGGAATGGACAATGAACTTCAATTATTTAATGAGATAATATTATTGTACCTAAACCCTCCTTGTGCCTTTTGTGTTAACCTGAAAAACATAATTCTCTTTGATAGCGTTGTTGTTTCACATATCCCAGCAGTTTCACAGCTCTTACCACTTATCCAGTGTGGTCGGACTTTGAATAAATTCCCTGAACACACTAAGAATATGCCAATTACTGCATACAACCAAGCTCGATAAAAGCCTTTGTGAATAATTTCACTTTCAATTAAAATAAGTTACCTCAAGGTAACAGTATTTGTAGGATCTTTCTTTTCTCTAGATGCTATGTATTGTATTTTGAAATTAAACATGAATTGGAAAAGATATGTATTTGATGAAAGCACTCACTTGTTCTGCAAGGCAATGAACAATCTTGGCACATTTGTGGTTTATTATAGTCAGCAAATTTGAACCAAGAAACGTCCGGTACCCAAGTTATGAATGAATACCATAAGACCCCAACACCCCCAGTTTGAATTGGGAATTTCCTGCATGTCAACCTCCTCTCTGTCTTGAAGTGTCTTCCTACCATGTCATGTTTGTATCTCTACCATCAATTTCAAATGAAGGCACAATGCCATACAAAAAATAGATATCTTTAAAAGTACTGTACTAACTGTAGCACTAACTTTATCCCCTCCCTCCCTGCATAACTAGCTGTAACTTCAATATCCCTCGTGCTACTTTGGATTTCACTAATGGTATGCATCTTTTTCAGTGCATGTGACTGACGGACGAGGTGACCTCTAGTCACTGTGGGTATCCTGGCATTTGCAAGCAGCACTTAATGCAGCAGCCTTTGAGAAATCACCAAAATTTGCATTAATTTAGAGTATAGAGGAGCTGTGAGAGCAAGCAGTCTAAAGCTTGCTAAAGCTGGCTCAGGGACAGTCCAACAGAGAGATGATCCTAAATAGTGATGATAAATCACATCTGTGGGTAAATGAGCCAGACTGAGACGCCTGGGCTCATTTCCAAGCAGCAGGTTTCACCTTTTCTGCAGCACGGCTGTTACTGTAAGACAAGTCGAGAAAAAAGCAGCGAAAGATTAAAATCTTTTGAATTTAACATGCATTTTCCAGGGCACATTGTGAGGCATGTTGCACTAACATCTTCTCTTTCTGGTACCCTTCATGAAGCCATCCAGTGGGGTTACCATAGGCCTACTACAAAGTCCATCCATTACCTCGCAATTAGGAGTCGAAGTGGAAGGAATATGTGGCCTTGTTATCTAGAGGGATCAATAAGGATGTTTTATAGCCTGTGCAATTTGTCAATATTGATAGTGAAATCACTCGATGACCTTTATATGAGGTCAGTACACCATCAAGGACCTTGACAGACTAAACATTGAACAGAGCATGTAAATTAAATGTTTCGTGTATCTCATTATGCGGAAAGCGGAAGCAGTTACACAGTCACAATAACTTTTTACAATCTTGTGTTCATTTTGTTCTGTTCTATATAATAATAGTGAGTTATCCAAGGTGGCAAACTTATAGCTGCTTCATTGTATTAAAACCATAGACTAAAACCTATGCAGTGTTTTCTCTCTGATAAGCCTTCAAACTCATACATTATTGTAACTGGACTTCTCAATCCTATTTCATCTTGCCATCCCACTGATGCAATCCTTTGAATTAAATAAGTGTGGTGCAGTTTATCAGCTACCACACAGAAACACAATTTACTATATAATTACATTTATCAAAAGATCGCCTGAGGGTTCACTTTGCTGGAGTGATTAATTTCATATTTAACTCCCAGAAATGGGTGCCTGCATGCTGTGAAGTACATGTAAGGCTTTCTCTCTGTTCTTCTCCCATCTCTCTTGTTATCTCCTTGAAGTTATACTCCACATGCCCTCTCTGTATCATGTTGATTCATAATATTGGATCACGTTTCCACCGGCCTCTGGCTAATGTGTTCTTGTAGATCTCTCGATCAGGGTGAGTAAGTGGAATGCTTTTGTGTGCAAAGTGAAGCCAAGGTTAGGTGTTTCAAATGCTTTTTCCTCTCCATCTGATTCCAAATGGTGTTATGTTCCCTCCATTTATCTGGCCAAGTCACTGCACCCCTCAGATAGTATGTACGTATGATCTATCTCTTACCCATTACCTCCCCAGACTTGTTCTGTTGTAGAAGTCATGAATAAGCATCATTCCTGTAAGCCGAGACAGCTCAATAAACTGCATCTTTAGGGGTAAAATGATCTGAAATCTGATATGTCTATGTCTCATTAAATGCCTTCCGAGAAACATTTCTCTCCGAGAGGTAAGATCTTCCGTCTTAAGTGGATTGAAAAACAACATGAGCTCCCCCTTTTTTATGTTTGGCTGTTTCCTGATCCTGCATTTTGGTCCATTCCTGCTTCATTCAGCAAATGATGTGCATGTGTCAGGTGTTGTATTCTGCATTATTCCGTGATCATTGCATCGGCATTAGTACACTGCCATCTGGCCCTCATACTGTATGTTGTATGCATACTCATGAAATAACCCTTGGATCTTTCTGTGATGCAACATCAGTGTGTTTTGGTGGAAAGCTGCAGACTGACACAGGAGCAACATGACGTGGTTACTTAAAGGAATGCTCCACTGAAATTACACCTTTGGATTATCAAGAACTTGCTGTTTGGCGTGAGAGGTGCAGACCCTGAAACAGATAGATTGCTTCTTTGTAGCTTTAGACAGCTTGGATTCACAGTTACAGTTACAATGGATTCCAACTGAGAGCAATTTCCCCTAGAAAAACTGCTGAAGACACTACTGCCAGCAGAGCTTCATAGATATAACAAGTGTCAAGACGGGAGTAGAGTTGTCAGCAATGTTGTGCGGAGACCAGTCAACAGCTCTCCTTCCCTCAGTGGAGTATTCCTTTTGGTTCCCTGTAAAACCGTGTTTATGCATCCCATTCTGAAAGCAAACATCCCATTTGTGTTGTCTTCAGCTTGAAGGGGCCGCAGCTATGTGCAGTTAGAAAAGCAAATACATCTACACCTTCTGTTAAATCCTACACATCCTGCTCTGTATTCATATATCTATGTCTCTCGTTCTTTCTCCTGTCTACTCTCTTTTTCCCAGTTGATCAAAGTATGTTTGAGAACTCCGTCGCCCAGCAACAGAGTCCTCAGATCTCCAGGCCGGGCCAGCCCTCGACCCGACGCTCCCCAGCATCAGCCAATCCTAACCTGGGCTCCAGCTCCGTGGATTCTCCGTCCTCCGGAGGCCAACAGAGGCTTAAGAATGCCATTAATCTGGGAAAGGCTGTCGGCGCAAAGGTTAGCACAGCACAAGCATTCATTCTGCAGGTCCACATGTAATTATATTTCTCCCAACTATTGATGTTTGGATTTCCTTTCTTTCTTTCTTTCCGATTCTTTCTGTTTTTCTTTCAAACTTTTTCTTTCTTTCTGTCAGGTAAATGACTTGTTGAGAAGAAAGGAGTCGAGCCACCTCGGCGACATTGGGGTCACTGAGGTGAACAAGAACGTTGGTGCCGTGTGGAGCTGTATGGAGCAACTCAACCAGACCACTGGAAACAGGTACACACACACACACACTCACACACACACACACACACACACACACACACACACACACACACACACACACACCTGTATGTCCTTTCTATTTGTGTTATGTGGAAAGTACTTCTACATGGTCAGTCTTAGCCTCCACTACACTTTATCAATATCTTATCAGTTATTCATTCCAATTCATTTGCAGATCTGTCTGAAAAGTTGCTGGTTGGATTCCACATGCTGACTCAGAGAGTTTGGTTTTCCTTCCACCTCTCTGATTAAATTAATTCATTTTTTGGTGCTTTTTAATGAAAGTTTTTTTTTATGAATATGTAAAAATCCCATCAAGTTTTCAAGGCTTCACTTTCGTTTTAATGATTAAACCACTGAAAGACATCATCTTTCTCTGAAATGTGCTTCTGAATGAATAATGACACATCTGAGGCAATCAAAAGTCTGAGAGTGGATTTTTCACTTTCTTCTGTAGATAAAATAGAAATGCCTTTTTTTAAAGTTTGCACTCATCACCTGCTCACAAACACTCACTCGTCGGTGTGTGTCTGTATTTACTGATGTGTTAGCAGCAGCATCGATCTGTTATCTCTGGAAGAAGTCATTTTCCAACAGCTTTCGTCTCCAGTTAATGGAATGTGAATAAATTCAACAGTGATGAGCTGTAAAGAGTTTGCCAGACAACAAACTGATCCAGACGGTTAGAGCGGAGTGTAATAACTGCGTAAAGAATAACCAATGCCTATCAAGGTAACTGATTTACAAAAAGTAAGAGATTTGGCTACATTGATCAAACTCAAATCTTTCCTTTTCCTAAGTGTCTCTCTCTCTCAGGTTCCTTGAAAAGGTAACCTTTCTGTGTGTCCGTGTTTACAACTGACTGCGCTCGAATATCGTAACATTTATGATGTTCCAACGCGCCTTGATACTAATTTTATACACTGACAGTAAATTTAGAAGAGAAGTCAACACAAGTTGAGAAATGCATTCAAATGGCCCCTAATGCTTCCTTGGTGAAGGTAAAACTGTCACTGAGGCTGGGTGCTTTGTGGTCCCATACAGCATAATTTAATATATACATTTTTACGGTGGTGACACTGACCCAGGAACTGAGGTAAACATACTTAACCAACGCCATTATAGAGAAAGTGGCTACCTAAAAAGGTATCCAGTGCATGGCTGTCAATGGTTACTACTGTTAATAGGATTTATTTTAACAACACTCATTTGTTAGGTGTATGGAGCTGAATCGAAATCTATCGAATAAGCTGTAAATATCAGTGGAAGAAGTGTATCTGTATTGGTTTTGTTACGGATCATGGAATGTGTATCTAGGTACATAATATCTAATTGTCATAGAGGGAGAGATACACGGCCCAACTCTACACATATAAAATGAGCTGAAAAGATGATTTTCCCTAGAACACTTTCACAGCAGTGCTTATTGAACTGATTTGTCTCTGTGTGCATCCCTGTCAGCTCCACCGGCGGTAATAATAAGCTCTCTCATATAACCCAGCGATGTAGTTACCGTAGTAGTTTTTTTTTCATTGCAGGTAACAGCTTGTGGAATGAGTGTGTTTTGGTAAAAACATATAGTGCACAATGATGAGCCAATAGAGTGAGAGTTGTCCTCTCCGCTCTCCTCCACATCCACACACACACACACACACACACACACACACACACACACACACACACACACCATCACTTACAGCAACACACTTATAAATGGTAATTGGCCTGACACATTCAATGCTCTTTTACCTGTACTATAATTGTGAATGGCTCCAATTTAGTCTAATTTAAGTACACAATACACCAACTGTTTCTAATGGACTGTTTAGTCATAATTTGGAAATCCTTTTTGACATGTTTACTAAAAGAGACATCAGTTCTGACAATGCCAGTGTTAAAAAGACTTTAATATTTTTGATAACTCATCCTGAAAATAAAACCTCACATTTAACGGCAGCATGTGCACCAGGACCAAAACTAAATTCAAATCAAATTCAAATTCAAAAACGTTATTGTCTATCACATATAGTCACAGAAAATGGCCTCCAGTGTGTGGCTCAAACAACATGAAAAACACCATGAGACTCACATAAAATCACACTAACAGTTCAAGTGTGCAAGTGCGCAATAGCAACCGAGTGAGTGAGTGAGTGAGAGAAGATAATACTGTATAACACATACATATTTAGCTAACCCATTAGTAACTATGGGTCACTAATGGCGTTTTCTCTTTAATTAATTCGCTCTGTGTCTCTCCCCCTGTTCACCTCCTTTCTCCATTCATCACCCTTCACTTTTTTTTTCTTCTATTCCTCCAGTCACATCTCCTCCTTCGACTCCTTCCCTCGGCTGGACCCCCCTCCGCCCTCGGGGAAGAAGCGTCTGCCTCGGGCGCTGAAGACCACCCAGGACATGATGATCTCCTCTGACCCCGTGGTCTCCTCTCTCCCGGACACGGCCGACTCTCCCCCTGACAAGGCTCCTCTCCTCATCACAGAGCAGCTGAGGACCAGTGAGGAGCAGCTGCAGGCCCAGAAGGACCAAGATGGAGGCTCAGGGGAGATCCAGATGCTTTCGGGCCCCGAGGCGGAGAAGAAAACCACCGCTGATGATTGGGAGAGCAACGGCAAGGCGGACGGAGTGCTACGTAGTGAAGAAAATGATGTGGAAAATGGCCGCACTGAAGAAAGTGGGGAGGAGGAGGAGGAGGAGGAGCGTCAGCCCCAGCTCAAGCTATCTGTACCAGACCTCATCAACAAAGATCCCAAACCCTGCGACGTCTGGCAGAAGGCACCGATGCCCGAGTCTCGACTGGCCTCCACCCCGTGCAAGGGGAAACTGGCCTGCCGCATCAGCCTGGGCGAGGAGGTCCTCCTGGGAAACGGCGCCCACCCCTGTGGTAAAGGCACAGGGCTCGGCTCCGAAGACTCAGAGCACCACCCGGACCTGCTGTCCTTTGAGTAGATAAACCACTTCAGTAAAAAGTCACAAAAAGTATGATTTTTTTTTAAGAGACTAAGACTGCAGATCAAATATTCACTGCCACTTTTTTTTAGATAAATGACTCGACTCGTCCTGCTCCTGGGTTCGCTCACGTGCGGGAAAGGGAACAAGTGCTTCCAGAAGAAAAAAACAGGACCGGGAGCCGGATCAGCTGCTTTTTATTAAAAAAAAATCAGATATGTGGATGACTTCAAAGGTCATGCTGGTGCAACCTGTGGTCAGTCAGACACCAATGTCCCGCTTATGATATGAACACAAACACAACACCAGCACTGGATGATGAATACAAGTAGCAAGAGATAAAAGCGGCTGGAGGTGGAGGTGTGTTATGGGGCAACATTTCAACTAGAGGACACTATAGAAGGATTAGGGAATATCATTGTATTACTTGTGTTTTGCCTCACAGGTCTGCTGTAGGAACACAATAATACCAGATCCTTTGAAAATGAATGTAAGAAGTCTAATGAAATATCCCTTTAGATGAGCTGCAAATGTAAAACGTGTTAGTGAACTACTCTTGAGCTTAGAAATAACTTCATAATGATATATTATCTTTACTGATTGCTCATCAGCATTAAGTTGTATTAATTTCACATTTTTACATTTTTAAAACGCCATCTAAAATCTGTTTCATGACGGTCAAATCGTAAGTCCATATTATACTAAAGCTGCTACAACAAAACCAATTACAAACTGAAACTAACAAGCTATGAAGCAATATAATTTAGATTTCATTATATAAGAATAATTACATTTAAGCAACAGTGTCATCGTATTTCCAGCAGGGACATTTAAAAAGAAAAATAATAATTTTAAAAACGAAAAGCAGACTCAGGATGTGTTGAAAGAAAGGAGAGACAGAGGATGAAGGAATGTGGATGTGTTAGAGATTGAAAGGTTTTAGTTGGGGGGTGGGAGGGGGGGTCACTTTCAGTTCAGTAGGTACAAGCAGTGTTTTCAGTCAGAGTTTGGCCTGGACTTCTGACCCTTAGCTTCATCCATATTTTATGAATTTGGAATCCCTGGTTGGTCCAGTGGGACTTGAAGTAACACAGACTTGTTCCCTCCTACACCAGCCTCTGGCTCAGACTTTGACCTTTTAAACCTAGACAGTAAGAGTATTCATCAGCATTTCAATCAACAGGTGTCAGGTGCTGGAATTTCTTGGTAATTTAGTCAAAAAAAAATTTAATAACAAATTAAAAGACTGGTGCAAAAATTCATTTTTTGGGGAGGAAATTTGACATAAATAGATGTTTTGCATTTTCAATCAATGCATTTTGTGACTGGAAGCATATTTTGAACTTTTCCACCAGAAGACCATGTTCGTTTAACAGCCTCCTCTGGACACAATCAATATGAAAAGCAGCGGATCAGCTCTTTGTTATTCTACAACATGTTAGTATCTTTTCACTGCAAAAGATACCAACAGATTTTTTTTTTTTGTGCACCAGTTAAGAATGGCTTCGCTTACAATCAGCTGATATCATTAGAAACAAAACAGCAAATCAGTGGCACTGAAGCCCCGCTCCGTTACATGAGCGTATCTCTGGACTGGGAGCAGAGTTGATCCAAATTGTTGGCTGCTGACAAAAACAAAATCCTTCTTCTTTAATGAGCTGAACTGAAAGCTGATCATTATTACCCCTACCAAAAACCTGTTAGACAGACGGGTGAGTGGATGTTCGGGCTGGTGAAAAAAAAAAGTGTTTTGAGAGAAGGTGGGTAGAGATAACGAGCTGTCAACAGAAAGAGATGAAAGAGGTGTATTTTATTCCAGCAGATCATTAAGAGACAGACCAAAGATACAAGTAAGCGGCTCAGTCAGACAGGTTGTTTTTTTGTGTTGTCATGTCGCGTAATCGCTCCCAAAGTTTAGATTCTGGTGAGCTTATTTTCGTTTCATTCACTAACCAAAAAGTAAAAAAATAATAATAATAAAGTTAAAGTACTAGTGAAAACACTTCGTAACAAGGTAGTAGAGTAATGTAACGTGAAGAGGGACAAGCAAACTGGTTTCAAATCCCATCCTGTTCAGATCTTGGCCAGCAGAATGAGAGGAATGTGGAGCTGGACTCTGGAATAGACAAAGCATCCTTTATCTCCCAGTCTGTCCCTATGACTTTGTCATCCAAATGTGTCCTAATATAAAGCTCCCCATTCAATTTAAAGCTGTAGCAAAACTGCTGATGTCACTCGACAAGCTAAACACAGTATATTTAACAATCCACAAAAATGTATCTCCACTGTTAATGTTTCAGCGGTGGATATTTACAGTTTGCATTGCTGGATAACTGGGAGAAATGTTTTGACATTTAGAGTGGACCGACCCTTAAAGATCGTAGGGCAAGAGTTAAAAATTTAAAAAAATGTAAGGGGTAGAAATCACTGATAAACACAGAAACGTTTACTTTTTTGCAGTTTGAACAATAACAATGTCACAAAAGTCTTGTATCAATCACACATATATAACATTTTATTTTTACATCAAAAACTTATGTTTTGTTTTTAATAATTGAACTTGAATATCGACATTTTGCCAAATGACTCAGTCCCACTCGCTGTAAACTGTAGAGAAAAGCACAATAAGAAACACAAATACAGAAACATAAAAAATACGATGTCATGCCTTTGAAAAAAAACACTGTTGTACCTTGAATTGTTTCTGTCGTCTTTGTCGTCGAGAGTCAGAATGTAAAAGCAATAAGATGCTGAATGACATTTCTTGTTTATTTTCTTTTATAAAAAACACAAGAGTTAAGAAAATAGTCAAAAAAATGTAAGACAGAGTTCCACTCATCATGGATCGGATCCGTTTGAAACCACTACAGTAGATTTATTTAGTCTTTCCTGTTGAAGGAAAAGTGGATGTACATTTTAGTGAAAATATTCTATCGCTCTTTTGATAATATCTGTGAATATGCAAATTGCTTTGTGCTCTAAACAAATGAAGGAAAGTGATTTATTTTGGATATCCACGCATAGATTTTTAGTTATTTAGCATTGTCTGAGTTGGATGAAAGAGGAAATAACCTCACTTTTCTGCTTTTTATGTTGTTTGTGGTTTGTCGATGATGATTTCAGCGACTGTGATGAATGAAGGAAGCTAAACGCTGCACATGAAGGGCTTTGTGAATGCACCACTACAGCCAGCAAACCTGGGACTCTTTTTACCGAATATATCTTTAAAAAAAATTAAATCTTTTTAATGTAAGGAAAATATGCTACAAAAATCAAAATGAATGATTTTACCTTTTTTTATTCTCCTATTGTATCAACTCATGTTATGACTGTGTAACCTTTTAAATAATCTGCAAATAGACTTGATCAAGACTCCTTGTTTTGTGTCACTTTGTTGTGTCTTTCTGAGTGTTGCAGGCTACTGTTTTTTTTTCTCCTTATTTATTCTGGGCATTTCCTCTTCCTCTGTTTTATATCTTTCCTTTGCTGTCATTCCTGCCCCTGCTCCCACTCAGCCCTTACCAGCCAACTTCCTGTTATGACGGAGTTGTTGTCTTTTTCAGATTTATTTTTCCTTCTAAATCTGTGTCAGTCGTCAGTCAAGACGGGCTCTCGTGTCCTCTGCCTCGTTGTTTGCTTCTGTGTGGAGACGCGACAAGAGGAAAAATCTTGAGGATATTATGGATGACTGTGGGCGGTTTATTTACCGACCTCCCGTATCAGTGGTGTAAACATCCAATCAGCTAAGACACAAAGGTCACATCATTAGTTATTAATTCAAAAGGATGATGATGCATTTCTCTACAAAGGAATCTAGGCCTCATCATGCATAATGAATCATTACGTTTGGGACCGTTAGTTGGGTTGGAGGAAGTTTGAACAAGTTTCTTCACGACACTTGATTTGAAAACTAGGGCGATTCATTTGGTGCGCAGCTTACCCCATCCACAGTCACACAAACAGCATCCCAAATGTTAAAAAGCACCAATCAATAAACAGGCAAACCGTGGTCTAAAAGCCCCAAAAACAATTAGTCTGGCATTGTATGATACTCTGTGAGGCTTATGTAAATTGTTATCGGTGCTGTAGATATATTGTTGTTAATGTTCAAGTGTTATTCGTATGAGAACACAGCAGAGAGATCTGAAAGCAAAATTAGTCGAGCAATCAGACAAGACGCCTCCGCCGTAAATGAGCTCTGGGATGAGTTATTTTCAGAGCAGCATGAAAATTAATAATTAGGTGTTCTTTGTTATTGTATAACAAAGTGAATATGTAACATTAATGCAGTGTAGGCTATAATACAGCCTATTACACACTGTTCACACACTAGTTAGCCTCTCTTTCTAAATGCCATCCATATGTGATGTGTATGATGAGGAACTCAAGGATTAAAAACTCCCTGTGACCTTTTCCCCGGTGCAGATTATCCAACCCAGGCAATTATCTTAAAACATAACGTGTTCATGTGGAAGGTCCTTCCCAAGTTCTAAGATACACTCTGAGCTACGTGAAGCATCAACAACGTGGGTATGTCTTTAGGAAACCATTGCAGTGTGTGTGTGCAGTCACACACATTCAACTGTGAGTCAGATGAAAGGTCAGAAAACCCAAACAAACAAAAAAAACTGTAGTCTGTCCCTGTGCATGTGTCATGAAACTTTGATGCAGTGTATTGGGCTTCAGAAATAACTGTTGTCTGAGAATTACATTTTCTTTTTAAAATGTTTTTGTAATTTCACCTTTATTTCAACAGGCAAGTATTTCACAGGCAAGTATTACGAAAAAGTTCTTATGGCGGCCTGACAAGAATATTACCGTAGCCACTGCTGTTACTGGAAACAGGCAGAAACCGTGGTTGAGTTTTTCTGACTGTCACCCACACACTATGCACACCTGCCTATCCACCATCCATGGTTTGTCATCCTCTCTTTCTCTCTCCCTCATGACTCTGGCAGAGCGTTAGTCACTGCCAGCTGGCCGGAGGATGGAGTTCTTATCAGGTGTATTGATTAGCATGGGAGGAAGATTACAACTGTGTGTGTGTGTGTGTGTGCGTGTGTGTGTGTGTGTGTGTGTGTGTGTGTGTGTGTGTGTGACAGAGGGCTCCAAACAGCTTCACACACACAGTAATACCAAAATCTACAAAGTGGCTTCAGCACAAAACGCTGCACAAGCGATCCAACAAAACCTTTCAAGAGTTCCTGATGACAGATTATTGATTAATAGACTGATTAACATATTATTTTCAGCACGCTCCGCAAATATAACCTGAAGGAGCTTCATCTTCTTTGTGAAAGGAAGCTACTTTGTTTATTGCATTGGGTTGTAATTTATTGGGACTGCAAGGTGGGGTAAAAAAGTTGGTGTCAATGCACAGCACTTGATTTGTGTAGTGTGTGTGTGTGTGTGTGTGTGTGTGTGTGTGTGTGTGTGTGTGTGTGTGTGTGTGTGTGTGTGTCAGTCTACATTCCATACAGGAAGTATGGAGTGTTTCAGAGATATTCACTGTTTGACAACAAGTGATTTAGTCAACGAGTGTTCTCCAGAATAGCTGACTCTTCCTTTAGAACTCTCACTGGCTTGACAAAGAGGCCACCAAGGATCTTTATTCTTTAACGGTTATAACCCAAAGCAAGTTACGTGCCCTTTTAAATTATAAAGTTACAGAAATCTAAGTTAAGTTAAAATACGTTTTTTGTCTTTAGCTAACATTTGTATTTCCTTGTGCTGCCTTTGTTTTCCCCCTTGTCAGAGGTCCCTTGAGTTTCACCGCCTTCCTTTTCCTTTCTGTGACTCTTCTCCTGCCTCTCTCTCTCTCTCTCTCTCTCTCTCTCTCTCTCTCTCTCTCTCTCTCTCTCTCTCTCTCTCTCTCTCTCTCTCTCTCTCTCTCTCTCTTTCTCTGCTGGAGGCTAAGACGTCTCCCACTGTAATTGCTCCCGTCTCTCGCAGCACCAAGTGGCTGTGTCTCTCTGACTTTGCCTTGACCAAACAGACAGAATGAGATGAGTCACGGTTCTCTGTGTACATGTCCTTTACAGCCTCTTCTCTCCATACTCCATCATTCTATCCTTTCATCCATCATCGAGGGGTCACTCAAAGCCCAGACAAGGGCCTCTTTTATGGGGGGGAGGTTGTCAAAAGGAAACCCTCTAAACAGGATAGGAGTGGCGGAATGTATAGACCACAGGCAATCAGACAGACATGCTGTTAACTGTCTGTGCAGTAACACAGGCCACAGGGGGCTTAACTGCAAAATACAGTTATTTTAACAAGGCGTAAAATGCAGCGGTCTTTAAAAGCCATTTTTCTTCTCCTTCCGGGAATAACATATAATTAAACAGTGAGGTGTAATTATTTCTTAATGCAAATCAACTTGTTATTTTAACTAATAATTATTTTGATGTTGAGAAAATGAAACTATAGATTTGAAGCCTGAATTACACCAAATTCAGTCTGGTTTCATCTCCAACATACTGCGCTCCCCTCAAGAGCTGAGTAAAAATAATCAAGTGCCTCACATAAAAGAAAAACAATAAACTAAGCAAAAAAAAAAGAACAGCGAATGGCAACAGTCAGTTGATAAATTCTCACACATTTCTGGATCAGTGCTCTTTTTGTTTTACGCGTGGAGGAACTCTGATGATCAAATGCAGCAGAACAAAGAGCTGACTTGTTTTTTCTTTGTTTTTTTTTCTTATTTGTTTGCTCTTTGTTTCAAAAGGTCACCGCAGGCAGGACTTAGTGTATGATACTAACAAGCTGACACTTTAGTACTACTGGTCTGTTAGTAACTCACTTCATTAACCCCCAACCTCATGTTCAAGAACTAAAAAACATCTTTGTACAGTTTTACGTGCAACTTTAACCTTGTTTACTGATAAACAGTATGTTGTTCTTTGACTTTAGAGCAGCTTCATGCAAAGGATTTGGGCCTCAATATCATATGAATACATTTGTTTTAGTAAGTGGCTTGTGTACTTTGTAGCCTAGTGCTTGTTTTTCAGTCACACTTTAAGGAAAGTAATATGTGTTTGTCCACCACTTTGTTCCAGGCTGAAATATTAGTGGGATGTATTACTATCACATATTCATGAGCCCTACACAATGCATTCTAGTCACTTTAGGGATCTCCTAAACTTTCATCTGCGGACAAAGTTTTCACCCATATAGTAAACTATCTCAACATGTGCTGAATGTATTGGCACGAAACGATGGAGACATTTGTGCCCCCCAGGCAACGTATCCTCCTGACGTTTACAAGGCTAACATTTTGTCTGTGTTGAAAAATTGTAATGAAAGTTGTTTTGCCTCAGACTGAGCTTTAAAAACATGTATTTAAGTGCCACCATCGCATTGTACGTTCGTGCACAGCAGACTTGTTTTATAGGATAATGTTAGATCTGTCTATTTTTTTCTCCCTTCAACATGTTATAATTGCTATTTAAAAAAAGTTCTATATAAAGTTAACTCCTCAGTGAAATATGTAAATATGTACCCCGAAATACACATTTTCCAAAGGAGACATTTCATAGTGGCTGAACATGAAACGGTGATGGTCACAGCAGAGTGAGATGCTGGTCTGAAGTCAGTGAAGTGGAGAGGACACTGCCTCACTGTCAGTCACACCCACCCAACCACACATTGTTCTCTGTTCATTAAAATACACACAGCTGCCTGCACTTATAAAGACTGTGATCTGATAGGCTAGGCTATCAATGTTTTTGGAAACCTTTACCTTTGCACACTGTAGATATTTATTCTTTCTCTGTAACACTAAGGGAATGTTTTACTGTCCAGAAGAGTGACTCACATGTGGCTAAACACTTCCACCTACTGGGCATCTGATGTCCTTACCTTGACAAAAATAAAAGTGACCCATACAATCTACAATCATCACTGACATTTGGAAATCAAGGTCCCAGATTCAATAGATGAACATACCCCTCAGAAGGTCAACATTTCTGTATATTAAATCCATTTATTTTATTGGTGTTGCAACAAAAAAAAAGGCCTGAAATATTTCACTTAGTGTAATGGATCTAAAATATAAGAAACTTTTTGAATGAAATTACTGAACAAAATAAACCTTTCCACAATATTCTAATTATATGAAATGCACATGGATGTCTGCTATGCAGGGTAATCTTGTGCAGTTCTTCAAAAAAAAAGTGCCCTACTGAAACATTAGCCTCTTATCAAAGATATACCACAAAATGTCGGTCAATAAGACATTTCAGTGCAGAAATGCCAGTTATGTATTATTGTAAATCTTTCCTGTAGCTTGCAACACGTGACAAGGTCAAATACTTCATACTTAACAGTACATAAAGATACAATAGTTATTAAAAATAGATGGACATTACAAAGAGTAGTTCATTTCAGCTCACAAATGTTATGTTTCATTAACCATTTATTTATGAGTATTTGTGATGTGGTTGAAGTGATCCTTCAAAAACGCAGAGCCATTGAAAAACGTTAAATGTGCCCATTGGTATTTCAAGTTCTTAAATGACAATTATGAGACAATAGCTGCAGTGCAAGTGTTGGATTTTATTATTATTATTATTAATAACCGTTGACACAAATCAGCAGAGGAACAAGGCATGACGAAAGACACACACAGACGAACTGGAATCAGATCTTGTTGAAAGCTGCTACGTCCACACTCTGGATCTGAAACGGGGCAAAAAGGAGAAACTTGAAACTGGTTTACAGGCTGTGGAAACCAAGATGTCAGATGTTAACATTACTTCTGCCCTACTTTTAGCCTCATTTTGACCACATCATGGAAGATTTACTCCCATTGTATGTTAAGTTGGCAGTTTATTTAGGTACACCAATCTAAAAAAGGAAGTGCATTTCAATAATACATCCAACCTCCCTTAAGGCTATCATGTTCAGGTTTTGATCAAATGGTTGTGGGGCGGATTATTCAGCTTAATGTCATATCTGAGGCTGCAGTTTGTGGCGTGGTTCAATTTGTAACGATATATTGAGAGACATTCTTTAAGTCTAACCTCAGTGATTTAAATGGAGTGGACAAAATATAAGAGACCCCACAGTAAAATTCAATTTTAACTAACAGACTTAAATGAAATAACTGTATTTGTTGACTGATACTGCATTAGTTTAACCCTAGGTGTACTTAATAAAATGTGTGTAACTGTCGGGATATTTAATTTGGTTAAGATCATTTTATTTTGCCCAAAACAATAATAATAATAATAAAGTGTCACACGGGAGCATTCAGTTTAAGACTACAACTAATAACCTTTGAATGTTGTTTTTTTTACTTAATTCTTGCCTAATCAGTTTAAGAGTAAGTGTAGATTAAGTGTGTGTGTGTGTGTGTGTGTGTGTGTGTGTGTGTGTGTGTGTGCACATTCACATTTCATTATTACATTGTATTATGTAATGCACGGTACTTACAAAGTCTTCAAACTTGGTGATTTCTTCCTCCAACAGGTCTGTTCCCACCTTGTCGTCTTCCACCACACACGCGATCTGGAGCTTCTTGATGCCGTAACCCACGGGAACCAGTTTGGACGATCCCCATAAGAGGCCGTCAGCCTGCACCGAACGCACGCACTCCTCCAGCTTCGCCATGTCCGTTTCATCGTCCCACTAAAACGGAAACAAAGAAAGGGGACAGAATGAGATTTGGGTCTCAAACCTCGGATCAAAAACAGTCTTTGGCTGCGTTCCAATACCCATACTGTCTTCTATTTAGTATGGAAGAAAAAAGATTTAGGATGTCCCGATTCTTGTTGCCAGATTGAGTATGGTTAGAAATAACCGGACAAGATTTTTAGTGTTGTAAACAGCATCCTATTTGGGCGATTCAGACCCACGATCCAGTGCGCACCGGAAGTGACATCACATCGACGGAGCCTCCATATGAAAACAAACGGGGACGCGACGCAAGAGGCAAGATCAATGCACAATGTTATGATGAAATAAATATGTAAAAGTATGTCCCAAATGTATGCCTACTACATCCTAACTAGATTATTTTTATGGTCAGATGTAGTATGTGTAATAGAAAAAAGAAAGAGTATGCGATTTGGAACGCAGGGTTTGAGTAAATCAGGAGTGTGAACTCACAGGCTTGACGTCCAATAAGATGGAGGACTTGGCGATGAGGCCGGGCTTCTTGGCTTTCTTCTCTGCGTACTCCTTCAACCTCTGCTCTTTGAGCTTCTCTGCCTCTTCGTCATCATCATCACTACCAAACAGGTCAAGATCATCATCATCCTCCTCCTCCTCCTCAGCCTCTGCCTCTTTAACTGGGGCGCTGGTCTTCTGCTGTACGGCCGCGGTGCCCTGAACACAGTTAAAAGTATTCCCATGTTCACACTGGTGTCTGTAGTAATGTACTGGGGAAACTAAAAACACAAGATGAAAGTTTTGGTAAAAGCAGTTTTTGTAAAACTCACGTTTGTGTAGGGAACTGAAGGAGTGGGGGCGGGAGTCACAGCCGCAGGAGATTTCTCCAGCACCGCTACTCGACATTCCAGTTTGGAGAGTGCAGCTCTTAAGTCGTCCACCACTAAACAAACAAGAGTCAGTGAGGCAGAAACCTTCAGTTATGAACATATACTGCTGAAACATTAACAAAATCAGTTAATTAATAATCGTTCATCTAAGTTAAATTAATATTTAGATCATTTATTAATCCTCTTATTTTTCCAAGTTCAAATCACTAAATATTGCCCATTTACAGCTTCTCAAATGTGCAAATTACATTTTTAATCTAATTCCTATGATTTAAAATCTCATCTCTTTGTATAGATAAGAAGCACAGGTAACTTCTGAAGATTATTTGTGGATGAAAGTACAATAACTGTAAAACATTTTCATTAATCAATCTTTTTTTTCAATAAATCAATTGTTAACTTTACAAAAAATATGAGAAAAAAAAGACCATAAAAAGTTCCCAAATCTAGAGGGGCCATATTACAATTGCTTACGTTGATTCACTTTTTTAATGTTATTGACTCTTCAGTGCTAACTTTTTTACTCCTCTTTTCCATTGTTATTGTATAGACCGATATACAAGAGAACATTTATTGCATGTGAAAATGTACTTAAAAATAAACTTCCGATTTAAATGATTTACAAAAAATTGATCATTCATAATAATGAGAAAGAAACTGTATAATAAGGGAGCTTGAATCCACATATTTGTATTTGACAAATAATTCAATTTATCACTTATTTTCGAAGCACTATTTGGCTGTAAAAATATGCTCACCTTTGTGTAAGCTGCCGTTCTCCAGCTCAAGGCTCTGGATGCGAGAGACGATTTCCCCTTGATCAGCTGCACTGCTGCTGCTCTGCACGGTAAGACACAGAGAGACACGGAAGTCAACACATCTCTAAATAGGACCAACACTTAGTAGCCAAAACCAGAATGTTAGTCCTTTCATCAAACCGAGGATTATTAATTAAACCCCAAAGGGCAAACACGCAACACCCAGCCAGTGTCCATCTCAGCAGTATTTATAGGAGCTATGGCGCGTGATTGAAAAATCAGTAACAAGCAGGGACAGGGCAACACTCCAAACGAAAATATCATTTAAACCAGTGGCACTCTATGGTGGTCAGCGAGGTGTTTCCAGGGACACACAAAGGCATTGTGGCACTTACAAGCTGGGACTGATGGCTCGGGGAAGGTTGACCAGACACTCTGTAACACATTGAATTCTTCAGCTGTTTGGGAAGGAGGTAGGGCATGTTGTCAAGTATGAAAAATTGAGGGGAAGGAGGAACACAACTGAAAGAAGTCCATGCTACTGGAGGAGTAAAAAAAAAAAAAAAAAAAAAAAACACGCTGAATGGCAGATATTTCTCGCACACTTGTCTCTACTGAGTGAAGTTTGAATAATCTCAAGCTTCTAACTTTTACTTGGAAGTAAATCTTTATGCAAAGCAATTTATTTTAACCTATCAGCAGCAGCCAAATGACAGCTGTATGTATACCATTCAATACAAGCTCATATCTGACAAGCATGTACAGATTAAATGCTCAATATACAATAGGTGTTCTGATTTGAAACATTAACTACAAACATGCTCTTTTTACTACTAGGGAGAAAAGGTCAAGGTAAAAAAGGGACTGGTTTCAAATCTCTCGAAAGACTGTCACAGCGATACGTAGCACTAAATGCATTTCATTGGGCTCAAAGTGCCGATAAAAAAAACACATACATTTCTAAAAGCAATCATGTGACTATGAGAGAGAAATTATTGAAGATACAATATTCAAATAGCATGAAATGAATTTAATAAACCCTATCTTTCAGTGTGTTCCTTTATTGTGGACTTTTTTTTCAAAGCCACCTGCTATAAAAAGATTGAGTGCGAGCTTGAGTACAATGTGAGATAAGAGGCAGCCACAGCATACTACTTACTCCTGCTAGAGACTTCTGGATGTTCTCTCGGGCTCGAGCGATGTCTTGCAAAATGGTGTTGCCTCCATCACCCTAAAAGAAAAATGTTGATTAATCCTTTACTTTACGCAGTAATACTGTAACGTAAGCCGTGTTTTATTTCAGTCTTGTAGAGCCGCCTCTGCCTTCTCTTGTAATCATGATGAGGCTTTTATGTACAGTGTAGTCGTATGTCTGTACAGTAAACTGCAACTGAAAGTCTATGTCCGTCCGAATCTGGACAATTCAAGATCATTCTCTTTGGTGCTACAAACATGTCAGGTGATTTAATTTGGTGAGAGAAAAAATAAATTAGAAACATCAACTAAAATGAAGAAACATGGGCACATATGTATTTTTTTTTTGAGAATAATGTTGGTATCGGCTGAAGTTATTCACACTTGAGAACTGTTTAAAATTTTCAGAAAGAAAAAGAGAGAAAGTGAACTTCAGAAAATATGCATACCTGTGTTGGTTGTGATGAGCCGTTCACACCTTCATAGAAGCGTCTCTCTGCCTCGTCATAGCGAGGTTTGTCAAACCAGATCTTCTCCTGGGCAAGAAAGTCCACTGAAGTCATGGTGCTGCAGAGAGATAGAGAGAGCAACGGAGGACAAGATAGGGGAGGTACGAAAGGAAAAAGGAGGTCAGGGAAAAAGAAAAAAAGAGAACATATTACTTATTATACTCAAACTTAATATGTGATCTTTATTAGCAATGTATTTATGAGGTGTAAAATATTACATTTCTTTCATCTACGTTACCCACAAACAGCCCAGCACAATGCAACTAGAGACAAAATAAACTATAAATGAAGTCAAGTCGGCAAACGCAACAATGGTTCATACAAACAACAGACATTCAGTCAGTTTTAAAAATCAGACCACCAGGAATAAAGAATGAAAAAAAAAAAAAATGGGGAAAAAAACAAGACGAACGATTGAAAAAAAAAAAAAATAATAATGGCACACATCCTTAAAAAAAAAGGAAAAAGAAAATGATTCCATGAAAGAAAATCAATTAAATGAACGATAAAAGTGAAACATCTGGATTCGGCTCCATTCTCCCGGTTTGGTCATACTTGTCCCTCAGTGTGGCGGGGGAGGCAGCTGTTGCTGCATCTGACCTCCCTTTCTTCTTCTTCACCACCACCACCACAGCAGCAGCTTGGTCACTCGCATTGTACCCATGGAAACGGCTCTCAGCGCCATCGTACCGCCACTTGTCCAGCCACACCCGCTCACTGTCTGGGTGGAGGAAGTGGCGGACTCCGGCCCCCGCCGCTGCGTCTCTCTCTTGGACCTCGGCCGGCGGCTCCTCTTCCTCCTGAATAGGAAGCAGCGCGTGGAAGACTTCCGCTTTACCCTGAGGGGCCGGACGTTTTTCCTCCACCACCACCACCACTTCTTCCTCTTCCTCCTCCTCCTCCTCCTCTACCAGCTTCTGAGGGCGGTCACTACTTCTGGAGGTGGAGGCGCCGCTGGAGCGCTTGGACGAATTGTTGCCGTAGAGACTCTGGTAGAAGGCTGCTTCGGCGCGGTCGTAAAGCGGTTTCTCCAGCCACACGTCTCTGAGGAGCTCTACGGGAATGTGCGGCAGGCCGTTAATGGACTGTCGGGTGGTCGGCGTCGCCACCACGACGGGGGTTGCCGGAGTCGGGGCTAGAGACTGATAGCCTTCGTCAGGCGTTCTGGGTAAGATGGATGGACCGGGCGGGGACGGGAGTTCCAGAGAGTTTGGAATAGACGGCTGTGTGGACTCTTGGACAAAATGGCGTTCTGCTTTGTCAAAGGTCGTCTTGTTCACCCACAAGTCTTGGACGACGTGGTGACAGGTCGGCCCCGAGGCAGACGACTTTGCCTCAGTGGATTGAGGGTTTGACTGTTTATCTGTGGCTGGAGCAGGGGACCGCTTGGACTGGGCGGTCCCACTGGAGGAACTCGCCGCCAACCAGCGCTGGTAGAGGCTCTCGGCTCGCTCGTACACGCTGCGTTCGAGCCACACGTTAGCGCACTCGGCCTGCAGAGCGATCAGGCCGGCAGAGCGGGGGTCGGATGGCTGGAGGCTCCTTGGGTCTGGCTTCCTTTCTTCGTCTTTGTTTTTATCGTCTTCGTTCCCCTCAGGGCGACTCTCGGGATTGGACGAGCGTTTCCTGCGACGCCGGCTTTTCCCGCTGCGCTTCCCGTCTCCGTTCAGACTGCCGCCCTCCGGGGAGGATGATGTTGCCGTGTTTGCGTTTCTATTGGCTGATTCAGACTTGCTCCTACAGCCCGGTGCTGCCTTTGGGGACCGTTGTTCCACCTGACAATGGCCTGGAGGCTGATCGTGCTCCGACTGATCCGACTGGGGGATCTTCTTCTCAGACATCATCTTTGATCCGTTGCAGGGGGGGAAAGAGAATAACAACAGGTACAGGCTTTTGGGTTAGTTAGTGAGACGCAGGAAAAGGGATAAATCTATTAGAACAAGGAATACAAATGAATCGATGTCAAACTGAAGTTTTTGCGTTCTGCTTTGTTACAGTGCTGTACAAAACAGTCAACCAATCAGTCCCAGAGAAACATGCAGGAAATGAGAAGACAACCATGCAGATTAACTCAAATGTTTAGCGAATGGATTTTACTTTGCTTATTTCCAGTCAGTGTCATGCACAGCAGGCAGTTTAGAGTCAAGTCTTCAAAAAAGCTTGGAGAGCTTCCAGCTAAGCTCACTTATGGCGCTTTTCCACCGCATGGTATCAGCTCAACTCGACTCGACTCAACTCGCATTTTTGGCTTTTCCACCGCAATTTCATGGTACCTGGTAGCGGCTGCTTTTTTGGTATCGCCTCGCTCTAGGTTCCAAGCGAGCTGAGCCGATGCTAAAAGGTGACGTCGGCAGACGGCCGGCCACTGATTGGCCAGAGACTATTGTCTGGCCAATCAGTGGCCGGCCGTCTGCCGACGCTTCTGATTGGCCAGAGACTACCGGCTTCATTCTGTTGTTTATTCTCCCCAACTCTCCGGGACTTTTGAGTGTATTTACACAGCGTGCAGCCTACTCTGGCTCTCTTTCATTTGATTTGCATCACAGATCCGAATTTTTTTTCCATATATTCGCTAAGCTCACCCAGTGTTGGTTGTTGGGGAAGTTACTTTAAACATACGAGAGGAGACATGTAGGGCAGCTAGCAGCTAGGCTAAATAGATAGTAGCCAGCTGGGACAGACATGATAGCGAGCGATTACATTACAAGCCTCGGACTGAACTAATTACTTCAATAAAATATTCAGGCTGAGACACGGCTTGCATTTGAAAACACGTATCCTGAAACAAGTACTAAACAGTCAACTTTATCATGCCCATGTTTACGTGCATAGGGATGTGATGCCCTACAGCTGACTGTGTGGCAGAGTCACACATCGGGACAACAACCATCCCTTTTAATGGCCCGTAGCAATATTCTTCTACTTCTTTTAGCAAACAGATACAAGGGGGGTATTCCTTAAACATTTTTCATCCGTGTTTTTGGCGGTTGGTTCAGTTAATAGTGCAACAACTGCTCGTAATTTCTGCTTTGCTACTTTGCTCCGGAGTAGGCTTTCAGCCCCTTACGACAACCCCGCCCACGTCCAGGAGGTACTATTTGCGGTGGAAAACCACCCGTGTTGATACCAAACCGAGTTGAGTTGAGTTGAGTCGAGTCGAGTCGAGCTACATGTGCGGTGGAAAAGCGGCATTAGTATAAACTCAACAATACAAACTAATGAGATAAAACTAACACTGGCTTGCATGCTTTTGAGTCTAGCAGGGTCCTGCTTCCCAAACAAACAAGTAATTTACACTCAGAAATAATGTATTAAACTATATTTAGCCAGACCAAAGAAAAATGTATCATGCAAGTTCTTTTTGTTAAGCTTATTCTGCCTTTTAGGTAATACAGTAGTGTATGTGGTGCCATTACTATACAACACTATATCATTATGGCCATGCAGCATTTACCCACTGTGTATTTAGTGGGAGTTTGTTGAGAGAAAGACAGTTGGCTTTACCGGTTCTATTTAATTATGCTTTCATAGGACACATAACTCAACAGTTTCACTACCAAGAGAGACTGGTTTATGTGATCATTCACAACACGCAGGCAGAGGATAATTAATCTCTTTTTAAAGGTTTTAGATACATATTGTCTAATAACTCTATTGTACATTCCCTTTCACAATTGAATGACTTGAATTTTGAGCTTTAAAAACTAAGCACAGGACTGTCAGATCTTTACCGAATTATGAATCAAAGGCAAAATGTAACACCAACATGCTCATGCAAGACAACTCATTAATTCAGTATGCACTGAGCTGCAAGCCATGCCGTTTTAATGACGTTACATTATGCTGTTGCAATACAGGAAATGCATTCCCTTTATGTTTCACCATGTGGATGTTAGTCGTCCTCAACACAAAACACATCAATGAAAAAGGCATGTGTTTGGGAAAAGCATTTCCTGCTCAATGTGTATGAGAAACTCTTACTAAAGTTCTCAACTCACCTCCATGGTGAAAGGTGTTGAGCTTAAACTAGTAAAAGAGTCAAATGCTCAACACGTTCTTTTCATCCAGTCAACCGCAAGCCAGTGAAAAAGAAATTGTACAATCACCACCTTGCATATATTTAAACCGATACAAAGGGCATAGTAGGATAAACAAAACTGAAGGTGGTTAAGTCGATTGGCAGTGCTACAAAAGGAACTCATTTGACAATGTCTTAATGTCGGTGAGGAGAACGAATGAAGCCAAGTGTAAGATGACCTTTTTAGTCTCTCAATGATGAATAATAAAAACACTTGCATTATTATTTGTTAAAATTCTAATTGCAAACAACAGCTTGGATGCGTACCAAAACGTTCATCTGTTTCTCCCCTCTCTTGAAATGGAAGTTAGAGGGGACGGTTTTATTTCCCTCACCATCATCTGCTGTTGAAGTCAAATCCTTCAAACCAATTAGCCAGTCAATAACTAATTACTGGTGATGGTAAAACCTAGGGAAAAGACAGCACTCTTGTATGCAGGCCACAAGCCATGCTCCATTTCTCCAACACACTGGACGCAACTTTTTATTATGTGTGTATTTTTTCATGGGAGATAGATTTTAGGATGCAAATCTATTGACAGACAGTGTAAAAACAAATGTACTCTTAAATAGGACGGAGTATGGCTGTATATATACTTATTGTTAACTAATCCCTTGAAAACACAAGAGGGCTATCTGTCACAGATACACTTTCATTTTCTCTTTCCTCCAACAACTAGGGACTTTTACTTTTGTTTAGCAAATGTTACTCAAACAGGAGGACTATTTTGAGCAGCATATCATAATCCACATTTGGGACTGAGATTTGCTGTCGGCAGGGCGTGCGTGCGTGTGTGTGTAGGATTGACTTAAAATAAACTACAGTGCCCATGTTAATCTTAAAAGGAGGAACAAGTCTCCCAGGGCAATGATGCGGTTCTTTGATGTTTTTTGTTTTTTATACATTTTATTCATACAACTTTAATACAATTTTTTTTTAACGATATCTTTGATGTCTTTTTAAATAGATTTTGGACAACAATGGAGCTCTGTGGCTCGGAGGCAGAAATGTTTTGGATTAACATAGAAACTTGTGAATGGGATCAAATCAGTGTTGGGTTTCATCATTGCCATAATGTCCTGATTTGGGTATGTCAGTGACCTTGAATAACCTGTGCCAAGTGGCCACAATCTTGTCTCCAGTCTTGAGTAGCCTAGCTTTGAAACCTGCTGAATAATCCAACTAAATATTTACTCTACTCCGATTTTTTTTTTTATTATATCCCATCCACGCCTGTGGGGCACACATTTTCAAGTATTGCATAGTCATGTGCAGTTGTACAGCACCATAAGTAGGGTACAGGGATTTTCTCATTGACACTACAGTGAGGCAAAGGCATAACTTACCATAGATTTAGGCAACCCATGCATTTTATATTAAGGATTTAAAATATAATATCCACAGCATGCAACCCCCAAATCTGAAATGATCTAGGTTCATTCATTGAAATAAGGAAGTCCTTTATACAAAAAAATACAACGCAACACTTTCCCGTATTTAACTAAGTGATCAATGTAATGTCATGAATAAAATCCTGTCATGCAAGATATCACACAATGAAATACAATGAAACACATTTAAAAGGAGTGCCCTGCTAACCTTAACATTAGCCACCTTTCATCTTTGATGTAGCAATTAGAATCCAGTACTGTCAAGTAGATGGGATGGGATAGCATTTAATTGTGACACCTAAATAACGCCGGTTGTCCTAAAATGTTGCCCTTAAGCGTCTGTCTTTCATTTGTACATACATGTGTAAATGTCAGTGAAGAGCGTTGACCACTGAAGCCGTGTAGGTTAGCACGAGCGGCTGCCCCATTCACCTAGCCTGCATGCTAACCTATGCTAACACACGCCGGGTCCCCGCTGTCTGTTTAATACACAATAAATACACTGAATATTCCCAAATTTCAACCCAACGAGTATAACATGTACAACAATACTTAAGCCCCGACTGTCAGCCTGGGTTAACGGTACTTACTGCTGTGTTTAGTGTCTGGTCGGTGAGAGAAACCAGGCCGATGAATAAAACGTGTGCGTCTCCAGCCGAGAGTGACAACAGGAAGGAGGAAGAGGAGAAGGGAGAGGATGAAGAGCGAAGGATTTTTTTATTTTATTTTTTTGATACCCTACCTCAAATCAGATGCTGTGACCTCGAGGGGTCAAGTAATTTCAGTGGAATGTTTGACATAATTAAATTAATAAATGTAACCCTTTTTAATGCAGTTGTGAGCTATATGAAAGCTCTTAGGCTATAGGGGTTTGATGGAGTAGTTGCACATTACAAAGTGGATTGTAAATTATTGTTATACAGTATTTTATAGATTCCTGTATCATGTTATCCACTGGTTTGTTAAACATATAGGCCTACTTCACTTAAAAAGAAACTCCATGAATAGGCAATGCATCTTCTATAAAAAAGAAATTAATGAAGGACAATTTTGGAGGAAAAAATCTGTGGTTGAAAAAACGAGTTGGATGTAGGCTAATCCATGCATGACAAAATTAAGACAGATATGGGATATATAATATTTTAAAGGACCACTTTCTGTATTGTAAACCTTTGTCCTGGCATGTTAAAACTTGTGGTGAGATCAGGTCTGAAACTGGTATGTTTTATTATCAGTAATCTGAATGTTTGGTCAATCAATTGTGGACTGAAAACCCCTGAAATGCCCATCAGTTTCCAGAACCCCAAGTGAACATCTTGATTCTTGTTTAGCTTGAGCAAAAACTTAAACTATGTAATTAATAATGATATAATTTTTTTTTTTTGTACTCGATATGTGTACCTCCATATTGTTTCTACTCACTGATAATTTTAGCTTTTACAGGCTGGTTGACACCTGATTTAAAGACCTACACCCTAAACTACTTCACATTACACTTGATAAAAACCCATTCTACAAACTGGGCAGATTTTTCTCAATATTGTATTGAACACATGAACCAGCAACTACGTGTTTACTACAACCTGGACAGAGCCTGTCAGCACCTTCACAACCAATTTAATGGTTTATGCTCCATTCAGCCAAACATTTATTACATACTATATGTTTATATAATTAAATACATCCACACAGGAATCTTTCATTCTGTCCTCCACATTACAAACACATAGTAACCAAATACTAGTAAGGTGTTACTCCAAGTTTGAAGTTTATAAAAGTTGATTCTTGGACTGATCGATTCTAAAGTGTCTGAATGTGACTGAATGTGGTTACATGTTTCTTGCAGTTTTGCCTTAAATCAGATAATATTGGATTAAGTGGTGTGCGTGTGAAATGAGCAATTCACTCAAATAAAATGACAGGGTAATGATCATCAAATCATTTACTTGTCAGTGTCGATGTCCAGATTAAACCAATACTTCCTTGTTTTCTATCTGGTGAAAGAGACGAAAAAGAAGTATGAACTGCACTTGGGAAAATTAAAAAAGGACAAAAGAAAGAAAAAAAACAGTCTGACTAGTCCTGTTCTGTCTTCTTGGTGTTCCACGCTTATTGGTTGAGCCCAAAAGAAAAAAAAAAAAGAGTCAAGTTTGTCATTAGGCTTGAATTAAGTTCATTGAGACAGCGGTTGTTAAAAAAAAGGCAAATGGCGACCCATCATTTCCTGCTTCCCGCTGCTGACTTCCTGCCCATCTCCCTGGCTCTCTCTGTGGCACACTCCACTGCACTCATGGTGGCCGCCCGAACACCGCCCTGCTCCAGGGTGTGCAGTCCGTAGATGGTTGTTCCCCCGGGGGTGCACACCTCAGAGCGCAGCTGAGCCGGATGCTTCCCAGACTCACGTAACAACCTCCCAGCACCCTGAAACGGATGGAAAAACTGAAATGAATGGCCGTGGTGGGTTTGTATATAATAACATTACGATAACAATACTAATAAATATAATAACAAACTATATAGCACTTTATATAACAACTTTAGAAAGTGCTTAACAAAATAAAATACACCCAAGCAGATAAAAAAAAAATTAAATGGGACATAAACACAGAGGACATAAAAACTTAGAACTTCTAGTCATAGAAAATGTATAACTAAAAGCACATGCTAATTGCACATTTGTAAAAGCTTTTACAACGAAAGAAGTTTATTATATTATTCCAGCATATGTGAAAGAGTCAACATTAGCCACATTGTTCAACATTCTGCCATAGCTGATGTTGCTGCAGTTAAAGAAACAAACACGGTAAAACTGACCAGCACAGTTTGAGATGCGATGCTGTGAGCCAGAGCGCTTGGCATTCCCATTTTCACAGCTCCTTCTGCCAACGCTTCAGCAAACAGATAGACCTGCAGAGAGGGAGCACATGCATCCTGATCAAAAGGTGCCGAGTTTTACAATGTTTTAGTTCATTTGTTGTCTCTGTACAATGTCTTGTTTGTCTGCAAGTTTGTTGGTGTCTCTTGCCAATGAGAACCCCTGTGTCTCAATGAGTGACCTGTCATCATGGCAGTGTTTTGCCGAGCTGTATTAAATACTCAAATTAGAAATAATCCGGACTGTTTCATTTGAATATGCACTTACAAAGAATTAACACTTCAGAATAATGCACCCTAACAGTTAAAACAGAACTCCGATTAACTGTATGTAACATAATGAACTTACATTACATTGAAATGAGTGCAACCCATTTGAACATGGAAGGTAGAAAACATTGCTTTAACTTTGACATCAAATGAATGGTCTAAATCACATCATCCAATCCACATTAACGTCTTGCAGGACGGTTACCAAGATGTCCTGTTAAACCGATCAATCAACCCTGGGACACTCACAAAAGCGACGCCGCTCCCACTCAGTCCCGTGTGGATGTCGATCCAGGCCTCAGGTCCCTCCTCCACCAGACCACAGCGGTGCAGCAAGGAGCGCAGCAGGGCCCCGTCCTCCGGCTTTGTATGGGACCCCCGTGCAAACAGGAGAGCCCCTTCCTGAACCAAACATGGCAGATTTGGCATCAGCCTGATGGCGGACGAATTCTCTGGCAGGAGCTTGGAATTGAGAGAGAGAAAAAAACAAAACATAACATAATATTTACTTCCTACCCATTAACCAATTCAGATATAATTGTCTCATTAAACCTGCTAAACACTACTGGCAAATGTTTTAAATAACTGCATTGTATTTTCATTCACGTCATTTTAATTGCATCAAGGTTATTATCCAATTGGCTTTTAGGTCATCTGAATGTTATTTAACTGCATTGTGTATGTAGGCTATTATCTACTTTAAATATTTCAATGGTTTTGGCTTTTTTAAATCAGCTTGTTGCGAGCCTTTACTTTGCATTGTTTAGTTTGGCTCGATGTCATTGTAAATGAGGGTCACCCCTCAATGAACTCTCGAGTACAACTAAAGGTTCAATGAACGAACATCATCACAGAACCAGCATTTAGTTTAAAAACCATAACAACACGTGGGGCTGAGAATACCCACCTCTTCCAGTGTCGCCAGTGTAACTCCTGCTGCCACAGACACAATGATGTGTCGGTCGGTGACGTGTTGGGAGATCTCATTGAGAACTGGAGGAACCAGGTGGGGCTTCACTGCTACGAAAACTACATCGGACCCACAGACCACCTCTATGTTGGAGTGAGTGACGGGAATCCCCAGCTCCTGGGAAAAAAACAATGGATGAAATGTTACATACTGACCACCTCACATGTCCACCTGCATGCAGAAATGCTCAGTCCATGCTCATGGGGGTGAAGTCAAATACACAGTTTCACCCTGCTTTATTATATTATGTATTAATATACACAGTATACAGAAAGAACGACAAAGAGACAGGTATTATTAGGTTGGGTTACATACAGTAATTTGTCATTTGTCCAAATTGTCCTGAGTTTGACGTTCATGCATTTAAAATAATGTAGAGTAATTGTAACATTAGGAATTGAAGTGATAGGTTGTTGAGGCTTCTTTCATTACAGTGTCACATTAACACGTTTGATATACAGTTGTGATGCCTATAATGGCTATCGTATCAGTAATAGTGGTCACCTTAACTGTTTGTAGCTTATGTGCCACAAGGTGAACACAAACCGGACAATGTAATCTAAATAGAAAGTCTATAGTATATACAGTGTGCAGGACTTATATTTGAAATGATGTGTGCATACATGTAACTGACATGTAAGAAGATTAATTGATGGTCCCTGCATATAATACGAGTAGTAACTCATTTTGTAGCCTGCAATTACTTTGACACAATGAAAATAAACTTGACCCCTCTTGGACTCTGACTGCAGCAACAGGACCAAGTCAGCATTACGACAGAAGAACCTGATCTTACAAACAGTTACCATTATCCTAAACATAAAGTCAATAAGATGAAATCAAATGTACCTGAAAGCGGCCCTGGTTCCTAGAGGATGGTGCGCTCACTTTGAGGTTTCCAGGAAGAACATTTCCTTTAATGGGAACACACGAGAGACCATGAACACCTTTACTTAAAACACTGTTTATTCTGCTTGAAAGGAATAGTTCAACATTTAAAATGTTTAGCTTTTTGCCTCACTCTCCAGCTCAAGAAAAGGTGACAGAAATCTGTTCCTGTAACTGTGCGTACATTTTTGATATAGAAATGGGCAAAGGTCTCTCATCCAGGTTAGCTTAGACCCCGTTTCCACTTGTCTTTAACATCTGATTTTTGGGATCTGATCACATCTGGACAGCTCTAACTACAGGTAGAAACACTCTCAGGACGCATTGAAGACGCATTGAGATCGGATCACAAAAACCACATTCGGAGGTGGTTTATGTTGCTTGTGTCTGATGTGTCCGCATTCAAATAGTAGTTTAAACAGCAATGCAGACTTTCCAACTCAACTGTCGCCCCCTGCCTGAGCGGAAATGCGTTGAAAATTCATCACTGGCATTCATGCAGCTTTTATAGAAGCCTCATGAACCTTAGTTGCATCTGCCAGTATTGCAAATGACAAGCTTTCCGTCCTCTGTTTCATTTCACTGCGTAAATCTGAAAACACGGAAATCGCTGATATTGACTGCTGCGCTGCAAGGCAGCAACTTCCTGTTTTTTTTTTGTTTTTTTAACCTTTATTTATACAGGTAAATCCCATTGAGACCGAAGACTCTTTTACAAGGGAGACCTGTTTTCCTTTTCCCACGTTACCATTCACACACACATTCATACACCGATAGCAGGCTAACTATCTACATTCACACGAGGCAAGGTGGGTGAAGTGTCTTGCCCAAGGACACAACAACCATGACACAGGTGGCAGGGCAGGGATCGAACCTCCAACCCTTTGATCATCAGCCGACCCTCTCTACCAACTGAGCCACAGTTCTTATCTGCTTAAGAATAAAAGTCAACTCACGTTTGGCTAGTAACAGGCTTTTAATGTGAAGGCGCACAGGAAATATTCTGTTCGCACATGCAGTAACTTAACTGCATTCATATAAAACGTTGTGTACTGGTGGTGGTGACAAGAATGTATCAGAGCGTTAGATAAGCCACCCGGCGAGTACACATCTTTCACCAGCCAAAGTGGCGTAATAACTTACTCGCATAAGAGTTTTTACTTTTATATACTATCTATGATATTTACACGCATTTGGCGAGTGTTAATGTAGAGCCCTCTAAGCAGTGTTGTGCATCGCTCCTCCTTGTCTAAATGAGACAGTAGCCTATCTCGTTGACCTAGACTTGTAATTATCTTTGCACGTAATGCATTTTTATAGCAAATGCGATTGTGGCACTGTACAGCCCTGTATATTTACTTGTTTGAACCCCACTGATTAAAAACACCAATGCAAACGGACATGATGTATGTGTGTTGATTTACATACAGAGCGGGTAAATGCAATCCGATCACAAGTAGACAAAGAAGTCACATGTGGACAGACAAGTGTGAACACACGGACTAAGAGCTGGCCACCTTTGATCGGATTACCAAAATCACATCATAATCCCAGGTGGAAACAGGGCTTTAGCTCAAACAATGGTAAAGGGAGCATGTCAAAAGATTATCTTTACACTTTCACTTAACGCTCCTGTCGGCTTGTTGGGACTTGTTTATTTATCACGTTATGTTGTGCACTATATTTTTTACACGTTATGTCATTTAAAAATTAAAAACATACTGGAAGAATTAAAAATGTTGAACTATTCCTTTAAAAACTCACCGGACTCACCAGACAAGATGCCCTTTGCGATGCCGAACGCCATGTTCCCTGCACCGATGAAACCGATCCTCAGCTGCGAGTCCATCTCTGGGTCCATTTTGATCTAAGAGAAAAGAGATTTGAATTCAACAACACTCTACATCAGAGTTGAACAATTAGGTGAAGAAGACTAAAGGAGGTGGATATCACGGGACAACCTAAGACACAATACTAACATGTCACATTTCACACCATCACAACGGCATCACACATTTTGTCACACATGCATCACTGCCAGTAATTAAAGATCAATTCATTAGTGAGTAATCGTTTTTCACTACTGCGAGAAACCAGATTAAGGCAAGAAATAATTGCACATGTAAAATCCTGGTTGACGGTTGGATGGGTAATCAGTTCTCCCCTCACTAAATACATAACTGCTGCCAAAGCCTGGTTCTCTGTCCTGAGTTTTTCTTTTTGTAATTCGACTGAATCCCTCACCTAGTTAAGAAGTTACAGGGTTAATACATCCTACTTTTGTGAACATTATAATGCTCAGTGTATTGCTGAAATTGTGTTGATTCAACTTAATAGTTATTTTGGAGGCTATAGTTTATGGGTGCTTTTAAATTCTCAACTATTTTAAAATATTATACTTAATCATTTTGATTGTCACTAAATTGTGTTATTGTGAATGTCTGTGTGCTTCACACCAATTGTTATTATTGTAAAGAGGAGATCTAAATGAGATAACCGGTTTATATACAGGATTAAACAAAGTTGTTGCTGCGCTTTATAGAAGTATTATAAACCAAATAGAGTCTACTCTTACTAAAATGGTGCACAGAATATCAGAAGCATCTCTCACTCACCAGACCATTAAGTTGAATCAACACCTACTAAAGACAACTAGACAAGTAGCATGGACATAAAATGTATTGAAGGCCAGTTGCATTTAATGGCATCAGTTTATATATAGAAGCAGCAGCAGGGAGGAGGGGACTTGGCTTGGGCCGAGACATAAGTCTGGGAACATAAGTACCTGCCAACATAAAACCTTCATAAGTGTTAAAGTCATGTACCTTAACAGAATATTGAACTGGGAATATTGAGTCCTATTACGGAACATAACACAACACCCTGGCTGGGTAAATAACATTGGGCCATGGGTTGTAGGGGTTGTGGCTAAAACAGGTAAGGCGGTCGTCCACTGGATTGCAGGGGGTTGGTATGTCGATCCCCTATCTCCTGTCAAGTGTCCCTGGTCAAGGCACTAGACTCCAAATTGCTTCTTGTGGTTCGCTTGCAACCTGCATGATAGCTGCTGCCCTCCTTGGTGTATGTCAAGGTGTGTGTGAATGGGTGAATGAGGCAAAACAATGTTAAGTGCTTCGAGTATGAGAAAACCAGAGAAAAGTTTGGCTACCATTTGGGAACATGGGACCCTAGGAACATAACGTAGAGTCGTTGAAGATCCAGGTGGAGAAGGTGTTAATCTCACGCCAGGCCGTACCCATATCCACAGCAGGTCTCCAAGGTGAGCAGCCTCAGGCATGTTAGGTCAAGGTAGATGTCAAACTCAACAGGGTCTCCTTTTCCCGCTGATTCTGCCAAGCCCATTCACTTGGCTTTTGTTTTCACTAGATTGTAGGTAGGGACAGTGTAAATATCTTTCACCTTAGGAACATAGGCTAGTATAGGGCCCTAGAAGGAAAACATTAGGCCCTAGGAACATGACATAGGGCCCTGTGAACCCCCATTCATGCATGCAGTCAGACAACACATGATGACAGAAATGAAATCACAGTAATGCTCTAATGATTGACCAGACTGCATTGCATCCACGGCGTGTCAACCCTACAATTAAATCCAGGTTATGAGTGGCATTGTCCGAGGCGGGCAGCTGCTGCTGGGGCCAGTGCGGCGGCATGGTCATGGACGCGTCTCCATCCGAGTCCTCCGTCACTTCATCGGTCCTGTCGGAGTGGAGTCCCGCGGCTGCTCCGGCTCCGACCAGCGAGTGTCCCCTGGACTCCATGATAGCCACCATTGTCTTTTCGTACCTCCACCAGCCCTGGATTTTGGTGACTGGTGCCGGGGAGTCGGGCTCCCTCTTGCACTTGTAGTAGGCGCTCTTGAGGAGTTTCCAGCGAAACTTCAATTGGTCCACGGTCCTGTGGTAGCCGGCCGCTGTCATCCGCCGGTGCGCCACCTTGAACAGTTTATTATTCCTCACTTTCCTGCCGTCCAAGCACTTCTTCATGTCCAGCTCCTTGAGGATTTCCAGAAACAGCTCCGTCTCTTTGACGTCCCAGTTCTGCTTCTTGATACCAGAGTCCTCCATTGTTGTTCCTAAATAAAATCTTAGCCTAAAAAAGACAGGAAATATACCTACTCTACTGCTGTATCTAGCTATGAACGGCGGGGAAATAATCCAGGATAGATTAGATTAGAAATACAATGCACGTGTTTCTTGTTGACTGGCCAACCATAAAATAACCCGGAGTGACATTAACTCAACGTGTAGGCGATGCTGTGAACATCACCGGCTACAGCTATTGCTAAGGTATGTATTCACCTGCGTGTATTTTTCAGATATGATGAAATCCAAGAGCTCAAATTGAAGGTTAGTCTGTCTGTCAAATCAGATTAACGTGCTCCCGGAGAATCCACAAACCCAGACCAAACCAAACAGGAGTTACCAGTGAACTATCAATGGGTTTGTTTAAATCACCTCTATGCTGCCGTGTTGGCCGGGCGGTGCCTTCTGCAAATACCGCACATTATTCCATTCCGTTTCAGCCGTGAAATAAATCGAACATACCTCAAGTCCCGCCTCCTAAAAAAATGCGAGTAATGCCATTGGCTGCGTCCTCGTATATAGCAGAGAGGAGGTGGTCAAAATAAAACAATTAGCTGTCATTCTGGTCAGCTGTGTGTGGGGAGCCTTCACCAAGGATTTACAAAACTAAAGGTACGCTGTTTGAATATATCTATGATTTTAATGCGACGTTCAATGCCTGGGAAGTTAATGCATTTGCAGGTATTTTACTCGTGCATGCACCTGTAGCAAGTGTTGTGGTGATGTTATGAATTCTATTTATTTAAAAAAATATGTTTCCTTCGTCTTTCTTTTTGCACAGTGAAATAAGCTATATGTGCATATTCTATGTAAATATGTTTCGCATCAGGTGGGAAACAATCGATTAAAGAGCTGTCTATTGGATTTTAATCTGTTTTCCTTCTTTTGAATAGATTGTTTCATATTTTACTCTTTTCTAGTGTAAAAATGTAGCAGCGTTTTTGATGGTGCGTAAAAGATGCTTCAGTGGTCTACAGTAGGAACACTTGAGCAGCAGAGTAGACATGCCTGGGCAAGCCTCCTCAAGTGTGTGTGGTCTTCATTCATTCAAACATGAATGAAAAAAATAAGGCCTTATTCAATTCAATTTAAAATGTTGTCATGCCTGTATTTGTCTACAAAACGCCATAACAAACGTTGATTAAAGCTAGATCAATTATGCTGCTTATCCATAGATAGTATAATAAATGCATATCATATGTTAACATATTGGGTTGTTTTTGTCGCCATCTAGCGACGTCCCTAAGACTTGGACATGTTGGGTATATTACATATTTTCCTGCCAGTTGGAAAGAGAATGGTGTGATTTCTTATGGCACAGAATTTTAAAAAATGGCCCAACACAAAATGTGAGGGAAGTTATTGAGTAAATTAATCATCTTACTGGAAGAAAAAAACTGATGCACTTTACACTTTAAGAGACACAACTTTAAGAAAATGGTAAAAAAAAAAAATATATATATATATATACACACACGACCCAAAATGGCCACATCTAAAAGGAGTCGACATACAAATAAAAACATGTATCTTCCAACTTTCTCTTTTTTTCTTTGAAGTTTATCATTTCAAATCTCTTGCAAATAAGGATCAATGACAAAAGAGCTGGAAGATGATTCAGTCAGTGTGCAATGTGTTCCAGACATGATCCACCACCTGTATCTTGTGCTTGTCGGCACTTTGGTGTGTCAGTGTCCTGCAGTCAGCGGACTGTTTGAGTGGCTGAGGCAGACAGAGAAACCTCCACCACCACCGGCAGCAGAGGCCCCAGCTGTTCTGGCAAAGGATGCTCAGTTTGAGATGACCACTGCCGATGAGAAGTTTCTGGCTGATGCGAGGAACCTGGAGATCAGCCCGTTAGACATCTGTCATTATAGGGTAAACAAACTAATCCACCCAGGGTCAAATCAATCAAACCATAAGCCTAACTGTTTAACATGTTTGATTAAAGTTGCAAACTATCATTTTTAAATTATTGTTTTCTCCCTCCCTGATTTTAATTTATTGGTCGATGACATATTCTCTACAGTTTACTAAAGCCTAATGTCTTCAAATTGCTCGTTTTCATTGACCATCTTAAACATTCAATGTGCCATAAAAAATAAGGAGAACATATTTTTGATGTTTGAAAATGTTACTAAATTTGTGACGAATGTCAACCAGAGATCTGGCCTGAGATATTTTGGGATTAACAATTGCAATTAGAATCCAGGAAAGGATGAGAAACAGCCTTTACTATCTATTGACGGTTTCATTTATAAATTATAGCTGCCCTCCCGGCTTTGTTTGCCCACAACAGGTTCACAGTGTAGCACCAATACACTGATATTGCCATACTGGTTTGTCTTTACCATGTTAAATAAAGCTGTGTGCTCTGCTGTAGGTGGTGGCTCGGTTGAAGGCGAGCTGTGAAAGCCTCTCAGAGGAGCAGCTGGCCAAGTTTGGAGTAGTCCTGTTTAACTGCCAGGCAGAGAGTGAGGGTCGACGGACCTACCCATGCACAGAGGAAATGGTAAGATAAAAAGCTGACTATAAGAATCAATTTGTCCTTTTTCGATATCTCCTCACTATCCGCGAGGCCTACCTGTCCCTACTGTGTGCACTAAATCAAAACTCCTGTGTTTTATACATAGGCCCTAGGCACTGTAAACTGGTATGTAAACAAAGAGGGCTCACTGTTGCAATCAACATGCCTGTCTACAGAGCCTGGGCTGTGTACTGGACTTTTTTTTTTCAGCCCGCACACATGGTGGACAGGTAGCGGATCGTGAGGAGATATTCACTGATTTTGACAAAGTGATTTTTTTTATTTTTTTTAAACAAGCATTCTCTAGAAACGCTGACTCGCTCCACAGTATTTAGATTGCTATCTGTAATCTGACGTGATGTTTCAGACGATAAAAGAGTGCACGGCAGACATGGACTCAGACACGTGGAATGCGTACCACATAGTGAGCAACAGAGCGCGCTCCGTCTGCTACTCCACCCGTCAGCAGCTCTTCCGGCGCAGAGCCGAGCAAACTGTCAACGCTCTCATCTCCACGGCGACGAGCCAGCTGGATGCAATGACTGAGCTGAAGGTAGAGTTTCTTGTCTTGCCTCTTCATGTGCACAGTATGCAGTGACGGATCAGATTGTTGATTTAGATGTAATGGTTTTCTACCAGGAGGGCCAGCTGGAGCTGAGGGACCTGACTGCAGCCTCTTTGGACAAGGTGTTAGAGGGTCACAGTGCTCTGCAGGCCCAACAGGGCAGACTGCATGAGGGACAGGAGCACATGGAGAGTTCACTACGGGACAACCTGGAGCGTCTGGGCCAGGAAAAAGCTCTCATCGCCTCAGGACAGGAGCTGGTCGCGCAGCTCATTCAGGGAATTACCAAGAGAGTGGGTGAGAGCTTTCATGTGTTTGCCCACTGGAATGGCTTCAGGATTATGTTTGGCTCACTATTTTGAGCTATTGTTTATACAATAGTTTGAACAAGTACTGTGGTGCTGATTGAATTGTACTTGTCTGTAGTGTTGACACACTAAAGTATGCACTTGTGCTTTGCATGTCTCTGGTTTCCTTCTTTGAACTTGAAAGCACACAGAGCACAAACTGTCTCACTTCAATGATGGTGTTTATGTGTTTTCCTTTGCATCAAAATGAGCATAGCGGGAAATACATGGGTTCATGAGGAAGTTGACACGTTTTTCAGGATGTGTAAATGTTTAGATCAGACCACAAAAAGGTTAAAGGCAACAATCGGTATTACCAATGGCTTATCTCATTATAACTGGAGTTGGAGTATAGTAAAAATAAATTAAATAAAAATGTCCTAAGAAATGGGGGGCTTTTTATTGGAATATAATATTTATCACCTGCTGCCTGCCTTCCTGTCCTCCCTTTTTATTAGAGAATGTGAGTGAGCATCTGCAGGTCCACGGCTCTGAGGTGCAGGACAGCCACAACGCGATCGTTAAAGACCTTGAAGATGTCCGACACCACGCTCAGGACATCTACCAAAAAATTGGTAATCGCAAGTCTAAAAGTCATGGCACAATTTTAACACTTGAAGTTCAACTAAGATCATCCTTTTTTTAAGTAATTGTTTTGGCTGATCAGACCACAGCATGTCTGAGTTTCTGCAGTACCAGGGCCAGACCTCCAAGTATTACTCTGACCTAATGACCAAACTGGAGCGCATGAACGGCACCCTGGGATTCATGCTGCACAACCTGGATAACATGCAGGGCCGGATTGAGGAAAGGCTTCACATGATCCAGGGATACCTCGGCTGGGCGGGTGAGACATCACACAGTGCAGCAGTCACCATGTTTGTTGACACTTTTGTTGTCTTTTCTGTGTTCCAAATCAACTTTTAAAAATGTGAATTACATTTTTGGGATTTATATTCAAATTGCACAATGATCAACTATCATGGATTAGATTTCATAATTTTCTGTAGTTTAAACTCTTTAAAAAAAAAATACAATGTAGAGCTGAATGATCATCTGAACAATCAACAATTGTTTTTCAGTTTCCAAATTCCAGGACATTTTTAAGTACAACAATACCAAACATTTTCTCGTTCCGGCATCTTTCAAATGTGAGACTTTAATGATTTGTCATGAGTAAACTGAATATCTTTCCTTTTTTTTCAAACAATTTACTGATTATTCAATCCTTCATTAAACAAATTGAGACTTTCGGTAAATAAATTGATAATAAAAATAAATTGTTCCAATCGGATGCAGATTCAGTATTTTTTTTTAGGACAATGGATTATTTTGCTTTTTTTTTTTTTTTTTTTTTTTTAAGCATTGTGTTTCACTGTTAATATAATCCAGAACTCCATAGATCTAAGATAATTGACAACTGTAGTAAAACATATCTGTTAAATAAATGTTATTTAGTTGCACATAAACATCTGAGTATTTAAAGTTGTTTTTGGTAACGGACCCACGACTCAACCCTTAGTATGTCATTCCCTGTATCTCTCTTAGGATGTTCCAAGTAGATTTTTTTTTGTAAATCACCCTAGTACTCTCTTGCTTGATGTGATTCCAGGTCTGAGCCTGGCAGCCATGTGGACGTGTATTGCACATACAGTCTACTTTGTGCTGTGTGCAGTCCTGCTGACGTTCCTGCACTGTCCAGGTTTCTCTCGAGTTGTGCTGCTCTTCACTGTGCCTCTGAATGCAGTGGCTGAGATCAACCAGCAGCCAGCGCTGGATCTGTGCAGCCTGAGCCTTCTGCTGTTCACTCTCTCTCTTGGTACTAACCTTTTTATATACAGTCTCTGGTATAACTTACAGCGGCATAAATGTCTCCATTTTGTTTCTTGTGTTTGTCATAATGTTTTTGTTCCTTATATCTGCAGGTCAGTGGTTTGTGACTCAGTTGTGGGCCTGTTTCCAGATCAGAGGAAAGCCAGCTTCTCTGCTGCCACTGGCCCCATGTGACATTGTGAAGCAAGAAGTGTCATCCTGCCCCTCGTATCCACCATCCTCTACACCACAGAGGTGAGGCCTACTTTTATTATCCACTAAACTGGACAATTGTATTTCTCAATGTCTATAAAGAAATCCCAAATTGTATAACAAGTTTTTTTTTGTCCGATCTCCAGTCCTTATTGAAAATATATTTGTTAGTTGCTTTTTTGCTTTAAGATAACCTTCAATTTAAAAAAAATTGCTGATTTAATTTGATGTTAATTATCAATTAATGGAAAGATTTCAGCTCCACTGAGGATAACGGGTTATTATTGTACAATGTACATGTATCCTGATTCAACCATCTAAACAGATATTTAAATGCAGTGGGTTTATTTGACGTAGCCGCTCTTATTTATTTTTGTCCAGAGACGAAAAGGCCGACTTGATGGAGAAGGACAACCTGTTGAACCAGGACAGCTTCATCTCAGGTTTGAAATAAACCTCAAGTACCATAAAAGCAAAATATCTTCCAGAGAATTCCCAACTGGCTCACTCATGTCTCTGTTTACAGGGAACTTTGGCATATCAGCAGTGGCAACTCCTCACAAACAGCCACTGCCAGGTTCCATTTCTACGCCCATTATTGGCACGCCCAATCACTCTACTCCCAGGCTCGTACCGCATCAGTTTCTGTCAGCGGTGAGCAAATCCAGTAACTGTCCTAAGCAAATGACTACATTCAGTACCTCGATTAAATAATAGTCGATTTATTTGTATCTTTTTAAAGGCTCTTTTGGGTGAGATCCCCTTGAGGAACCTGGGAGGTGTTTTTGACGCAGTGAATGACTCACTGGACTGTCTGACTGAATCACGGAGTGCGAGTCCGACGCAGTCCATCATGTCTAACAGGTGAAGGTTTGAGACTTTCTGTCCACCAGAAATGCTTTAAACATGAAGTGTATTGATCATAAATTTCCTTTCTCTTCGCAGTTCTCTATCAGGCCGTCAGCTGTGCAATGGCGTCACAAAAACAGGGAAGGTGTGTAAGAAGAGAGCCACGCTAGGACAAGAGTACTGCAACATCCATAAAGGGGGGCACACGTCATATGTTCGTTCATGAAACTTTTATTACTGCTGTTATTGCCATGTTTTTAAATGTTAATTTGTTTAAATAAATTATTTCTTTACGTATGAATCTGCCTGTACATGTATTCAAACGAAGGAGCAGCAGTAGTAGTCAGCGGTAGGCAAATCCAGTGAATGTCCTAAACCAGTGGTTTTCAAACTGTGGGGGGGGGGCGCGGAGGAATATGTGGGAGGAAAAAAAAATGTAAAAGCATGCAGGCTTTTAAATTCGGCGAACCCTTTCAGCTGTGAGCTCTGCTCGGCCCCTCCCTCAACTGATAGTTAACTTTCAGCTGGTTCAGAGAGTAGGAGGGAGATGTTGCGCATTGCAGGGTATTTTGGAAAAACGAGTGAGACTGTGTTGCAGTAAGTCAGCCTTTGGTCGAGAGGAAAGGTAAAACTAATTGTGTTTTCTTAAAATACTTCAGACTCACAACAGACTAAAATAATGTGCAAGATGTGTCACGCGGACACTCGAGTCAAATTCAGCGAACCCTTTCAGCCGTGAGCTCCGCTCGGCCCCCTCCCTCCCTCACTTTTTTTTTTTTTTTTTTGAGAGTTCAAATTAAATGGAGGCTGGGCCGACAGATTCTACAATTCCTGGGAGAACAAAATGTTTATTTTGTGATTAACACATTACTACAACTAGGTGTGAAGCCTACAAGGCATATACTGTATAAGGGGTCAAATGATAAGTTATACAAGTTCCCTGGCCAGCCTCCATTCCCCCTCAGCTCAGTGTTGTGGTACCCAGTCCACCTGCCCTGGGTAAGGTTGGGGGAGTAGGGGAGACCAGGTACAGGTGTAACACTTTTTGCGATAAATCCAAACCTATTTAAACTAGAGTAACCAATTTGTTATATTATAAACTTCAATCTGTTAGCTACTGAAACAATGTATTTAAGTGGTTTTATGAAATGTGTAAAGGTTGCAAAATGAATTATAATACAGACTCTCTACTGTTACAACTGTCCCAGTATACAGGGACAGTTTGTAACGCATGTCAGGGACAGTTGTAACATGTCTAAAATATTCAGAATTAATCAATCATATACTCAAAATGAAATATATTATTGATCAGTCATATTATTGTGACTATTAATTTCTTGTTTTTAAGTAATCATTACCTTTTTTCATACTGCATGACAAAAAAGAAGCCATCAAATTACAATGTAAGAAATGTTTTAATGAGTATAGATCATACATCCTCAAACATGAGATTGATTTAATGATTATAACACACAACCTCAAACATGAGATCAAGGCCAAGGCTCACTACCTCAAACAGGTATATGATATTATTTAATTGTGTGTGTTAATTGTAACAGGGTGTTACAACTGTCCCAGTATCACCAACCATGTTTTCATCTCATGTGAGCTAGTTTGAATATTAGTTTGACACTTGTTAGCCATTTTTACTTTTAGCTTACAAAACAGTGATTCCAATAATACTTGTTTGGATTCATAGACATTTGATATAAGGACAGAATCCAAAAAATATTTTTTTACCTCAAAAACAGACTTTTGTTGATAACTTCTTCTTGAAGTATCTGATGTGGCTCTCCTTTTGAAAGAAAGGAGGGAAACTGACGGAGCACGAGCACAGTGAGTGTCATCACTCTAGCTTGTTTCTGATTGGAGGAATTCAAGGTGTTACAACCGTCCTGTGTTACAACTGTACTGGGTCTCCCCTACATCATGTTGTGTTTAAAAGGCACATAGGTAATCTCTATCTATCTCTCTCCCTCCCTCCCTCTCTCTCTATCATGTTATGATGTTTAAAAGGCACATAGGTAATCTCTCTATCATGTTATGATGTTTAAAAGGCACATAGGTAGCCTAATCTCTAGCGAACACTTGGCGAATGTTTGTTTATGTTTATACTAACCACGTTAATATTTGTCTCTCAGAGCCAGTGCCCCGCCTAGCCCGTTCCCCGAAACGTCAAAATCGTAAATATAAACAGCTAATGGCTTGTGAGATGTATCATGGAAAATTTGCATATCGTCACCCTCTTAAAATAATGGCCAAAGTAATTTTTTCAGTTTTTTCAGGAAACACAAAAAAACTTAACTAAAGATTGTATATATGATATTTATTAATCATTTCACTCAAACAGGTTATGTCAAAATATGACTGTTGACATTTTAATAACAATTTCTGTCAATTGTGTAACAACATAATAGGAATGAACCCTTTTAATTAATGTTTAACTTGCGACTTAAGCCATTTTTCACCCTTGTAAAATTTCCTTTGTCACTAAATATTCCTATATTATATAACACACACTGCACCTTTAAATGAACTGAATTGAGTATGTTCTCAAACAGCATGTGAGATGTATCATGGAAAATTTGCATATTATACTTTAGCTGGATGTGTTTTTGAGTGCAGACGTTCCCACACACCCTAAACATACCAACAAAAAGATGTGCTTGAAGCAGACCCAAAGGCTATAGGCTATGTACGTTATGTGACATGTAACTGGGACGTTCACATATTCTAAGGGTTCATAGGGTCTACTCCGACCAATGACACAACCTACACTCCCACCTGCAAAGTTTACAAAGGTATAAAATCAGTGCATAATGAAATGCATTTTTATTTTATTTATAAGATTATTTTTTGGCATTTTCAAGCTTTACTAGAGTTGAAATGGGGAGACAGAGAGAAAGGTCCACGGGTCGGATTTGAACCGGCAACCACTGCAACGAAGGCCGGAGCCAATATGGTACATGCTCTATCCACTACGCCACCGGAGCGGTCCAATTAAATATATTTTAACCGAACAATGGTGCAACTGCATTGAAAACATGACAATTCATAAATGGTATTGGTCATATAGAATAATATACAAAAAACCTTTTTAAAGAAAGTGTCTAGATACATTTGTGGAGTAGGCTACATTAAAAACTGATCTATTGAATATCTGCAAACGTGCGCACACATTAGCGGGCATGACAAGAACAACCAACAACATCTGAGATAAATTGAGAATAACAAAAAAAAAGTCAAGCCAACAATGGACTAGTGTTCTAAGCACTGACTCGAGGCGAGGGGCCTTGTGAACTGCTTGAGACCGCTACACTGTGGCACTGTATATGCGCTTAATATTATGTGCAAAAAAAAATATATATACATATACATTATATTTGTTTTTAATATAAATATGAGGCCCCAGCACAGGGCGTGGTCTGTGTTTAGGTATGATGAATCCACAGGTGCACTCTAAATACCGACACATTCACGTGTGCTTTTTTTTTTTTTTTTTTTTTTTAAGATATTCTTTGGGCATTTTTATGCTTTATTTGATAGTGCAGAGAGACAGAGGTGAAATGGGGCAGAGAGGGGAGTGACATGCAGAGAACGACCGCGGGTGGGAATCGAACCCGGGTCTGCTGCTGGGCCCGGCCCGGGAGGGGGACGCCTTACCAACTGAGCTAAAGGCGCCCCCCACGTGTTTAGTTTGACATATTTGTTTTATTCAATTATTAAAAATATGTTTCACTTATTTAGCCTATTTCTATTTTCTTTTTCTTTCAGTTCAATTAGGCCTATGAAGTCCAAAGTCATGGTGTAAATAGAAACAACCTGGTTAAAAGTTAAATAAATGCATGATGTTCTTAAATCAATGATTAACTGTCTTTGATAATCATGATTAGACAATGTCAATCAAAATAATCATTATGATTTTTTCATAATCGAGCAGCCCTACCTTCTTGCAATTTCCATGGTTTAGATCAATTAGAAACAATTAAAGTATTAAATAGGTAGGCCTAGTCATTATTAGTACTTTGACTTCATATTGTGATGTTATCAGTCAGTGAGCTCCATGGTAACAGAGCGATTGACAGGCTAACCTAAATGCTCTGTAGCTGGACAGAAACTGCCCTCTCCCAACCCCACACCCTTCTTAAAATACAACAATGTTTTACCTTTACTGTTGCACATAGTCGCAAACCCAAAAAAAGTTGGTCCTTGTACTGTCCCCCCAAAGGCCCATTCTGAGCCACGAAAAACCCTGGATGGTCTCGGAAAACGCATGACAACGACTTAGCCAATCAATAGACTTTGTCAAGATATGTTAAAAGAGGTCTGCTGTCAATAGACACTCACTTTTTTTTGTCCTGTCAAAACTGCCTGCATCACCTGTCCTGTGGTATCACTCATTAAACATCGCTTTTGAGAACTTTGAAACTTTTTCCAGTTATCTTTTTTCTTCCATATATCCGAATAAACAAACACGATTTTTATTGTTGTTACTTGCCTACATAATACAGCGAATATAAAACACTGTCAGCAATGCTGTGCAGCGGCAGCTTAATAATTGTGTTGCTGCTGATATGCGTAACTTAATTCTTAAAATAGATTGCTTCTTATACGGAAGCAATGATGCTCTTGACAAAAAAATGTTGCACCGTTTTTTTTCTGAATTATGAGACAATATTCCCGTTAATTCTTCTCCATAAACTCATTCGTTAATATTTCTAACTCTAGTGGGAGGAGCGGAGAAGTTCTTTTTTTTTCTTTTTTGAGAAGTGGGAGGATCAAGCATTTGTTTCACCTGTTTCCATGGTGAATCATGTTATCAGCGATCCATTGACGATGGCTTTTACGCACCCGCTCCACCCAGAGTGAACACGCTCAGAGTTGATTGACCCAACGCTGATCCACTGTTCTGAAACCGAAAACCCAGAGTTGCTCATCAACCCTGCGCTCTGAGTTGACCAACTCAAAGCGCAGGATTAAACTCAGAGTATGTAAAACCAGCTACCTGAAACAGGCCTCAGATGGCAACAACATGAACTCTGAGTTGAGTGGATGGGCATTGTCTTGTCGGATGGAAAACGCTTTCCTGAGCAGCTGTCTATTGTAAAAGGGATCGAGGCTCTCTAACTGGATACCAGTAATTTTAGAGGCAGTTTTAACAATTTTCCCGAGATAATTTTTATCCTTGGTAGTGAGGTTACCGTACCAGCAGATGACATGAGGAGATGACAGAATGTATATGCACAGTAAAACAGTTTCAACAGGCTTTTTGCAGCATTGAATCTAGCCAGTTTCCTAAGGCAGTAAAGGCGTTGCTGGACCCTCTTGCACAGCATGTCCGTATTTACATCAAATTTCAGGTTATTATCAGTCAGGCTGCTTTATAGCCTGCCGAGCCGTGCCTGCTCAGGTGAGCTGATCACACCAGGTGAGGTGGCTCCGCCCACCAGCTCCCTGCAAAACACACAGAGCACACAACAGGCAACCCTGTGGCCGTCACACTTGCAGTATGCTACAATTGGGACACTATTTATTTCATCACAACGTTGCACCTTGATCTTGCTTTTATATCCGTCGCATACCAGGTTGTTTTCATACGGAGGCTCTGTCTGTGATCTTCCAGTGCGTACTGGGGTGCGTCAGAATCACCCAAATAGCATGCTGTTTTACATGGACCTATTATAAATTCAACACCAAAAATGTCGGCCAGATGTAGTAGACATCCGGCTATTTAAGAATATTAAATCTGACCAAGAATTGGGAAATCCTAAATCTTTTTTCTACCATACTAAATAGCAGAAAGTATGGGGATTGGAATGCAGGGTAAGTGAAATGTAAAAAATCCAATCTCCTTAAAAGATTTAGCCAACATTTTACAGGTATAAAACATTTATTTTGTCAGTTGCCAAAAAACTGAGTAAAAAAAACACACCTACACCACCAGTTATTGAATAATAAAGTGAATCGAGGTCCGGTCATTTAAACATCCCAAACCATTCAATAATTAAGGTCATACAGTGATGAAAAGATTTTCCACAGACACGTGGAAATCAAGTAATGATTCAAATAAGTAACAACGATGGTGAAAAGAAAATATTACGTACGGAGTACAATGCCGTACAATCTCAATACATTGTGTATTACACCCAAAGAGAAATAACATTGGTATTTTTTAAAGTAAGATATTGAATCCAGCTGACTGTGCAGATGAAACTCCTGTTTTATTCCAGAGCTCTCTACCTCGTCCACCAACACCTTTCGCCTCCATCCATCTCTTCCAACAGAATGAGGTCATGGCTCCACAGACTTTGTACCAAGCTCTTTTACTTCCGGGCTGTGTCATAGTTGGCAACAAACCAATCGCATGTTTCCTTTAAAGCTGTAAAAGAAAGAAGTTTGATTTTGTTTAAAATTCCCCTTAAATTGTGAAGTAAAAGGAGCAGCTTTAGCCTACACGGCGGTGTAGTCCCAGGCCAGTTGTCGGTAGGCACCCTAAAATACTTTGGTTTAAATGTATTTAGCAAGACTAAGCAAACTGGAGAAATGCTTACAAATATAATCGCCTAAGCAAAGACGATGGCAAGACATCAAAGCAGTTCATGAAATAAAACTAAGGAAACAATGTGGAAACAACTGTCACAGAGCACATACAAGAAACATGCAGGTTGGTAGCAGAAATTGTTACGTGACATCAAACACAGCGATTATTGTGTGCAGTTTTAGTTCAGATTGCCATAAACAGATTATGACAGATGCAAGAAAGCATATTTAATCAAAAAAATGTTTTTATATTATTTTACATTTTTAAATGTCTGCAGTGATGGCATATAAACAGCCAAAACACACACATCCACACTTGTTCTTGTATCTTTGTGAGGACCCCCATTGACATGAAGCATTCTGTAGCTCCACTAACTTTGACCATCAAAACTAAAAGCCCAACCTAAATCATTATAATAACCCTAATCTGAAACTTAACCAGAACCCTCAAACTGACCCTTGAAGGTCTGTACCAAAGGGACAACTGACCAAAATGTCCACACTTTCCAAAAACTGGTCCTCACCAAGCTGGATTAACAAGTGTACAAACACACAACACGTCAGTCCCACCTTGTTTGAAGGGTGTGAAGGCAAGGTCTGGCTGGTAGCGGAGCAGCTTTGCATTGCTGGCTGTCTTTTTGAACTGGCCATCTGCTTTACTGGTATCAAACTAGAGAGGAAAGGTCAAGGATTGCATAGAACTCTACATATGATTAGAAATATATAGAATAACTACTATATTTACAGAAGTTTTAAAGTACCATAATAATACTTTTATGTGTGAGGGCAGATTTATTTGTAACTATCTAATTGATCTGTTTTCCATATGTATATCACATCAGTTTAACACATGTGCCTTTCCTCTAAGAATGTGCTGACAAAACAGTTGCTTAAACTATTTTAAGGTTTATTGTGGCTGACCACAATAAACCCCTGAGACCTGTTTACTCCATTAACCATCTTGACGCCCCTGTTGTTGAATGGGGCCTTAAATGCTCTGTTTGACCATCACATATTGTCAGTCCCTTCGGGGGCTGACCGTGTATGTCTGAAGCTTTACACTCTGTACTCTGTTGTTTTCTTATTATAAATGTAATTAAATTCTTAAATTCTCTGTGAGTTTAGTTTTCTATTACAGCATGTCGGAATATAGAATTTCCCTGACATTATGAAATTAAACTGGAAAGGCTGGATTGCAGCCCTTTTCACAATAATTATAATATGGCATTTTAGAACAGCAGGCATTACTTACCAGAATACCCATGGATAGTTGCCTTAGATGGGATGACCTATGTAATGTCCCCTGCCTAAAATGTTAAATGTGCTTTGGACATTGATCAGCAATAGTGTAGAATATATTCAATTTGTTTTCAGCGTGCTGCAACGATTAAAAACCACCTGCATGCTGTTTTACAAGGTGGTCATTCCCATGAATGATTTTTTCTTACAGTTACCCCTTAAAACTGTATAGTAAAGTAACCATTCGATGTCAAACACTTGTCAAAATGTGCTGTGATTACATTAAATGGCATGATTAAAAAGGATACCTCCACTTTTCCTTTAAAGTTCAGTCCTTCCACAACAGCCTCCGCCGCTTCCTTAATGGACACTTCGTCTTCCTCTCCAACTGGAACCAGCGGACACAGGGACATGACATGAGTATCAACTTAGTTCATCTTTCACTGTTCCAATGCTGTTTATGAGGACTCACCAGAGAGAATGATGGGATCCACCTCCGGGTAATCTCTCAAGACCCACAGGAAGAGACGAGCCAGGTCCAAAGAGTAAATGAACTGTCTTCTGGGAGTGCCTGAGCCCCAGACCGTCAGGGGCTTCCCCTCCTCTGAAAAAACACACACACACACACACACACACACACACACACACACACACACACACACACACACACACACACACACACACACACACACACACACACACACACACACACACACACACACACACACACACACACACACACACACACACACACACACACACACACACACACACACACAGTCTTGTGACTGATCCAAAATACAGTGAGCTAGGTGAGCAGAGATAGATACTTGTATTGTCCAAACTCCTGAGTTCAGGTCTCTTTTTTTCTTACATAGGAGAATGTGACTTACTCTGAGCAATGTAAGCTTTGTGTATGAGGCCTGGCAGCACATGGCCGTCCTCAATGCTGAAGTTGTCATGGGGACCGAACACGTTAGTGGGGATCACAGCTGTATAGATGGAACCATACTGCTGGTAATATGCCCTGTGACACACACAGAGTTTTACAGATCATGTTTAATACCGTGATTGGGTGAATTTACTTAACATGTTGCTACACTACAAAACCCAATAAGCTGAGTTCCCACCTGTTATGAACATCGATCATTCTCTTTGCATAGGCATAGCCAAAGTTCGACTCATGAGGAGGACCGCTGTGGATCTGGAGCGAAGAAAGTTGAGTGAAGTTAGCTTCAATTGACTTGCATTGAAATTGCAAGCGATTGATTTAAGTGACTGACACACACCAGCTAACAGCACACACATAGAGGTATTTACCATGGTCTCATCGATAGGGTAGGTGGTCTTATCAGGAAAGATGCAGGTGGACAGGCAGGAAACAACCTTTAAAGCCCCGACTTCATGTGCTGCCTGCAGCACGTTGTCATTTATGTAGACATTGTTTCTCTGGAAGTGACAGGTAAATTAGTAACAATAGTCTATGTTAGTGAGTACTTGATCGTCACTTTCTTCGTCGCCTGACACATATTCACTCAAGTAATCTGGTTTCTTCCTCTCTCTTGAAGGGTATCGCTTTTGCTCAAGTGTCTGTGTGTGGCTGTGTACTTCAGGCATAGTATCTGGCACCTGGTCCTTTGTATGTGCTGGACTCACATCAGTACAGCTGTGGCTACTATGGTAGTTTACCACCACCAGTATGACTGTGTGTGAACGAATTGTCTGGAACCCTGTAAAGCGCTTTGAGTATCATGAAAGGCGCTATATAAATCCAAGCAATTATTATTATTATTATTAGTATCTTTACTGGTATTGAAAACTCTATGCTGCAGCTCAAAATCATCATTGACAGGTGTCATGTCAGTCTGTGTCTGTCTCTCCGTGTTTGTTTTGTTGACACACTTCACCAGTCTATGCTTCTGCACTTTTCCAGTGTCAAGAAAATAAACCATATAGGCTGGACTGTTCTTGTTGTATCCAACAAAAATTCCCTTTTCACACCTTGAGTCTAATTTTCTCTTGTCCTGTTTGTAAGCATAACACTCTGAACCAAACTTTTGCATTCTGGACAAGTTAGGTCGTTTCCCTTTAAGCAGTAAGTAAGGCGTCTGCTTTGTGCGGTTGTTAAAACATCTGTTCCTCACTACAGCAGCTGTCTGGACTGCGTACGTCCACAGCTCTTTTGGTAGCTTACTGTCCAATAGCAAACACCTGGCCATGTCAAATAGTGTGCGCCAGTTTCGCTCAGCAGTGCCATTTTGATGTGGCGAGTATGGGGCTGAAGTCTCATGCCTAATGCCATTTCTGCTGAGTAGCGCTTGGTAATGTTTTCCCGTAAACTCAGTACCATTGTCAGACCTGATACACTTTATCTTGCCATATGGCGCTGTGTCGGCAAGAAACTTTGTGTTGCTCTTATTTTTCAGAAAGTACACAAATACTGCACTGGAAAAATCATCAGTAAATGATAATGCATACCTATACCCGTCTCTGGACACTGGGTCTATAGGTCCTGCTACATCTGTGAGCACCAGCTCTAAGGTGCTTTTGCCCTTACATCAGCCTCCCTGTTTCTAGTTTGGGTAAACTTTCCCTGAGTGCAGACTTCACAATGTAGAGCTGACATGTCTGTTCTACCCTTGATTATCATACCAACAACAACATTTAGTAGTTTCTGAACATCATCATAATTACAGTGCCCTAAGATTTCCTGCCATGTCTGCATATCATAGACTCCCTTACATTGGTCTTCACACTCACCATTTACTGTATGTACAGTGGCTTGCAAAAGTATTCATACCCCTTGGAATGTTTCCCATTTTGTCACATTAAAACCACACACATACATTTATTTTACTGGGATTTCATGTGATAGACCAACACAAAGTGGTGCATCATTGTGAAGTGGAATGAAAATTAAATATGGTTTTAATTCTTTTTTAGAAATAAAAAACTGAAAAGTGTGGCGTGCATAAGTATAGCAGGTCAGCGTCAAAACCACAAAGCATCACAATTCAGAATCCCCCAAAGCAATAAAAACTCCTCTGTCTCAGATAACAATCTGTAAACACATTCCAAGCAACCTTTCCTATTCACAGCACACACCCACTCAACTGCCACTTCACCATTATGCCCTCTGGATGCAGGTACAGGTCCCTGTTGTGCCGGAGGGCTCGCTATGGCAAAAGCCTGGTACCTGCAGCCATAGCAGCCCTCAACAAAAGGCCAAGATAAAACACCCCAGTCCCACTCTGTTTATATATTCTGTATGTATGTTTATTTTGTTGTGTTTGTTGTCCATCTGTCTATTGTCTGTCGGCGTGCGGCCCTTAAATGTAATGTGAAGTGGAAAAGAATTTCCCCTTGGGGACAATAAAGTCTAAAGTCTATTCTAGTTTATTAGCAGTCACAGCAGAAGTACAACTTCCTCATACCCAAAAGTCCAGGTTGTATTTCATGTTTTTGAAGAGCCCCCCGACCATAGCAGCCAGGTGAATGACGTGGGTTGGCCGATGTTTTTCAAACACTGCCTTTGTCTCGTCCATGTTCCTGAAGAGAGGCCACAACAACAACAACAACAACAACAACAACAACACAGAGTGAGTAAAGATGCAGAGAATGTCATGTTAGCAGCAGCAGCCAGAGAGGAGAATAGTGTTCTCACATGAGGTTGGCATCTTTGGACGAGAGGAAAATCCATTCCTCCCCCTCCTTGGCCGCCCCCTCCTCTTTGACAACATGCTGTATGGCTCTCCCAACCAAGCCAGATCCGCCTGTCACCAACACCCTCATCGGAGCTGTGTGATTATCCTGAGAGCTCATCTGTACAAAGCAAGTCACAAAAATACACAATAGGGCTCAAACAGAACAAGATCTTATAGGAGTGCAGGGTTGCCACACCTTCTTAAACATCACATTCAAGGATTTTCCACGCCCTAACAGGACCTTACCTTACAGGACCTTACACGTCATAGTTTGAGAAACAAACAACATAGGCACAGGCAGCCATTTGTTGACTATTTTCTGACGTTAAGTAACATAAATGTAAATCAAAAAGAGACTCAGCTTCTATTCTTTCTTTCCTCTTAGTGCACAATTTTTTTTTCTTTTTTTTTCATTTCAAATTAAGTTATTAACAAACCAATGAATAAAATGTTATATTACGTGAGGACTATAATACAATACAACATTTTATGTATATAATATTTTAAAATACAATGTGGTGGCTAATGTGTAACACCATAGGAACCCATGAATATAAAAGAAACAATATTGTAAATAGGCCAAACAGAAAACTTTAGTGACCACAAGCATTGCATTAAGTAGCAGAGAATATCATATGGCACAGACTGGTATAGCGGTCTGTACAGGTGGGTGTGTTGGAGCGCCATGTGCGCAGGTAGATGCCACGTCACTGTACACATACGTGTCTTTGAGTTCTTAAAAAGCGCTTTATAGCCTACGTTCATCTACTATCTACTCTACGTATTATTATTACATTTTCCAGATATTTTAATGCAAAGAAAAACAAAACAATCACTTGACAGGTTTGGCCATCACAACAGACTATAGCAACCCACACTCAAATAACTAACTTATCTTAAATAATGTGAGGCTATATACAACTTGATTGTTGTTACCTGATGTTAACACCTGTGTTGTGCTAACCGTATTAGCCGAAGTTTGCGTTGTATAAATGTATATATGTAAATTGAACCTACATCGCGAGTAAGTTTATGTGAAGGTATTTCATTTCCTCCATAAGGACGCTTTATTGCACTGAAACAACGTTAAATTTGAGATAAATGAATGTGTAAAAGAGTTTGTCTCTCACCGGTTAGCTGTTGAAGTCACACGCCAGAGGAAAAGAGCTGACGTAAAGAGAGGACGTCATTACTTGCTTCCGGTTATGACTTTCAAAATAAAGTTAAGACACATTTCACCAGGGTCACTGAGTGCTGACCAGTAGTGATGGCCAGATGAAGCTTTTTGAAGCCTTGAAGCCTTAAAGCCAAATGGTTCACAAAATGGTTCATTTCTCGAGGCTTCATTTGAACCGATTTGAACACAATTACAACCCCCCCTGCTGGTCAAACAGTTTTAAATAGCCAGATAATTCTATCAATTTGTAATACACTCAATACTGTCCTGCAACAGTGCAGCCATGGGAATGACTGACAAGTAAATAAATCAAGACACCTTAATAAATGCATTTCATGTATTGTTCATGTATTCATTCATATACATACAACTTATATTTTGTTTGATGTATACTATGGGTATGAAACATGATAAAACATATACATCTAATAAATCTATCAATACATATTTTTTGTCAAACTTTGAATTACTCATAATGACAGGAATACTTATTTTCAAACTGTCGCAGTGTTATAAAAAGGTAAGGGGCAGTGAATGTGCTTGTGCAACTTAAGGATTTGATTTTTATTGTGAACATTTGTTCAGACAATTTCCCCTTTTGGAAACAACTTCTCCTGCTTTGGAGAACACTCTTTCACATGGTACAGCGGAGGCAGGGGTGCACAATAAAGTCACAGCAAGTTGATACAACATCCACATCACTCCCAAACCAATAAATCGCCAACACTAACCCGCAAAGTGCGAGTGCATCCACAATACCCGAAGCACTTCTTGAACAAACGAGGCTTCGAACGTCATCAGTCACGTGATTCGCCCTAAACGATACAAGCATCGATACGCGCTTCACCAAAAACTTCCGGGATTACTCGACACACGCTCCGAAGCCTCGGCACATTACGACCTAGATTTATTATACTATCTATGATTACGACCCATCACTACTGACCAGTGTTGGGAACGTTACTTTAATAAAGTAATTAGTTATAGTTACTCACTACTTGTTCCAAAAAGTAACTGAGTTAGTAACTGAATCACTTTATAATAGAAGTAACTAGTTACCAGGGAAAGTAACTATTTGCGTTAGCCTACTGTAAAATAAAAAGTTGCTATAGGCCGGGGGTCACTAACAGGCGGACCGCGGTCCGGGTCCGGACCCAGACGCCGTCCTATACGGACCCGGACCTGTAGTCAATCAATTATTTAAGTATTTAAAATTTTGACGGGGCGCTTCTATTTTGACCGGCGCAGCTTTTCTAGACTTTACGGTACTGGTTTCGCGAATCAGGAAATGCTTTCATGGTTAAGCCATCCCGCCTCCTGCTACTCAGGCAGCCAATCGAATCTGCATTCCCGGCTCAGGCTGGCTCACAGACAGAGACAGTGAGCTATCATGCGAGAGATGTCAGAGAGAAGTGCAAGAATTACGAGAATTTCAGCGAAATAAGTCAGATTAGAGTGAGAAAGACAGCGGGAGGAGAGTGAGAGACAGCTTTCTCTCTCGCTCGCCCGCTCGCTCACCGGCTCCGTGTGTCGCGAGCGAGTTAACGAGCGATCAACAGCTGAGTTTTTTCCTATTATTTACTATCTATGGTTTTTTCCCCTTTTGTAAGACTGGTGAAAACCGGTCAAGGTGCAATCATGTGGACTCTCTATTACCCTGATGTAGACCTATGTGTGAATGACACAGACATAAGATTGACATAATCACCAATCGCCAGCAGCACTGCATCTACTGCCCACAACAGCAACAGGAAAAACATTATTTAAAAAAAAAAATTGTATGTAGTTACAATTATCTACATTTTAAGTTTTACATATTCTTAGTAATGGCAGAATTTATAAATACAGGTTAATTTTTTAGCAAGATATTTGGCAGTAGCCCCCACTAACATTAGCGAAAGCTAGTGGTCATCCGTCCCTCAGTCCAGTTATCTGGCTGCTAGCAAGTTATGTTGTTTTGTTAATTTTTCTATTCATCTTAACTATATTAAATGTTGACCTTTTCTTTTATTATTTTCCCCAGAATGCTCCGATTACATTCTAAAAACACAAAAAAAAATTACTGGGGGGGAAACCCCCAGACCCCCTACAGGGGTTTAGTTTCTGACATGTCACTTTTTCAGAGCTTTTCAAAATTGCAAAATAAAAATCCAGTATTAGACTAAGTGGGAGATTACTATGTTAAACAAACATAGTAGGTATAGTGAAGTTTAGAAATGATACATTGAAAATATTTCTCAAAATTATTTAATTTTTCAAAAATGAATTATATATTTTATCTTTATTTTAAGATTATTATATTTATTTTCACCATTTTATTTTTAAATGCAGCCCTTCTCTATGAAGAGATTAGTTTCAGTTGAGTCACTTAAATAATACATATATCTTCAGTATTATATATCTATAATTATTTAAAAGTGAGAATAAATATTGTTGAAATGTTTTTGAATTGTTCTTTCTATATTGATCTGACAGTCAGTTGTTAATTACATGCAGACGTTGATACAACTACTAGGCTACTTCACTATATATCACACTGAATCACAACGCAAGTTAGACATTATGATGTTCCGGACCTTTTCTTGAGGACATTTTCTCTAACTGGACCTATTTGAATTTTAGTTGAATACCCCTGCTATAGGCCTATGTCAACAAATTAGATTTTTCTGAGCAGTTTTAACAAGTCAGTTGAAATGAGTAGAACAGACAGGTAGGCCTACTTGTAGGCTACATAACCTTCAATATGTATTGCACATGAACAGACAGCAATAGGTTTATCCTGCACTTCAAGTATTTTGCTCTCAACAAACAGGGGCGCAACTACCCACTTTCTGGGGGGTATGCAGGCACTTAGCAGGCGCCCCCGCCCCAATTACAGACTTGCATTTTTAGTTGCATATTAGAGCAGGTGATCAGCTCAACCATGACATGTCTGCCTGCACTGATTCTCCCAAAAGTAAAGGACACAGTGAATAACAGTTTGGTCATCAGAAATAAAACTATACTGGGCATTTAGTTTGTTGTGGCCTCACTAGTGTCAGGCATGCATACTCATAAGACATGAAAAAGGTGACATGTCCGAAAACACACCCCTTTAGGGGGGTCTGGGTAGCCTGGTGCTACCAGACCATCGTACTTCATTTCATTTGTACAGAAGGTCTGGCAGTGCTGTAATTGGCAAACGTTCACTCATGGAGGCGGGTGTCTGTTAAAGTTTAAAACTATTGGATCTGCCCAGTGCCACTCTGGATTAGCCAACCAATCGCATAACGTTTGGTCGTCACGTGTGTCATGAGCCGGCTTCTGGCAACTGAAACTGGAGCGCGACTTCGACGTCATCGTTCTCAGCCACTCGCTCTGTTCGCTGATTGGACCGGCTGTCGAATCTCCGGCAAAACTGGGAAATGGGCTGTACACCCAGACTGACTACTGAAGGGAAAATAAAATTTGGCCGGAAGTAGGCGGGCGGGCGGAGCCAGGCTAGGGTCTGGGGTTTTCCCACCCAGAATTTTTTGTGATTTGAACATGTAAAATGGGCAATTTGGTGTACTCTGGTGAAGAGAATTAAAGAAAAATAAAACTTTTATTTCAGTTCAAATGAATAGTAAAATGAGCCAAACAACTTATTCAGCCAACCTTCTTGACTTTACCCATACAGCGTGTGTAGGTATTTACTAAGAAAAACGTTAAAAAAACAGCTCAGAAAAACGGTTAAATTGGAAAAACCAGCTAGTTGATAAAACTTTTTTTTCAAGTGAATGAGAGAGAAAAGGCATTAAATAAGACAAAAAAACTTAGAGCCACCAATCTATCGCACCAAATTCCATTACAATAAACTATTATATACTCTCTCTCTCTCTCTCTCTCTCTCTCTCTCTCTCTGTCAGGCAGGCAGGCACAGTATCTATAGATGCTTTCAAGCAGAGCCCCCATCCACCCTCTGCATGTAAAAGATTCCAACCCCCTTGTATGTCTGAAATGTTGCACCCGGATGCTGCTTTGCAGGTTGATCCAATGGGTGCCCGGGATGCTTTTCATGACAGTAATGGAGTAGGCAGAAATGTGCCATTGCTTTATAGTTGCTTGTTTCCTCTAGTGTGAGATGTTACATTCCAGAGCCATTTTCCACACAGATTTTTAAAATCACTCTTTCCTGACAAAAAAAAAGAAAAGCTTCTTTAGGTATTGTTCTTCATGCTTCCTGTAATACTGTATGTGTAACTTACACACTATTCAAACCGATCCTGAATTGTAATGCTTTGGGGGATTCTGAATTGTGATGCTTTGTGGTGCCCCCCACCCCCACCCTTCCTTAGCATTGTACATTATACTTAGCATTGTACAACATACTTCAAACACTATACATGTACATAAGCCCTGCAGCTCACCCGCAGAAAACATTTCCTCAGAAACATTTTTTTGTCGTTACACTCATAGCTCCAAAGAAAAACCTATTGTTCTAGTTGGGCTTACACTATACCTGGGAATCTTATCTACTGTCTGATCAGGACCTTGACATAATCTCTTTAGACTGAGATGCAGCAAATCCATCATCTTGTTCAGTGAATTGGAAACAGAAACTAAGACAAACTTAACCTCAGTTAACCTCTCTCTCTCTCTCACACACACACTCACTCTCTCACACTCACTCACTCACTCACTCACTCACTCACTCACTCACTCACTCACTTACACACACACACTCACACACACACACACACACACAACTCAGTCGTGCGCTGGAATGGTGCAAAATATGATAATAGTGGGAAACAGGTGAGTGTGTTGTTTTGGCGCTGACCTGCTTTACTTATGCACGCCACACTTTTCAGTTTTTTATTTCTAAAAAAAAATTAAAACCATATTTAATTGTCATTCCACTTCACAATGATGCACCACTTTGTGTTGGTCTATCACATGAAATCCCAATAAAATAAATGTGTGTGGTTTTAATGTGACAAAATGGGAAACATTCCAAGGGGTATGAATACTTTTGCAAGCCACTGTACATACAATAAATGGTGAGTGTGAAGACCAATGTAAGGGAGTCTATGATATGCAGACATGGCAGGAAATCTTAGGGCACTGTAATTATGATGATGTTCAGAAACTACAAAATGTTGTTGATGGTATGATAATCAAGGGTAGAACAGACATGTCAGCTGTACATTGTGAAGTCTGCACTCAGGGAAAGTTTACCCAAACTAGAAACAGGGAGGCTGATGTAAGGGCAAAAGCACCTTAGAGCTGGTGCACACAGATGTAGCAGGACCTATAGACCCAGTGTCCAGAGACGGGTATTGGTATGCATTATCATTTACTGATGATTTTTCCAGTGCAGTATTTGTGTACTTTCTGAAAAATAAGAGCGACACAGTGCAGGCAACAGAAAAGTTTCTTGCCGACACAGCGCCATATGGCAAGTGTATCAGGTCTGACAATGGTACTGAGTTTACGGGAAAACATTACCAAGCGCTACTCAGCAGAAATGGCATTAGGCATGAGACTTCAGCCCCATACTCGCCACATCAAAATGGCACTGCTGAGCGAAACTGGCGCACACTATTTGACATGGCCAGGTGTTTGCTATTGGACAGTAAGCTACCAAAAGAGCTGTGGACGTACGCAGTCCAGACAGCTGCTGTAGTGAGGAACAGATGTTTTAACAACCGCACAAAGCAGACGCCTTACTTACTGCTTAAAGGGAAACGACCTAACTTGTCCAGGATGCAAAAGTTTGGTTCAGAGTGTTATGCTTACAAACAGGACAAGAGAAAATTAGACTCAAGGTGTGAAAAGGGAATTTTTGTTGGATACGACAAGAACAGTCCAGCCTATATGGTTTATTTTCTTGACACTGGAAAAGTGCAGAAGCATAGACTGGTGAAGTGTGTCAACAAAACAAACACAGAGAGGCAGACACAGACTGACATAACACCTGTCAATGATGATTTTGAGCTGCAGCATAGAGTTTTCAATACCAGTAAAGATACTGATGTGAGTCCAGCACATACAAAGGACCAGGTGCCAGATACTATGCCTGAAGTACACAGTCACACACAGACACTTGAGCAAAAGCAATACCCTTCAAGAGAGGAAGAAACCAGATTACTTGAGTGAATATGTGTCAGGCGACGAAGAAAGTGATGATCAAGTGCTCACTAACATAGACTATTGTTACAGAGTAGCGTCTAACATACCTTTAACATTCCGAGAAGCTGTAACCTCACCCCACTCAAAAGAATGGGTTAATGCAATGGATGAGGAGTTACAATCATTAAAAGAAAATGACACATTTACCCTTACAAACTTGCCAGAGGACAAGAAAGCAGTGGGGGGTAGATGGTTGTATGCTATTAAAAACAATGCAGATGGATAAGAAAAGTACATGGCACGCTATGTTGCCAAAGGATACAGTCAGAGGGAGGGTGTGGATTATGAGGAGACTTTTTCTCCTACTGCTAACCTGACTAGTATCAGAGTCTTGATGCAAAAAGCGGTGCAAGAAAACTTGATCTTACATCAGATGGATGTCAAAACAGCCTACCTACATGCACCAATAGATTTTGATATTTCTATGGAACAGCCAGAAGGTTATGAGGTAAAATCTGGCACAGATACAAAGTTGGTATGCAAGCTGAAGAGGTCGCTGTATGGACTTAAACAATCAGGCAGGAATTGGAACAAGTTACTGCACGAGTATTTGAGTGAAAACAACTTTGTGCAAAATCCTTCTGATCATTGTGTTTACACAAAGGAGACAGAAAAAGAAAAAGTGATCATCTTAATATGGGTTGATGACATATTCATTGGTGCCAGTGATGAAAACGCACTGAAGGTTGTGAAGGAGATGCTCTCAGCACGATTTAAAATGAAAGACTTGGGAAAACTCAGGCATTTTCTGGTATAAAGCAGCCCACTGTTGCATTGTCGACTTGTGAGGCAGAGTATATGGCGTTAGCGTCTACTACACAAGAGGTAATTGTACCTAGCTCAGCTGCTAGACGGCATTGACAGACATCAATACCCAGCTCCTAAAGTGTATGAGGATAACCAAGGTGCAATAGCTCTAGCAAAAAATCCTGTGAACAGACAGAGGTGTAAGCATGTTGACATAAAATATCTTTTTGTGAGGCCAACTGCGGGTGATGGGAAGATAAGTTTGAACGTTTGCCCCACAGAAGAGATGGTAGCAGATGTGATGACAAAACCTGCAACACAGTTTAAGTTGATTAAATTTATAAGGTTCATGTTTGGAAACTAACCATGTATGTGAAGTAATGTGTAAACCTTAATGTTTTTGTTTTGTTATCAAAGTATGTACCAATGTGAGAGCAAGTGGGGGTGTTGAGATGTAAAAGTATATGCCCTCCATTGTCACAATCTGTTGTATTTACTTTGTTATACAGAATATGCTGTATGCAGTGTTGTGTGTACAGCGGCAGCCAATAGGATGTCCGTGAATAGACATGTGACCTAGGAGAGGTCAAGTGAGCATGCGTTTAATAAACGACTGCAGTTACAGTCAAACAGCAATGATGCCGCACTGTGTGTTATTTCTACATTTATTATATTCGGCCTAGCACTGGGTATGCACGTCAGGATCGTTGAGCGAACCATCTCTGCTAACATTACCCCGTTACTGGTTATTTTAAACGGCGTTATTCCCAACACTGGTGCTGACCATAGATAGTATAATAAAGGTGCTGACAGGATTTAAAGAGCGGCCTCAGGGTATTATAATTATGCTGCTGTGCAGACATTTCATTTGTTAGAGTGGTATCTCAGAACATTACCATCTTGATCTGTGTTTGTTTTGGTTTTGTGTTTGAAATCCACATTCCTGAGCTATTTGGAGTTATGCAATGGCATTTAACAAATTATTGTAGCATTAAAGCAGCAAATTCTGTCTTCTCTAAATACCAAAAATACAATTATTTAAATCCATGAAAACTGAATTTTCATTCTGTAAGTAAAAAAATAAGCTTGAACCATACAAACGTAGGCTTATTGAGTGTAGTCAAATAACAAAAAAAGTGTTTCTCCTTCCACCTTTTATTGAGGTTTTATTGAGTATGTGTAAGATTATACTGCCACCCCAATACAACTACAGTGGAATACATTTCGTTTGTGATGCTTAAAAAACGGGATTTTGAAAATGCAGCAACAATGTTTTTTTTTAAGCGATTGTACTCGGGATAATCCAAAGACTTCCCTGTAACCAAATTCCTGTCCTACTGAAACAGTCCTTCATTTTCACCAGACACTTGAAAGCATTAAAGTCTTTCTCACAAAGGTTGATCAGTTTAACTTGTTTTAACTCGACGTCATTGAAAAAGAGGATCACCCCTCAATTGATCTTTCGAGGTTAAATAAAGGAAAATTAGTTTAAGTAATACAACCCATTAATTCCACCAAAAACATGTTTATTCATGGTCTAAATAGTTACTGTACATCTACGTATCATTTCAAATCAAAGGCAAACAAAACATTCACTTCTTTATTTTGCAAAACATCACAGGAGAGAGAAAAAAAATAAAAACTTTTGAACATTTTTTTATTTTTATTTTCATTTAAACTGGACCCCGACATCTTGCTCTGCTGGGCTCCGTCTACTGAGGTGAGGAGAACCTACCGAGGAAGAGGATGGACTTGGTCTTGTTGTGCCGGATGAAGAAGAGGAAGGGGTGATCGGCTGTGAAGTGTTCCTCCCTGAACATGCAGAAGGATACCATGCCGGCGGTGGCTGCAGCCGCCTCCGTCCCCTCCTCGTTCACCTCCACAAAGGCCTTGTGGGCCACCGTCGACAGGAAGAGCCCCCCTTGGCCGTTCATGCCGGACAAGTCTGCCTTGCCCGCACAGAAGGCGTCCGTCATTCCCAGTTTGCCCAGAGGCTCGTTGAGCTCGTAGTCGTCCTCCAACTTGAACCTGGGCAGGTGAACGATGACGTCGACATATTCCATGTGTTCTCTGGTGGTCCATTCGTCCAGCTGCGCCCGTGTTAGCTCCTTCTGCAGCTGAGGGGGGTGGGGGGGAAATCAAAATAATACTTTATCAATGCATCCGTAGCTCTCGTGAAAATCAAGATTTGCAAGAGAGACCCGAGTAAAGAAAAACAAATGTAAACACACCCAAACGAGCAGAAGCACGTACAGCTTCATTGGCAGCCACAGTAATCAATCAAGCAATATATTACACATATTTGCATGTGGTTTTCCTGAGACAAAGCAGAATTTACAAATGGAATACAATATGCAAAATGTAGATGTAAATTTAGAGTTATTATTCTAGAGTCTATTTCCAAGAGAGGACATGGTTCCTAATTTCTGAATTAATTTTCCTTCTATATTAATTTAATTTTATATTCTATATTAGATAACCTGCAAGTTTACTTTAAACAGCATTCCTTTATTTTGTGGGCCACTTTGAGGCAAAGGAAGTCCATAACAAGCTGGAAAACACATACCATATTATCACAAGCAAGATTTTCATGTCTAAAGGGTCCAAAGGTTCTTTGTGACAAATTAAATATTCTGCCTAAATTTGATAATCTGGGACAGGTGACATTGTAATCTGGGACAGTTGTGTTAGCCTTTAAAAAAAAAGCCTAAATCACTGTATTTTCTGCAGTTTAGCCTCAATCTCAACAAGTCCTATACAAGCATTGTGGGTTTTTAAACTTTGTTAGATAAGGAAATAAACACATTTGAGTTTAGGTGTCCCAGATTGCCCAATGTCCCAGATTACCCGAATTCACCCTAAATTACGCATATCAGCAGCAAAAAAATAATAAAAAACAAAACAAATTGAATCTAGCAGCTTTTAAGGTTTGCCTGTGGAGTTTCAGACCTCTACATGCGCTCTGGAGCAGTTGTTCTATGAAATGGGTCCCCCGCTTTGTTTGTATCGCTCTTGTTTTGGTGAACACTGAATGTAAACAAAACGTTTTGTTTGTTCCAAAAAAACTTTCACGGGACCCCATTTATGAAAGAACTAAAGTGAAGAACTGAGGAACTGCCTGAATCTTGGTTTTTTTTAGGTGGTGCACTGTACCTTGAGCAGAGGGTCCGAGCCCTTATCACACTCCTCGGGCAGAAGGATCAACATACTGAGCTCATCGTCCACGTACGGCAGCTCCAGGATCTGCAAACCGTGCTCAGGAATGTAGTTGAAGGACATCTTCCTCATCTGGTACATCATCTGGACTGTCTTTTCCTCATTCTGATGCACCATGAAAAAACACACCCAAACACAAATCAATGCACTATTATGTTTCTGAAGATGGTGTGAACCACATCTGGAGTCAAACCGTGTTCCTCTACCCAAACTGCAAACCACAAATCCGCCCTCACCTTGTTGACTTTAAATGGCATCTCTTTGGTGTTTGCCCCATCGAAGCGGTGCATCCAGTTGCCCTTGAAGTAGATGGCGTTAACCAGAGCCAACCTGGTCATAGTACTGACTGTTCCCTGCTTGAGGAGATCTTTAATCTTATCTGAAAGGAAATGAAAGACAAAGCAATCATTGAAAACAGAGGAGGATGCCTTCCATTGATTGCTGTACGACGTGGGCCGTAGCTTTTAATTTGCCGGCTATCAAATTCTAAAGATATAACAGAATCACTGCTCCCACGAAGTGCAAGGCTGCTGCCATTTAAGATGAAAACATAGCTAATCATTTGTTTACTCCCTCGACTGTGGATGGTGCATTCAAGATCTGGCATAAAAAAGGCTTAAAATGCATCGGTGATTTATTTATTAATGATCTATTTGTTAGTTTTTCTCAATTGACAAAAAATTTTGGTATAGAAAAGACTCATTTTTTCCGATATCTGCAAATCAGGAATTTTACGCAGAAGTTTATTCCCCAATTCCCTCACAAACCGCCAGCCAATCATGTCGATTTGTTTTTTTCTGTAAACCCCACATTAAAAGGCTCAATTTCTGTGTTTTTCAACCTTATTTCGAAGTTGCATAGCCCCTCATTAGCAGCTATAAGAACTCTGTGGGAGCAGGACCTTGGTTCTGCCTTCACAGATCACATGTGGGATTCAGTCCTGGATCAGATACATTCTACCTCCATGTGCGCCCGACATGCTCTTGTGCAATTTAAAGTAGTACATCGTATCCACATGTCTAAAACTAAATTAGCTCGTAAGTTCCCCGATGTAGACCCGACCTGTGATAGCTGTAAGAACGCACCGGCATCACTTTTTCACATGTACTGGTTGTGTCCCACCTTGACTGAGTTCTGGACATCAGTTTTTCAAACAATTTCTGAAGTACTGCAGTATCAAATAGAGCCGAACCCTTTTACTGCAATTTTTGGCATTGCTCCGAATCCGGGCTTGCCTAAAGTGAAGCTGAAGGTACTGGCCTTCACCTCGCTACTTGCTCGTAGGGCTATATTACTCAAGTGGAAAGATCCTGCTCCTCCTTCCCACTCACATTGGATTAAAGACATTATGTCATGTATGAATCTAGAGAAAATACGTTATATTACCCAGGGATCCGAGATTAAATTTGACAAAATTTGGCGTCCCTTCATAGATTATTTTGAAAAACCAACTACAATAATACAGGAGTAGCTACCCCCTCCCCTCTTTTTATTTATTTTATTTGTTCATCGATTGTTTATTTTTGTTTTTTGTAGCGTGTATTTCGTCTATGTAATTTTCTAACATTGTGTATTGTTTTTTTTTTCTTTTCTTCTTTTTCTTTGTGTGCTGCAGGATTGGTTGTGGGTGGGGGTGAGATGTGGGAGGGGTGTATTCGGGGGGAGAAAAAGGGGAAAAAAATTAATCATTGTATTGTATTTGCTTTCCAAATTTTTTTTTTATGAATAAAAAAACCGTTGAAAGATGAAAACATATATTACACAGTATTCTGAATACTGCCACTGTGAACAAATATATAAAAGGAGCCAGTAGACAGGGCCTATTTTCTGGAAAAAACTCAAAAGTTTCCGCAAGCGTATATAGCTTAGTGGGTAGCACCACTGACTTTAAGGAGTTAGACTGAGCAAGCAGAGAATATCTGACTTTGGTGTCGAAAATTTAGATTTTTTAAATCTTTAAGCAAATTCAATTATCAAGCATAATTTTATTTGATCAATTTTGCTAACTTGAAGAAGTGAGACACCAACCTCACTTCTAGTGGCTCAGCCCTCTGCTTATTTTTTCTGTATGTGGCTCTCAGTGAAAAAAGTCTTGTCCAAATCAAGATGTAAATTCTCACTTTCTGTCTGCTGCTCGACCCAGCTGTTGATCTCGGCTCTGCACTCCTCTGGAGCCCCGATGAAATCCACAGCCTTCAGGTCGGCCTGGTAGTGCTTCTGTGTGGCTTCCAGGAATTGCTGCAGAGAGCGTATAACATCTCAGCATTGCAGTCGTGTACAAGTCAAATCATAGTGTCTGTGTGAGAGCTCACCGGGAGGAAGTCAGCAGTGTTTTCTCCGTAGAGACGGTTGGCTAGTTTCAGGATGAAAGATGCTGATGGTGAGTTGATCTCGGAGTTCAGAGTCCCAAAGTCTGCGTGGACGCCTTCGCCGGAGCTGAACGAGAGGGCCTGTGTGCAAGTTTGCAACAACAGATTTTATTCAGGGATCGATATGAATTGTGTTACAGAGGGTGAAAAGGAAGCTGAGAGCAGTGGAGGTTAGCACATGTCACATGAGCACATGCTGCTGTGACAGCTAATACAGTATTTGGACAGTGGAGACTTAAAATGTAAAAAATAATCCTTAAATTGATGGTCAGTCGAGCCAGCCATCTGGATCGGCAGGTCATAGGATGTGTAATGCTGTCTGGCCTTTATTCTGTAAGTGATGTGTCATCCTATTTCTGTCACACTTACAACATATTCATGAAAATAAAGTAGAGGAACAAGGAACAAATGTCTCCGAAGATGCCTAAACATTGTCCAATCAAACGGGTTTCATGACCGACTGAGGCCTCAACTGCCACTCACTGGGAACAATGAGCCACTTGTTTCAGAAGCCTCATAGTTCTCTGAGGCAAGGCAAGTTTATTTATATATAAAGTTTATTTATATAGCAAAATTCAAACACAAGGCCATTCAAAGTGCTGAGGTCAAAGTACAGGTTTCTTTACAGACTACGCCTGTTTCCAGACACACCTTTTTAGTCCGAGTGTAGATAAACTACTGGGCCTGTCACCTGAACTTCATAACTCAATAGTTTTATTGTACGGTGACTGTATTTCACAATGTGTAATGAAGGAACACACAGTTGACGGTTGTCAGGTGACGTATAGGAGGTGCAGTGTGCTGACCTTTTCCATCTGAGCAGCAGTGTCTCCCTTGGCGCCCAGGTAAACCATAGCCAGGGCCGAGCTGATGCTGAGCGGGGAGAAGAAGATGTTCCCAGAGGGGTTGGCTTGGCTCAGAGTGCGGAGGAGCTCCAGAGCAAAGTCTGTGTTTGAGCTGCTGATTGAAGACATGATGACTGATGATTTGCAAGTTTCCTGTGAGGAGAAAAAAAATCAGGCATTTTAAATGTAGGCCCATTCCTACAGTGTTGTTGAAATTGAAGCAATTTGTTACAATAACCTCTGAAGCATTGTTTGGACAACAATGCGAGGCAGGGCATTGTATATTGCTATTATTGCTGGATTAGATTAGATGTTTTTTTTCTAGAGTATTGAGATATTAAGCTGTGAGGAAATAAAACATCTACATTTGATACACTTTAAAAACACAGTAGAAAGAAGGCAAGTAACCGATTTGTTTTTCGATTTCACAACCTGTTAAACTCTCAAGTTCATATTTGTGTAACTATACAGTAAAGAAAAATTTTAACTGTATGCAGTTGAAAAACAAATTATTGAATACACTTTTCACACAAAGCACCCCCCCCCCCCAACTATTTTGTACATATGCCTATGGCTCTGTTGCAATTTTACATCATTTGATAATGACACTTAAATCACTGCATCATTTAAATGATCTTGCACAACATCAAATCAACCTGCACACCCAGGACCACCATGGTTTATTCTCTTCGATTACGGGCAATTTGACAGATAGCTGCAACTTTTTACATCTTACACTTCGGACAGTTAAACCCATAAAAGTCCAATGAAGTAGCCTATTGTATCTGACTGGTATCGTGTGACCAAATGGCTGCGATCAGATACCCGGAAATGAACCCGAATCCATTGTTAAATAGCAAACTGGATGGTGTGAAATAAATGCGTAATCATCATGTCAGAATCAACAACAACATTCATGACTCAGTGCGTGTTCATCACAGGCCTGTAAGCCCATAGTGTTACCTGATCGTCCTGCTCGCACCAGCTCAACGCCTGACAAAGTGAAAGTAAAACGTAAAGACAGGCACTAGTCCGGAAAGATCGCCTCAAAACAGACCAACCGCAAAGTCCTGGGGCGGTGCAGCTGCTGGCTAAATCCAGGGGGACACCGCTGCTCATTTATATGGAACACAAACTGTGCGTTTGTGACTGGCCGCTGTGTCTGTGGGTGTGACGCGTGATTGGGCGATCACTCACTGACTGGTGACAAATAGCCTAGGCTACATAGCATTATGCTGAGGAAGAAAAAAAAAAGCATGGACCCTAGTCTGTCAGTGAGAGTGCTGTGTGTGGGTGTGGGTGTGGGGACATATAAACTTCCCACAAGTTTTTTTTTTTTTTTTTTCTGCTGGGTGGCTGCAGTAGGCTATTTCAAACTCCCCCTGCAGAACCCCACCCATGTATATATATAAAAAAAAAGACAAAGACAAAAAGTCACATTTATCCTAATATGCCTTTAATTGGTTCACTTATTAGCCGCCTATTATCGCTTTACTATAGCTTTATACATTACATTTCATGAAAAACCCTTATCTACACTGTGTAACATCGCATTTATTCTGTCCCAAAACTATTTTGTGTTTAGATATCAAAAATTTGCTTTTAGAATATTATAAACCCCCTAAATGTCCAGGGATAATCTGGTTTTCCCTATGCAGCACCAGTTATCTGTGATCTACAGGGAAAATATTTGTTTATAAAATATTGCCTGAAATCTTCTGTCTCTCTATTATAGCCTAAGTGTTTGATAAAAAGTATTGTTTGTACTGTTGGATCTTAATTTTACTGAAGGAGTCTCAGTAGGCCTACTTTCTCCAAAATTATTCAGATGTTACTTCATCAAGGGACAGTGGGATGACAGTGACGATATTGTATTGCCACCCCTTTTCATAGGATAATATCCAAGGGTTGAACAAATGAGCCCTATTTGAATAATTCAAAACTAGTTATTTGACATCACTTTAAGTACCAAACAATTCTTATTAGTTTAATGTAGTTTAAGTATGTGTTGTGTAAAATTGACTATATTTTGTATTCATATATAAACTATATGGGCTTGTAGAGCCAAGATAGATTAGATGTTGATCTTTGGAAACATTTCCTGTGTGCTATATAAGGTGTGTCCGTGTTATTTACAATGCAGAGATCACATCTTGTCTCCACCCGCCACAGAGGCTAATGTTACAGCCTGAGCAACCACTTTAGAGTGATAAACACATATGATTAATGGCAACCTTTGGACTCCAGACCGCACTGTAATATAACCACTTCCCTATATACTTACCCACAAGCCATTCCTATTCATTTCTTTTCCTAATATGACACTTGAATTCTGGTGCTTATATGCTAAAAGAACATTACTTTATTTCAAATCACGAACAATGAATAACTACTAGCGTAACCCCTTGCAGTTACATGTTTCGTCTTATCTCACAGGTGCTTTATTTTATAATACCAAGTTTTATTTTTTTCTTTGTCAATCAGTTTGTTCCCAATGACTTCATATATTTGTTTTCTATTTTTTTTATTTTCAAAAATACCATTTTGACCCCAGTCAAAAGCTTACAATTCCTCCTCTTCAGTTTTGATAAATGGACCAATTTATTGGTAACTACCAATTGAAAAATCTAAATTTAAATCTTATTTTGACAAGGGATCATACTGAGACCTAATAAGAATGTAATTGGCTTTGTCCAGCAGACCTTACTTCTCAAAGAAATTGGACGCTATCACTTTAATACCTAAGCACTTAAGCACTTTAGTTCTTAACTTAGTAATTAAATACTTTAGCACTTAAGCACTTAGTAATCAAACACTTAAGAACTTAGCCCTTCATTTGTAAAGTCCCCCAACTTCTGTTCTGTGATGAGTGGCATTGTTTATTGCTTGTCTGTTTGTTTTGCTCTTTTATTGTTATTTTTCTTATTGATTGATTGTGTTGATTGTGTTTAACTTACAGTTTATCCAACCTCAACTTGCCAAAGGGGCTATGTATAGAAACATCTACTGACTACAATCTTGCATATTTAAATGTTAATGTTGATCATGACGCACCGTCCCTGTTTTAGATGAATTCATCTGAAATCTGGATAATCAACAGAAAAAAATAAACAAAAAATTACCTCAAAAATAAATATTTTTAACTAGTTCCAAAAATGCTTCAGCCCACTCAGTGCTTACGGTAATAAGAACATGCGTGGACTAATATATTTCTGAAAATTATTTTCATTCAACCTTCATTTACAAATTGAGAGATCATTGAGGGATGACCATGGGGGTGACCCTCATTTCCGAAACCTTGATATACAACTGAATAAGATGGTCAGCTAAGTTGTAGCCTATTGATTTGCCATTTGATTTTAATGCCCCTCATTTTGGCTTCAGGGGCCCAAAATCAGTGTAAACAAACCCCAATGCACGTGCAAACAAAGGGTTTAACATATGTATTCCACTAGAGGGAGCCAGAGAGATTTGCCAGCATAAAGCAAGAGGTCTTGTTCTTGTTTGGAGAGCTTTCGTCTTCAGTCAGTAAACACATGTGATGCATCTGAACATGATAAAGATCATCATCCCAGAAAGATAGGACAAGTTAAATAAGTGATTGTTTTATATCCCCAGAGCTTGTCCTCCAAGCTCACTTAGCGGCCTCCATGGCCGTTATTATCACAGTATGGGTACAGTCATCTACTTCTGTATTTAGAGCTTGAGTGAAGAGGTCTCACCCATCTTTATAATGACTGTCTTCAACTTTTTACAGACTGTACCTACGTAACCGACCAAGAATGCACTGGTGGCCCACTCCTCTGTTCAGTATGTTGTATGTTACACTTGACAGAAAGACAGGCTTGTTGACACAGGATCAGACAGTCTGTTCATAAATCTCATTGTTGTCTTCGTCAAGTGCCAAATGAAAATGTAGCGGACTGCCACAAGCAGCAGGGGACTGAGTTGTGTGAGTGTGTGTGTTTGTTTGTTTGTGTGTGTGTGTGTGTGTGTGTGTGTGTGTGTGTGTGTGTGTGTGTGTGTGTGTGTGTGTGCACATTGTTTAACTTATTATACCTTTGTCCTTGGGAAGACACATGCAGGGCCCAGTTAAACAGTTTTAAACTGTCAGGGACCATGGCTTATATGATCCCCTTTCCTTACTAAACAAATAAAGGCTGTATCCCCTAAAGCCTGTTTTCCAAGACATGGGCAGCCAAAACACAGGCTAGGAAAAAAGAGAAGGCTGTATAAGCTTGAGCTATGGAAAAAACACGAGAGACAGAGAGTAAACAGACACAATGTGATGAGTTATTTGTTCCACAACAACGTTGTGTGTCGTCGTAGGTTCTAAAACAGCGTATCTGTAAACTAACATGAATTTATGAGACTTCAAATAAAACTTGATCCCATCCCTGAGATGTCCTTTGTAGTCTGAGTTCTTGACTGAGGTTACAAAGATTGAATGTTCACTGAATTACTTTGCCTTTAAAGATAAATAAAAGTAATATTAGGGCACTCTTTTGCTTTCTTTTCCAGAGTGAAATGAAAAGATTAATATCAACCTCATGCCTGTACATAAAAGCGGCTATAATCATATAGGGGAGAACGGGGTAATCTGAGCCACTTTTTACATTTGCTCCCCTCTAAGCGAGCTAAAATGATTTATCACTCAAATTTACACATTTCCCATTAATTCAGGATGTTTCCTAGAAATGGGCATTAGCAGATTTTTTTCAAGACAAAGTGCAGTGAAAATATGATTGTTTTAAAAAAAGTTGTCATGTGGCTCACTTTACCCCAGCTGTGGGGTAAACTGATCCACTTACTTTTTCCACTCTGAAACTACCATAACAACACATATTGTAACAGTAAGATTCCTGAAAGCTAGCCACACATTCCAGAACTAATGTCGGACTAGTAAAAGAATGATGGGGTTTGGTCAATTAAGCAAAGCAAATTTAATAAAACCCTTGAAAGTAACTCTGAACAAAATCAAATACAACATATTATAATTCAAAAGGTTTTAATAAGATTCAAATGAAAGATAGAACCAGTTAGATTAGAACACAGTCTGGGGGTCAGAACACAGGACCCTTAGAGCCAGCTAGGGTCTGGGGGTCAAAGCATAGGAAAATCAGAACCATCGAGAACAGCCTGGGACTCGGAACACAGGAGAAGACCCAACTGGATTATAACATCAGCCTGTCATACTCTACAACTAGGCCTACTCTACATTCCAGCCCTGAATGTTACAGGGAAAGATGAGAAGGTGCTCTTTCCATGTGGTTGCCCAAGGTCGTCTTCCTGGTGTATTTCCTTGGCATGATGGCTTTTCTACAATGTGTATGACATTAAAATAAAACATATGTCATGTAATATTACTTTAAAATATGTTTAAGACTAAACTTAACTTGTGCCTCATGGTGGGGGAACGTGAGACAGTGGCTCACTTTCCCCCACAGGATTTGGCTCACTTTCCCCCACCACCACAATTTGAGAAAAAACTACCTCTCTTAGCATTTCAGGCTAATCTTCAGTTATCAGCATCACATGGTTCATCAACACGTATGATAGAAGTTTTTCTACATGAATACATTTGCTTTGGCACAACAGTTGATTAAGTTGACAGCAAGAAAATTTACTTTTACATGCAAAATACCTATTTTGGTGAAAAAAACATGCTTACCACAGCACCATGAGGTCCTCTCTTTCAGGGCCAAGGGGAAATGAGAGGGGCTTGAAAACATATATCTCACATGACCACAAATGTTTTCCGTTGCCTAGATACAGGGGGTGGCTCACATTACCCGATGCCTCAGATTCCCCCGTTCTCTATGTTTACATTAACAATGCATCAAATGACAAAGCCAAAATGGTAACAAGTTCACCATATCAACCTAAAATGTGATAGGTAAAGTTTTCTTTTTTCTTAAGATATTCTTTTGGCATTTTTATGCTTTATTGATAGTGTAGAGACAGAGAGGGGAGTGACATGCAGAGAACGACCGCAGGCTGGAATCGAATCCGGGTCTGCTGCTGGCCGAGGCCCATGGTGGGGACGCCCTACCAACTGAGCTAAGGGCGCCCCGTGATAGGTAAAGTTTTAACCTTGATACTGTCACCTTGATTCCAATTTCCAACACCTGTTTTAGCCTAATTGTATACGTTTTAAGAGAAAATATTTGGACCAAAAGTAATGACTAAAAGTTGACTTCAATGTAATGAGTTTACCAAGACTAAAACTGGACCAAGGTTTGAGTTTTCGCCGACGTAAACTAGACTAAAACTATGAAGGATAAAACATGACTTAAATGTAACTTAACTAAAAAGCATTTTTTTATTTAGATTAAAACTTAAGATAAAAATGACACCAAAATTAGTGCTGCTGTGCAGTAAAGCAGCCAAAGTCAATATTCTTACATTAACAATGCATCAAATGACAAAGGGAAAATTGTTCCACAAAATGAACATAAATTATTGCAGGTTTTAGTACAGAGATGTTAGTCAAGAAGTGTTTAACAAAACAAGCAAGACAAGTGCACATGGTGATCTTTAGAGGTGATGGTAGGTTTACTCTTAAACTTTGGACACAGCGCGGCTAACTGTCTCCCCTCTACTTTTTATGATAAACTACGCTAACCACATCCAGTGAAGTGGCTCTTACCAAGAGACTGAACCAAACAGCAAACCGTGCAGTGCAATTGAAAACTATAATCCAAAAAAAGATGCAGATTTGGATGAAAATTCTGTGTAGGTTCATCACCTGGTCATCGCCTGGAGTCATTTGATTATTTTTCAACGCGAGAGATTTTAATTAGTCAAGGAACATTTGCGCAGTGAAGCTCAAATGTTCATGCACGGAGGTTTAATGAGGGCGAGTTCTGCATCTGCGAGTTAAATGTGTAGGGGTGTGTCTATATCTGCCTGAATACAGGCTGGACACACGGTGAATAGTTCATGACATATCACCAGATACGACCTCAGCTGCATGTTCATGGCACTGGCCTTCCACTTAATGCATAACTCTAAAGTTTATACTCCCCTTAAGTGCAATTAAATAGGGTGTCACATATTAGATACCGATTCTTGAGCAATTCAGCTGCCCAGATTGAATCAACAGGGGGGCGAAAACTTTTCCCCCAGCTCTTTTTTCTGTTTGCTCAGATTTCTCCAGTTGCGTCAAAGAGACGCTTGTCTTTGCAGAATAACATCAGAAATTAATACCACATCATATACCTAACAGTGCTGCTATGTGCAAACGTGCATGGTAACCTCAGCTTTAGGGCCGTCACCATGTAATATCAGAGGACCATTCATCAGGAACACATACTGTAGGCAGACTCTGTCGATGTTCGGTGAGCCAGTGGTTTGATCTCATTTACAGTTCGGCTAGCGACACAGCGACAGTGTGTATTACATGTGCACTATGTCACTTTGGGTGTGTCCGAGAAGTGAACATTTTGTAATATTATCATTATCATTATCATAATATACAAACTTTCCTCACAGGAGAGTCTGATCCCTGGAACACTGTTTGAAGTTTGAAAGCTAGCTTAACAGTTATTGTTTAAGTGTCACTAGCCCCTTTTACACAGAGATTGCGGCATATTGACAGAACAACATCACTCCAATATGCCGGCTTTGCTTGCTTCTGTGTTATTTACACAGAACCAAGCAACGCCGGCCTTCTGGCGCATCAGTAGCCCCTTTTACACAGCGTTTAATTATGGACTGAAGATAAAACAACAAAATCATCACTCTATTGTGACTAAAAACTAGTTTAACCTGGTCGCTCTCTTTAGATCCGGTTCTTGGGTTTGCTGGCCACTCCAGGCCTGCTGTAGGCCTACTCCTCTCCAAGCAGTTAGGCTGAAGAATCCAGGAATCTTGTCCTATCACCCAGTTGATCAACATAGAAAGAAATTACCCGAGAATTACCACAAAATAGTTCAAATGCATTTTGGTTTCCTTTCTCCACATTAGAATAACATAATGCTTTGTATTGCTTAAGTGAAATATATTTGGTACCCTAATCAAATAAAATTCTCACTGAACCTTATACAAATTAACATTATTTTTTAATTAAAAAAACATATACTCTCTATGACACACCACATGCCTGAAATAGCAACATACACTATGAATATGGAATATGCAAACATGTAATCACATACAGTTTAGTGTCTATAAACACAATTTATTTAGACAGATACTTGTGACGCTAGACAGCGCTAGGCTCATGCTAACGATGTTAATATAGCTAGCACGCTAACCGAGGCGCTAATGCTAACGTAGCTATGCTAGCGGGAGGCCGCGTCGCTAATATATATCACATTATTCTTACATACACAAAACGATATCTCACAAATACCTCAGTTAACTCACCAATTATTACTTTGGTGTCTAGATGAACTGTAGTGAATCAATCTTTCACAAAAAAAATCAGTATGATACTCTTAAAGTAAAAAACCATTCAAAGTACTGAATAGTGAATACAGCTGTGTTTTGCATAGAGCACATCTGTGTGTTGTTGCTGCTAGTAAAGAGTAATTCAAAGGTGCATGTGTGTATTGTTTTGATGCTAAAAACTGTTTTGAGATGGGATTGTTAGGTTTTGTTTCCAGAGCTTCATCTTGCCGTATAAGTTAGAAGTTTATCTCCATATGCATTCGGCCTGTGTGTTAAGTTTTGACACAGTGAGCCAAAGTCTGCAACTTGTGTGTAAGCAATTGGCAAAAAACTGTAACCTGATGGCTCATAAAGCAGTACTGTGCATAAAGCAGGTTTATATGATGCATATGTGTAATGCAATACCAGTTAGTAATATTGATTGCACCTGCATAGAAGAATTCAGCAACCAATCTAAACAGCAGCTGTTGTATTACTCCAACAGGGAGGAACTACCGTCACTGCAGGAAACTGAAAGAGACATTGGAGTTGTTGGTGTGCCAGTCTATTTATCTACCACTCCGTCATCACTTGACTTTAACCAGGCTCACAACCATAAATGTGCTGCAGATTTCTAGACATGAGGTCATGTCGGTGCACCGTGCAATACCGACCATCCCCATCCTCCATGAATGCACTTTGGGCCAAAGTAAACACGGACGCACTCCATTCTGTCTGCTGAGGGAAGAAGTATGTGCAGCAGACCGCCATGGTCAGTTTGGACGCAGGCCTTTGTGTATGCCGCCCTCATTGTGTGCCCACCTGCAGCTGTGACCTTCTCAGGGCGCACCGAAGGAATCTGCCTTCCTGATTGAGATACCAGGTCATATTAAGTGTGGATCCCTAAACATCTGTGTCGTGGCCAGTGGGTCAAGTGTGCATGATGCATCTTTGTGCTCGTGCGCAGTCCGGGCCGGATAGACTTACCCTTCATGCGTTGGCCCTCGAAAAAAAAATGTGATATGATATATCTTTAAAACTCTGGCGCAATCATACCAGACAGTTTACGCAGCACATTAGGCTGAAAATACCTCCCAGTAAATTGACCTGCACAATGCTTGTCATCAAAGTGTCACGACATCCTGTCCAGGAAACTGTGCCGCACGGTTCTAACGTGCAATGTATGATTGCAGGATTGGTTCTTTTAAGGATATGTTTCTTATTATATACTAATTCATAGCACAAAATGTATTGTCATTTTATTTACTTTAGACTATTATAAATACCAAGAACAATGAGGTTTTTTTATAAATATATTTGAATTTGTCATTGTGTGACATAAACTTTATTGACTTTCGGTTAGCCTAAGATAATAAAAAAACAATAAATGAGAGCGTCATAGAGCATCTTCAGTAATTTTAACACACAGTGTCAGCACAATGTACCTTGATACACATTAATAAATCCAATTTAAATTTTGACGGACCACATTTTTGATACTTTGTCAGAGTCAGAGCCACCAAGTATCTATCATGTCACCTGACAATGTGTTTGTTTAAGTTCAAGGTCTTCTACCAAATGGCATGCCACTGCATTTTATTGTATTTGTATAAATGAAAATAACAGATGGCTTTGTTGTAAAAACAGACATGCTGGTTCTTGTAAGACCCAGTTTAAACCAAACTATGGGTGTAAAGGCAGGTGGTGGTGGGGGAGCAGGTCAACCAGCAGCTGTCTGTTGAACCGTGTTATTTTTTGCTTGCTTTAAAATAAAATGTTATTTGTCTGATCAAGCTCAATCCTTTCAGGGTGTCATACTTTATCACAATGAATTATGAGGCTGTGACAGCACTCTGTGTTGTCATATTTCCCGTGCCAAACACTACTATTGTCCCAAGATAATCTAATCGAGTGGGAGCTAAATTTGGCACAAGTGGAATACAAACATTCGTTCAAGGGGCGACACACTTGGACTGATGTAAAGCACTGTTAAACCCTACAGCAACAGGCACCAGTTTAACCAATTAGCACAAAGAGACAGAAGGTAGAGGGACAGGAGGGCGACAGACGAGTTGGGGGGATTCAGTGTCAGGACCCAAGACTAAAAGATTGAGCTCACTAATGAGAAGGTCAGGACAACAACAGACGATAATGAGGCTGGCGCACAGGAGAAACCTCCAAAATGTTGTTTATTGGTTGCAGAATAGTTGACGCTACAGCTGCTAATCCAAACAATCTAAGATATAATTATTCAATACATGAAAATTATTTCTCCCCTCCTAATTTTGGACCCCCCTTAACAGCTCCCCCCCTTTCCCCTACTCTCTCTCTCTCTATCTCTCTCTCTCTCTCTCTCTCTCTCTCAGTCCATCATCCCAACCTCTTGCGGAACATATGGTACTCAGGCGTTCCTGTCATTCCTTTATAACAAGCCACATTCTCTGGAACACTTCCTCCGCTCTGTTCCCCGCTTGTGGGTCCCTGGGTCCCAGAGAGGAGCCCCCCCCCCCCCTCCCCCCCGTCCGCCCACACACATCCCCCCGCCTCTGATGCTTATCCCTGGGCGCCTGTGGCTCCCACTGCAGAGAGCCACAAGCAGCCTGAGCCTACCATTGAGCAGTCAGTCAGTCAGTCAGTCAGTCAGTCACACTGGATCCATCCGGTCTGAGAACATCCAGAACCCGCAGGACAAAGGGAAAAACCTGTTTAGTCGGACTCCATCACTATTACCCATAAGAGACAATGGGAGGAAAGGGGAAGAAGGTTGTTGTTATTGCAAACATGCCCACCTACCACGGGTGAGTCTTCTGGGCTTATACTTTGACCAGCGCTCTGGTTTATTTTTTATTTTTGTATTCATTTTTTTTTAAACGTTTGACCTTCCCAGACTAACAATATTTGTGTTAGTCTTCAGACACACAAACCAATCTTAAACTTGCGCAATGAACATGTTTTGAATTCTAACACCTCTTCTCCTGTGGTATCAGTTACGCCTGGTGCAAGGTGCCACTTGGCGAGTTAACCAGCACTCTGATTCATTTACCGCACATTTACTCTGGACTTGTTTTGAAATAATATCAGACAAAATATGTTTTTTAGTCTGGTCTATTTCAAATGTGTTAAGCTCAAAGGCGAAATGAAAACAAGCTGATATCTTTTATTTTGGTAGGCTATTTTGATTTAGAAAAATGACCCTTCTATATCACACTGTGAGGATTGTGCCGTGATGTAGATTTCAGCAACTCAATCTGCCTTGGACCAAAATAAGAGATACGCTTTGTTATTGGCCAAATGGAAAAGTACGTTGGTAGGAAGCTCTACGGTTACAGTCTCCTGCAGAGGCTGTCAGTCAGTGTGAAGGATTGTAGGGCACCGGGTACATCTGTTAGGGCACAGGCGAATGTGTACATGCATCGGTTGGTGAAGCTGAGAAGCACATACGGTGCTGCTGCAGTTGTCTGTGTTTTCTGTGCACGTTCTTATGTATGTGTGTGTGCTTTGTAAAAGTCACTCACTGCAGATTTGAGGGTCGCCCGGGTTTGTTAACAATTTGGCCAGCGTCGGAAGAGAACTACCTCAGTCCAACTATTTGCATTGGACACTCCAGAAAGCGAGGGTGATGACAGGCAGATCATGGCTTGGCTTGAAAGCCACAGCGAGCTGGCAGGCCGCGTAGGAGAGAATGTGGAGTTTAATATGAGAAAAATACACCTCTTCATCACTTGATATTATCGTGTCAGGCAGGCAACATGTTTTATATGATGCCTTTTTAATTTGAAAAGTGGCTGTGATAGCCTGAGTATCCTCTTTAATGACGAGTGTGGGCTGGAAAATATGTTCAGTATTTTAGATAGGTTTTTTATGTTGTTGTTGTAAAGAGTGACCTTTAGCAGATGAAATGTGGAGATTCACACCTGACACTGACCTTATGTATACTGTAGGTGTTTACAGTGCTTTTTCTGTAGACTTTTATCAGGTCTTTTGCACTTTGCTTACTTCCCCTGAGTTGAGATCAAAGACAAATGTGTTTGGATCGCAATGTTCAGTACTATTTTACTTTCCTCACACTTACAGATACGCCCATACAAACGCATACGTGCATACATGAACACACACACACACACACATTCAGAGACATCTTGGGCATCCATTTCTGGAGCACTGTTGTCACTTTTATGTCACTGTCTGTCGATGTTGTTAATGTTGTCTGCGTGTGTGTGTAAGCAGCCAATTCTTTTTAACTGCAACCAAATCTACCCTCGGGTACAAATAAAGTTACCTTTACCTTAATCTTGCCCACATTCTTATGATTTATCGGTTTTAATGGATGTTTCCATCTAACTACTCAACACTAAATCAGGATACCATCGGCCCCAGGGAGATGGATTGCACCCTGGGGTGCAGACCATTCGAGCCCCCTCCAGCCCCCTCCTGGATGGACTATACACCCTGTCATGACCCGGTACTTAAAAAAAGCCCCTAATCTGTCCTGTTGCTGTTTCTGTACAGTGTCAGCATGCAACACACAAACACTGGCAGTTAGGCCTTGGATTACTTAGACACTTTTATGTAAGTATGTACTTACACACACAGATGCGTTCATATGTGCACAACACACGGGCAGACATGTGTGAAGCAGACTCTGTGTCTCTCCCCGCCACTTAACGCTATCTTAGCTGCCATGTCTGTTTACATAGCAGCAGATACACAAAGCAGGAGCCCAGATGATTTTGAGAATTTCATTTCAGAAAATGTGCAACGTGAATATTCAGCAAAGTTGGATGAACATAAATATTTTTCATTTCAAATGTCGATTTACACATACGTCATTTCATACCATCTGAACTCCTCCGCATCTACATATTTCATGTGTTTTACTATCTGCTTATCATTTCTGTCATTGATTGTGTCTATTGCGCATCAACCGGAGTGGGGAATTCCCTCCTCTGTTGCTCTTCTTAAGGTTTCTTCCATTTGTATTCAATAAATATTTTCTGGGAGTTATTCCTTGGCATAGTCAAGGTCTAACAACAGAAGGAGTATAGTATACAGATTGTTAAGCCTAAATTGCGATATGTGACATTTGGCTTTAGAAATAAAACTGATTTGATTTGATTTAAATAGGATTATGCCTGTTAACTCGATTGTGTTAATATCCCACAGATGTGATTAAAAGATGTGCTTAAAAAGAGTGAACTTCCTATTGCTCATATCCACTCTTTTTTTATATATCAAAGAACGAGAAAGTAGCAACATTCTGTTCTGTTCAGGGTGTTTAGGGGGAAGACACTGAGATGCTTTGGGACATTATGCTTGTTTGATATCTCACAAACCCTCAGATGAGAATAATAATGTCTGAATCATTTTCCCGTCAGTGCATGCATTGCAGAGATCTGTCCGAGACACGTCAACCCAAGGCTCACAGACTGAAGGAAAGAAATGGGTCACGGCCACCTATTTCACAAGCAGAAAAAATGCGCCCCCCAACAAATCCAAAACTCTCTCGTTGACACCGTGTACGCTACAAAGACGGTAACCGACTCAAACGAGTCCTGGGAGGTTCTTTCAGTTCAGGTGATAAAGTATGAAATTCCAGTGCGATTAGGCTGCTTGCGTAGTGTGGAATATTGTCATCAGTGTCAGTTACAGAGGGATCACATGGGCCAGATGAGTACCAGTATATTTACACTTTTTATGAACCCGGTACCATTTTGTTTCCTTTACTAGACCTATGAAGAGTGACATAGAGGGGTGTTGCATTGTTGCACCTGTTGCCACCACCTTTCATAGAGCCTCTTTAGCTGTCCATTGTCCCTTGCATGTCCCTTATACAATTAGCCTCCGAGTGTAAACCCACAGTTATGTATAGACTTTGATATGGCATTTGGCCACAGTCCTGAACATGAGGAAATACATATATCATAATAAAGACACCCTGCTTGTGTCCCCTTCAATTAGCATCAACCTTACAACCATAGCTTATCGTGCATGTTTCTTTTCATTCCCTTAACCCCTATAGAAATCCGGTATAAATAGATTTCTGGGACATTTGATACATGTGGCCTGATTTTAACAGTGAATTTTCCTATCATCACTTTGCTCTTGTGGCACATTTGGCATCTGGGTGGGGACTAACTGATTCATGGGCCCGCACAGTCCTCAGAGTCCCCCTAAATCATTGCTACTTTAAGAGGTATTAGACACATGCGGCTCTTCCTATCAGTTACACCAAAGGATTAAGAAAGAGAAGACAGATAGGAACCCCCTTGCAGGCTTATAGAAGGGGATTACCAAGGGCCGCCAAGCAGAGTAAACATGCACAAACTTACAGCATTGCTTGGGCAGTGACACACTGGCTACTTTGACTCATGAGCACAAACAAGACAGCCACATACCACAAACAATACTTCTTAGTAACAAGTGGTGAAAGAAACAACTTCAATTAGTCCACAATGGGAAACTATTTGTTTGGCTCTGATTCATCGAGAAAGCTCCTGCCCTCTAACGTTTTTTTCACCAATAGAGGGTTTTCCATGCCTGCTGATAGCGTGGCCCTTGACCTTCGCCCTGTACTTCTGAGCACCCAAAATAAAGCCCTTTAAAGTGATTCACCCAGCGTCACCCAGGAGAGGCAGGGTGTCCCCGGGGTCATGAGGTCTCTCAGCTGCACATGACACCGTCCAAACAGAGTTTCTTAAAAATAAATCTTCAAAACAGCATTTGAAGGATCAGGCTCAGTTGGTGGGAAGGTCAGACAACTGTTGTGTCTAAATAGTGAGGGGTGGAGGAAGTACTAAGCTGCTAAGCAAAAGTGGTAAACATAAATAAGAAAATACTATAACCACCTTTATCTGCTATGCTTCTCATAGAAATGTAAAGATCAGACCTGTGAAATGTACATCAGCATCATAGTCGCTGTGAAGAGTTGTACCTGGAACATGCAGCAGCAATGAAAAACTGATGCATTTAGATTAGCCATGATGAGATAACATGCCCCCCTCTGCAAAAATACTTTCTCAGTTTCACACACATCCACTAGCCATGTGTTGAATGCCATCATTACAGTGGATGTCTCCAAAACCTCTTTCAGTTTCATAATGGCTCAAAGATTATGGTGGTTACACTCAATAAGGTACACAACAATGTAGGTATTTACTGAGGAGTGAATGAGGATCGAATGAATAACGAATGACGAGCAACTGTTTAGTTAATGAGAAGTTCCTGAGTGACTCGGATTAGAGCAATGATGATTAGTTACTGGTAAACAGAGTTACTGTATTAAAGCTGCAGTTGAGAGTTTCAGCCGTTGGGATTCCAACGGCTGAAACTCTCGCTATGCGCGTTCATGTTGCTCCTAATCTGGCGCTTCATCATCATTTTGTGACAAAAATGTTTCAAAGCGGCCAATTAACAGCAACTGAACGGAACAAATAGCCTTAAAACAGCATTGCAGATTCACAAAAACAGCAAGGGAGCACCATACCAAACACATTTACAGCAGCATTGTGAGCACGGCAGTACAAAATTAAGGGAAGTAGCCTACATTACCCTACCTGGCTGTGACGGGACCGTGACTGGCGTAGATAAACACCGGTGCTTTGCGCTGTACTTTTCGTGAAAGTTCCCCGGACTTAGCCGTTATGTTTGGGTTCATTATATGGAGGTGGTGGCTGCACACAACCGGGTGAGTTAACGAATGCTATCCGACCGGTGCTAACTTGGTTTATCGGCTAAAGCACAGCCGCACATATTCACTGAATTAACCAGGAAGCCCAATACATTTCCTCCTCGTGTTTCTCAGCCTCTGTGTACACACTGTCCTCCCACCGTGTTAGTTGTTGGTATCCGGGGAATGGTAAATTGAGGGTTCGTTGCATAGATAGTATAGTAGCCTATAGATAGTTTGTTGCTGAAGACATTGCTATTCACTGTCCGCCGTAGTAGGGCCAAACAGTAGTGTCAGCTAGGGTCGTGAACGCACACGCAACTGACACATCAACGTCGTTGCCAAGTGAACGGACAGTCCCACAGCCAATAAGAACGGAGAATCTGAGCCTCACTCGATTGGTCAAAATTAACATGAGCGGTGGCAATTTTTGGGGGCAGCACACAGAGTCAGGGGGGAGCAAAGTGATGAAAAAATATTTTCAGACCACTTCACCTACATATAGCTGAATGGCTATTATGACAGTTTTGCCAAATAATACAGTGAAAAAACTCTCAATCCCACCTTTAATGAATCATTAGGTAATTGTAAGTTAATTATGAATGAATCAGTAACTCTTCCTTTCCTGGGATTTAAAAAATAAACTCAGTAAATGGAATGGGATGATTCTCCTAATCTATTGTAATAATAATATTCACAACACACGCTGTATACTGTTGATTCACATTCAAATCAGAGGTATATATACTGTAGCATTAGTAATGTTTAAGGATGTTCAAGAAATTGTCCACTGCTGCGGGCGTGCTTTAAACCTGCCACCCTCGGTTTCAACGTTGTCAAAAAGGATTTGTTGACTCAACTTGACTCAGTCTTGTCATCTTGTTGCTTTGACTGCTTTGAGTCAAGTTTGTCATGATAAAGTGTCAAGTCTACTACACTCAAAGACATTTGTTGATCTAACATGTTGTTTGTTGACTCATCTTAATGTATCCAATAATCTAAAATAAAAAGGATATTTTCAGTTGTACTGGCCAATGAGTTCACTCAGCATGATAACACTAGTCCAGCAGACTTAAACCCCAAATACATTTTAAGATTGAAGTGTTAATGAGTACCAGGTCAGTATGATGCATTTCTACTTGAAGGTACACAAAATGCTTCACTAATGATAAGTTCATGGTAAATTAATCATTGGTTACCATTATGTAATGATTCATGAATACAGTAACTCCCAGTCTGTTTACCAGTAACCAATCATTACTGATTGAATCACAGCACAAAGGAACTTCTCATTGTATATACAGTCGTTCCTCATTCACTCCTCAGTAACTACCTACATTTCTGTGTACCTTATTGTAAAGTGTTTCCCTGGTGGGTTAAATTATGTTGTACGTATGTGTATGACTTCCACTTTTATTGGATTTTATTTGTTGTCCTTTTTCCCATTTCTTTTCCTTCTGTGTATCATTTTGTGGTGTTCTGTGTTCTGTTCTGTCTGTTATTTTCATTGCAGGTTTGTATACATTTAGTTGGAGATACACTTAAAAAAAATCATGGGCCTCAACACGTAGGGAGTGGACTATTTAATGTCAGATAGAGTGACACGATAACCCTAACTAACTCTAACCCTGACATGATACGCACAGATGCATACAATACCTGTAAATAAATCCCCATACGTAAAAATGCTAATATAGGCCTAAGGAACTGTGACAGGTGCATCTCTCAGGCCACTCCTTTGGTTTTAGCACTGGAGTTGAAATCCTACCCTGATGCTGAAGAACAGGCCTGGTTGCTACACACAAGCCATGCATCAGAGGCTCTGTGCACTGTGCTGAAACTACTGACCTCGGTAATTGTCAAGCAAAGGCCATTTACACACTAGAGGTATAAATATCCCCCAGTGATCTTTCATGACTCCCCCAGAGGCTCAACAGGTAGTGCGCAGCAGAAAGCCAGCTGTCGCCCCGCAGGCGTCAGGACGCATTTCTCCAGCACATCATCAGTCATCCCATTTGGACCTGAGATACTGACGCTATACTTCTAAATGCTGCAGGGCCGGATCAAAGCACATGGAGAGAGCTCTGCTAAATGTCGACACTGTCGACCAGAGTTGGGCAATAGATTGAGCAAAGGATTTGTCAAGCTATACTGCTTATATACCAATGCAGCGACCCCTTTAATTCTACTGGAGGTATTAGGCAAGTGAAGGCAATGTTGCATATCAGCGACCAGGACTGTTTTATGGCAGCAATGGATTTACTGGATTTTGTGATGCCGCACCTTTATTTTTCAGGAGTTTAATGTACTGTAGTAAAATACATTCCCTTATATGGTTAGTCAAGCTATCCATAGATTTAAAGTTGTCACATTAATTGTATTATATAGATACTACAATGACTACATAAGTTTTAATCTATTTTTGCAAGTAAGTCTATTTTCGCAATTATATCTTTAATAATTGTTTATCAGAAATGATTGAAAAATGTCCTTCACAATCTCTCAGATGTTATACGGATTTCTTGTTTTGCTTGATCGGCAATTCAAAACTGAATATTTAAATGGCTTTATTGAATGATATACCCTACAAGTTAAATATATAAAGAGTTTGAAATAGAAAAAAGCATCACATTCACATTTGACCAGCTCAAGTATATTTGGGGGGGGGGGGGTGTAAAAGGATATGAAAAAATAATAAAAATATTTTTTTAGCTTTTACTAATTATTTCACCTGTTGATTTGCGCAATTGTTGTTTCAATGTATTCATGTTGAATGCCATTAGATATTTTTAAAGGGTAAAGGTCAATAAAAAGCTTGCTGTAATTTCAGGTCGAACAAGACTCTGTGCAGCGAGTCCGTTTCTGGCAAGGAGAATGGAAAACTCTCGATGTCGGTCGTACCACCGCCAATACCCATGTCTGCAACCGTTGAGAAGATGGAAGGGTTGAAGGCCATTCGCAACCGCAGCAACAGCCTTCGTCATGGCAAGCTGGAGATATGCCGCCCCCTGGAGAAGGTGGAGTCCATGCGCTGCTTCTGGGAGCTCAAACTTGTGCAGATTCAGGCAGTTAGAGACCAGCAGGTAAGATGCACTGCCTTTCATTCTCCTTACTCTATATAATATCATACACAGAGAACCATCACACATTAGCAATCAAGATTCAAGTTAGAACAGTAGTTGTTTTATTTTTTTAAATTATCTTTTTATTTGAATCTTGAGACCACAAATCAATGAACTCAACATAATATTTACCAACATGTACATGTCAACAGAACTCATCAATATCATGTTTGCAACTTAAAAGGTGTATCTAATGAATCAATAAATCTTCTTGCATATCCATCCTACAGCTGGTATTTATGGGGGTGAGTCTCAATGAGATTGGCTCTGTATTTGTGACAGTGTTGTGCCCCCTGGTGGGAATAAGGCCTTGGGCTCAACCTTACCCTGCTTTCCAATACCCATACTATATACTATTTAGTATGATAGAAAAAAGGATTTAGGATGTCCCGATTTTTGCCAGATTTAGGATGGTTAGAAATACCTGGATGTCTACTACATCAGGCCGAGATTTTTAGTGATGAATACGGCATCCTTTTTGGGCGATTCTTACCCACAATCCAGTGCACACCTCAAGTGACGTCACATCGGCGGAGTCTCGATATGAAAACAAACGGGGATGCATGCGACGGATATAAAAGCAAGAGGCAAGATCAAGGCGCAATGTTATGGTGAAATAAATAAGTAAAAGTATGTCCCAATAGTATGTCTACTGCATCCTAACTAGTTTCTTTTTATTGTCGGATGTAGTATGTAGAATAGAAAAAATAAAGGGTATGCGATTCAGAATGCAGGGATAGTCACAAACACGCCTCAGCACAGGAAGAAGGGAACTGAAATAACCCACAGCAAACGTTTCCGGTTCTTGACACCTGTCGCACAAAATGCCCCTGACATGTGAAAGATAACAAATGCACTAGAGGGAGCTGCAGATCTTTCAATGTCCGTCCGTCTGAACCTCCTTGACCGCAGACTGAAAAGTATGCTTGGCATAGCTCACAGATCTAGTTCCCACAAGATGTCGGCCGTGGGCCAGTTTGCCCTGTCATTTAGGAAAGGAAGACGGAGGCCTTTCACTCAGATTACAGCTAGATGTTACTTTCAGTTGTCCTTTTTTAAAGACTAGGATATTCCATGAAACTGAAGCTGTCATATCACTATCTATCACATAATTTTCTCAGTAAAACATATTTTAAATATAATGGGTTGGTTACTTAGTAATTGTTCAAATATAAGTGTTAACATTCCTGATGTCACGTGACATGTCTATATTTAAAGACCTGGGTGTGACTGACATTCAGAAAGACACAAGCCTTCACGTGTCCATCCGTAATTTTAAATCATATATTTTTTTTTTTGGGGGGGGGGGGGGTATTCAGTTTGTAGTTAGGCCTATTATACAGTTTAAGGTGCAATGTGTTTGGTTGCAATTCTTTCATTAAGAATCAAAGTAAACCACGGTGGTCATGATAAAATCTTCGACTTTTTGTTAACAAGTTAATAAGTATTAAAGAACTATTAAAATATATATTATATGAAGTTTATATTAACCTGTATGTGGTCAGCAACTGTTTTATCTTAGTGCCTTAACTATGACGTGTAGGCCTAATAGTTGTAAAGTTGTCAACAATGTTAGCTTTGTGAGCTGTTGGAAATTCATTTTAACGACTTTTTGTCTAGTCTAACTATAAATCAGCTGTGTTTTCCAAGCAATTGCCAGGCGAATGTTCCAGTTACACAGTAGGCACCTCGTGTAACTCAAGAGCCTCTATCGGTCACAGTGCTCAGTGAACAACCCCCCCTCCCCCCATCACACACACACACACACACACACACACACACACACACACACACACACACACACACACACACACACACACACTCTACCTCTGGACCCCGACCTCAGTTGCACCTTTGATAGCACGCCTGGCTCTCTCTACTCTCCCTCTGCTTTTCTACTTCCTGTCCTACGCCATAATTTAACTACGAAAAACTGTTCTAAACATGTATTTGAAACATGCAGGGCAGTCACCAGATCCACCGGCTTAATTAACAAACACTGTCACTCCAGTCATGCTCTCTTCAGAGGTTCTCCTCAGATTCCCAGGGTCTTGCTCTACAGCCCCCGTTGACCCTTAAAACCCTCCCCCCAGCTGTTGCTGCTTGTTAAATAAAGCTTGCTTTTGACTGCTGAGATATGAAAACATTTTATATAATAAAGGAATCTGCAAAAAAAAATTATAAAAAATTGCCTAAAAAATCTTGAAATATTGACGTTTAAAAGGTGCACTATATAACTTTGGGTGTGTCAGAGAAGTGAACATTTTCTAAGATATATTCTCATAACTGAATAAACATACTTTTCACACAGGAAAATTGGAACCTTGAAACACCGTTAAAAGTTAGAAAGCTACCTTAAAAGCTACTGTTTCACTGTTGTTGTATTATTCCTCTAATCTTACTTTTGGTTCCAGGTGCCAAAATGTAGTTTTGATTTATGATTATAGTAAAATTCAATAATAAGAATAACATGTTGTGAAAATATGTTTTGTAAACTTACAGCAGGCTCTGCAAATGTAAACAACGTCCCATTTAAACTGCATCGCACACCTTTAATGGAACTTTTTTTAAATTATTTATTTAAATAAAATGATTTATAAAAAAGAAAAAAAAATGCCACTCCTGAGGGTAAGTGAAAATATAAAAATGTAGTTTGCCATTTGTGGGTGAAAGAAAATGGTATGAGATGAGTATATATTTCAACAAAAAAGGGTGTAATTATACAGTTTGATTTCCTGAGGTTGTCACTCAATATAACTCCCTTAAAAAAACACAATGTCTCATTAAACTCTTAAACTCAGCAATGCATACTGTAATGCAACATGTTTTACAGGACATGGAGAGTGATCACTGATCTGTATTTCAATTTTAATTTTAGAATTTTCTCTCTCTCCTTCATCAGTGTCATGTATTCTTTTAAAACCCAACATTAAGTTTTCATTTTGTCTAGCTGTATATTTTTACATACAACTAAAGGACAATAAAATATAGATGTCCTCAAAGCAAGGTCTTCCTCATCACTTGTTGTCATCGGTGCAGCACGTGGCCCCAGATAGAGATAAACTTAGCAGCACGCAGGCGACTGCAGGTGTTTGTTTACATGCGTGCGTCATTGTCCACTAATTTGCCATTGTATGCATCTGCAATGATGCAGGCACACGTTGGTTTGCGAGGTTTTAATGGGCAAGTGACTGCCACAAACAGATACACTTAGAGGAATAGAAATATGCATGCATGCGTGAAGTGCTGTGTACGAAGTTAAAGGATACCGCAGTGGTCTCACTAACATACCAGCAGCAGCAGCAGGCATCTGATTCTGCGTACAGCAGCGACACCCTCAACCCAACACCACCTGTCTTGTTCTCGTCTCAGAGACAGCATGTTCTCTCCTTTTAGGTCCGGGGGGTGGGAGGCAGAGAAGAAGGCCGGGTGGAGGGTGAGCGGTTGGCTAGGTGGGCAGGTGGGTGTGCAGCACAGACCTCCAGTCCCTGTCCGAGTCTGTAGGGAGCAAGAGACCGAGCATTCAATGCACAGCTACAGCTTGCAGGAGCCTGGCTATTTCACGAGCAACGCCTGCTGTCCCGCCCCATGTCAACGACTTGTCGCCCGCCACTTGAGAGTCCCTCGCCACAGGCGGCAGAGAGGCTGAAGTAAGAGAGACAGCCTGTGCAGGCGGACAGCAGGGGACAGGAAGACAGGGAGGCTTCCATCATGGAGAACTTCCTAAGGGACAAAGATGTTTGGATTTTAGGGAGCATGTGTCTGGTGGCAACATTCCTATGGCGACGGCTATGGAAATTATTCCCTGTGAAGAAGAGAGGAAGGACCAGATCGTGTGCAGACACACAGGTAAACACAGCAAGATGGGAGGTTGGGTCCATGCACCTGTGCTGCCTCGTGAAAAGGGTGCATTTTGGGAACATGTCGAAAGTTGTAAATAATGTAAGAATTCAAGACATCTTTGATAATGGCAACCCTGCTGTCATGCTGGGGATCATTGCAGAGGCTGCAGGTCTGCATACACCGGAAGTGATGGATGTTATCACATTATCACTGAACTAAGAGCTGACATTGTGCTGGCAAAGTTATGTGATTATTTTCTGTTACTTTGACAGATTTGAACAAAGCTCAGTTGTAACATTTCTCCAAGGAAGTTGTCTTTTCCTGCTGGATCATCTGTCAGGCTGCAGGAAGTGTTCAAACATCTGTGAATGATGTCATGAAGAAAGTTAGGCCACAGACTAAGAAACAATTGTGACTCATTTTTAATTAAATATTATACACTCTCTTGAAAAACGGGTTGTTGTCTATACCGTAGAGTGCATTTTGGTGCAGTTCTAAATCGCATCTTCTCTCTTGGTCAGGCTGAACAATTGATCAATTTCAAATTAAAAACCATGATTTGAAACAATGCGATGGTGGAACAGGGGCCTCATCATGAGGCAACACCACATACCTACTGTATACCTATTAACACTGTAAAAAGCAGCAAAGGCAGCTATATGACCAGTGGACAGCCTAAAAGTCCAGTCAAAGTAGTGATGCTCTATAGCCCAGTCTAAAAAAACAAACTACTTTTTCAGAGTGGTTTAACTGTTACCTGTATGAAAAGGGCACACAAAGGCACTGTGCGGTAACCTAGTCAACGCCATAATGCACTACCTCGCTAGAGACTTGATGTCTATTTTCACCGTCACACAGGGAAGATTTAAAAGAAACCTCAATTTATACATTGAAATGAATCAAACCAATATCTGTCAAAAAAGGCGAGGTAATTATATATTTTCCCCCAAATGGTTTAGAAACTAAAAGAGAGAAAGAGCAGAAGTAAAAACATAGAATGGCATGTGCAGCATTGCCTTACCATTTAAATCATAATACAGTGGCATTGTATATTTTGCTGCATTTAGCCTCATTACAAATATCTGAGCTGAGCAATGTTGGTGTTATCTAAGCGTGGCCCAGTGTCTTCTTTCGCTCTGAGAAGAGATGTGTGTCTGGTGATGAGAACAGGCTAACCGTGCTTCAAGAACTGCTCTCAACCTGGATCATGTGGGAGCATTATTGACTTATCAGGTGTGTCGACACACAACATGTGCGTGCACAATGCAGCTTTTTTCCATGCATTTCACCTGTAAACTGGCAGCCCAACTTAAATCAGCTGAGGAAAAGACTGGCATCTGTTACATTTGTGCTGTTGGGTTGAAGTGCTGAGGTGTAATCGTTTACTTCGACCCGAGCGATGAAACAATGCAGAAGTGTTTGGCAAGTGAAGCAGTATTTCAGCCCACCGTGCCAGCCAGCGTGTGAGCCAAGGACAGGCAGTGGAAATTATAACGTCATTTTTATTTTAATGCGCCACAAACTTGTCCCCAGCAGTGACATCTAAATTCGGTCCAAAAGCACTTGACTCCACCGTCTTGGTCCAGATGAGCATGTGCCCTACACTACACACATCGCGTCCGGTACACAGTACTTTATGTTCACATAATCCTGCAGGAAGTAAATGTAATTAACTCCTCATAAAAAGTAAGAGGTGTGGTGCTTTGAGCAGTAAAAGCCTGTCAGTCTCCACTCAATATGTTTATTAGTCTTAGTTGTCCTGTCTCAGTTGACAGTGGGCTCATTTCAGCTAGATATATAACTCTTTTTATCTTCTTTTTTTCTATGCTGGACAGTTCAGGACAAATGTGTCAACATGTTGTCATCGCAGGATTTAAAGGTTCAGTGTGTAGAATTGATTGGCATTTTGTTTTTAGAACAGACTTGGTGGAAATGTAACATAATACTCCTAAGTATTTTTTAATTAGTGCATAATCGCTCTAAAAAAAAAGTTCTTGCCTCAGATCGTTTCTTGAAAAGTCCTCATATCTACCTGGAGTGGGTAGCTGTCATGTTTCTACAGTGCAGAACGGACACATTCAAACTGGCTTTACAAGTTTTTATAAATATTGTGGGTGCCTGCCGGAAATTCACCTGTTGAAAGATGAAGAGTAGTACTATAGAATAAATAACTAAATACGTCTCCACCTCATCACTTGATACTGTGGAAAGACTTGAGGCAGTGGTGGATGATGGCATCCTTAGTAGCTAGTTCTTGAAGGCCACCATAGCTTCTGTAAATTCTCAGAACAGGAGGGGGTAGATATCTACAGTAGAGTTGAGATTCTTGATTACATCACTAGATACGGAGCGTTGCAATAATGAATCTCAACAATCAATAAAATAATATTATAAAACACACTGTACCTTTTAAGATGATGGTGATTAATGATATTATTCGGACTGATTTGGAATCATTCACAGTAAAGTTTTAAATTTGACTAAAAACTTTTTACAAACCTGTTCCTGTTTAAATGAGATGTGTCATTCATTCATGCCAAAACTTCACCAACTCGAAAACATGGAGGATAATATTCTTCAAAGAACTGCAGGTCTACACAACAATTCCTTGTTCAGCATTTGTGTGAAGAGAAGAGACATGGCAGTAAAATGTTCCTGTGATTTTAATAATTATATAAAATACAAAATTAATAAATAAAGAGCTTTACTGCTGTCACTTTAGTGTTGATAAACCTACAGTTATGTCAATCAAATCCCATTCAGTGTTGTTTTACTTTCTTCAGCTTTCAGGCAGACAATAGATATAATGGAATGTTTTATATTTTAGTATTTTACACAATACAGTACTGCTTTAAGTTTTGTGTCATTTATATGGTGTCAACTGGTAGAATGTTGTGGAGTGTATTTTCAAACAAAAGTTATTGGTATTCTATCGTAGAAATCAAGAAGAGGGGTTCCGATCTGTGTAGACCAGAGACAAACAAATGCTTTTGTTTGAAGCTTGTGAAGAGTAAACTGTAGCCCGTGCTAATGCGCGTGAGCATGACTAATGTGCAAAGGGACTCTTTCTCCTGCCTCGGATTCTCACACTCGCATAGCTCAGACGAAATTAGCACACAAACAAATAGAGGAGGTGTGGAGGAACAGAGCCGGTAGTTTCATGTGCTTCAATTATTTAAAAAATACAGAGAAGAATATCCAAGATTGTGTTTGATAGATGAACAGAGACATCACGTTTTGAAATGACCAAATCTCGATTATTTTATTTGAAGTATTATCTTTAAAAGGCATAACTGGATTCAGGACATCCCACATAAAAGAAAAAACGCAATGTATCACTCCCACAATTAGCTTCTAGACTACTGTGGATTATTCAAGAGACACAAGAAAATAAATGGCTGTGTAGTGGCAAACTAAAGCTGTGAAAAAAATCTCGGTTTAGCGTACAACTGCATGGATATTTAGGTTTTACGTTAGCATTTATATATTTTGAGAAAAAAAGTTTTTCTTCTGGCCCTGTATGCAACGGTACAAGTACTGTTTCCTCCCCGGTCTCTATCTCTATGAGGACTCCGGCGAAATGTTCTGCTTTCACCTGAATTCCTACGGCCTCTCGTTTGGTGTCCACTTTCAGCCGTTTACATAACTTGTTACCAACAAAGTGCTGATGCATGGTGATAGGGCCTATTACACATACACACACACACACACACACACACACACACACACACACACACACACACACACACACACACACTCACACACACATACACACAAACACACACATACCCTCCTACATTGCCAACAGTGGACTATCGATCTACGTTGACCAAGTGTGGACCTGTATTTCTGGTCATTTTAAAAATACAAAAACACAATATACTGAATGTAGACAATTTATAATTTTCAGGCTTTTGTCATAATATTACTTCCAATCTGCTTTTATAATTGCATTAAAGAGGTTTTCAAGAGGGGTGTTGAATCCTTGTCGATACATATCAAAGAGGGGACTTCATTCTCTGCAACAATGGAGCTGTCTGTGCCTATTGTTTCACTCAATGAGTGTTTGCTTGCTGCAAAGACTTCCTTTGTCTCTTAAAAAATGTATTAAGAAACTTTAACTTTAACAATAACTAAACATTTCTGATACAAATATTATAAACATAATAATGGCCATGCAAATAAATAACACACACACACACACACACACACACACACACACACACACACACACACACACACACACACACACACACACACACACTGAGTACACATAACTGATATCTGCTAACATTCTGTGTGGTGAGCTTCAGAAGTAGACTTGTCTGACAGTATACAATAGAATTTTTTGCTGAGGATTTTTCCACTGCATTATTTAAATGTGTGTGTGTGCCTTTTGTGTGCCAATAGTCACTAAGTATCCAGTACTCAATTCCAGCTTATGAAACAGGGAGCCAATAATAAACCTCCAAAATTACGGCAAGAAAGAGGAAAATACATATCGTACAGCTAAGTAGAAACACATCAGTGAGTAAAGAAGATGGGGCTGCAGGGCTTGGTCTAAAACTTCACCCTATTTGCTACTTATATTGCTACTACTTAGTGACTTTTTGAATTGATTTTTTTTTTAACTTGTAATTATTTGATTTGATATGAACAATTCAGCTTCCTCCATAAGTTCTCACCAAGGAATAAAAAGAATAAATTGTTCAAAACATTTACACCTTTAAACATAAATGCCACAATGCAATGCTTTAATGATTTTATAGATGTTCAAATGACAGCAAAATGCAGCCAACTATAAAAACGGTATGTAGTATGCAGTGCTGCAAACTGTCCATTTTTATTTGGCAGGGGTCAGTAAACTGAAATTGTCAATTTCTTTGTTTCTCAGCATAGATGGCAGTGGGGTAAAGTGAGACACTTTTTACATTTGCTCCCCTCTAAGTGAGCTAAAATTATTTATCTGTCAAACTTACACATATCCCGTTAATTCAGGATGTCGGACTAGTAACATAATCATGGGGTTTGGTAAATTAAGCAAAAATAAATCACTTGAAAGTAACTCTGATAAAATACAACATATAATTCATAATGTTTTAATTAACATTCAAATGACAGAAAGAACCAGTTAGATTAAAACATAGTCTGGGGGTCAGAACACAGGACCCTTAGAGCAAGCTAGTGTCTGGGGTTCAGAGCAAAGGACAATCAGAACTAGCTAGAACAGCATGCGACTCAGAACACTGGACTAGACCCACCTGTAATTTTCCATCTTTTGAGTCTTTGATTAATATTTTTCTGCTTTTGTTTTATTGGGATCATTCATTGAATAAAGACATATTACTTAGTCCATTGATTTTAAAGGTCACTCTCCTGTCCCCCACATACATACCTGCCAAACCATGCCCTTGCTGACACGCATTCACCAGTCAACCCCCGCATTGTCTCTATTCAAACTAGTCTCCTTGCTACCTCAAATATAATGGATTCATTAAAAGAGGGCACAGACACCGTCTCACTTTACCCCACAGCATTTGTCACACTTTACCCCACCACCACAATTTGAGGAAAAAACTACCTCTCTATTAGCAATTCAGGCTAATCTTCAGTTAGCATCATCACATGGTTTCATATGTTGGTAGCTCATCAACATGTATGACATAAGTTTTTCTACCTGATTCAATTTGCTTGGCACAACAGTTGATTAAGTTGACAGCAAGAAAATTTACTTTTACATGCAAAAAAAATATTTTTGTGAAAATAACATGCTTACAACAGCACGATGAGGTCCTATCCTTGATGGACAAGGGGCAATGAGATGGGCTTGAAAAAACAATGCTCACATGACCAAAAATGTGTTCCATTGCCTAGATACAGGGGGTGTCTCACATTACCTCGTTCTCCCCTACTGGTTTCTCACTATGTGTTGGTGAAAATGGAACTACATGTTGTCAGTTTTTGTTCAGGAAGTTTAATTATTTAAAGATGAAATGAAGCTGAGTTGAACGGAAAGGCCAACATAAAGTCACAACTGATTTATTATCTGTCGTCATTTACAGTATATTGTACATGGCAAACAAGTTAGGTGTGTGTGTGTGTGTGTTTAAAGGGGTTTAGTAGGTCAGATTTCAGGGTCAACCTGAGAACAACTCAGTGTGACCTTCCTCCACCAAAATACTTTTCCAGTGCTTCTAAATGACCAGGTAGAAGTGGAAGCGCAGTCCTAGGTATGTGGTCCTCATATGCCATCTGGTGGTAGCAAGACAGCAATGCACCTCCCTAATTTAAGCATAATTAACAATTGATCCTTTATTTACTCCCAATCAAATACACTTTACATTTCTGCAAAACTATATTATATACAATATACTTATGAAGTGTGCTGTTGAACATATTAAATTATCGTAAATGCATAGAACCGAGAATAGTAAAAAGAGTAACAAATGATTGCAAGAATACATTACTGGATAAAAAACATATATTAATTAACTTATTAGCTTCTTTATCAAATAACTTATTTGTATGGATTTCCACACACATTGACCAATGCATATGTAAACCTTTATTTCAGCATGTCTCTATTAATTATAATGAATATATATATACGTATATATTTTGTGATGATTTAATTTAGTAATTATCTATTTTTCATATGCATTCATGTTTGATTCCTTTCCTCCTGGGAGGTCACACTGAAAGGTTAGAATGAGTGCCTTGCTCAAAGGTAAGGTCCTGCCTACACAAACTTTTTTGTGATAAAGATATTTTTGGGCATTTTTCATGCTTTATTTATAGTGCAGAGAGACAGAGGTGAAATGGGGCAGAGAGGGGAGTGACATGCAGAGAACGACCGCGGGCAGGAATCGAACCCGGGTCTGCTGCTGGGCCCGGCCCGGGGGGGACGCCCTGCCTACTGAGCTAAGGGCGCCCCCTGCCTACACAAATTTGAAGTCGGTCCTCTAGTAAGAAGACTGTCTCTAACCACCAAATCAATAAAGTTATTTCAATGGCTTTCATATCGATTCACTTTTGATATGTTTACCCTGTTAAAGTAACAGAAAACTTTAACTTAATTTTATCGAGATGCGAGTTGACACCACCAGTTTGTGCTGACACGGCTGTGATATTGAGAGATGGAGGGAGAAATAAGATCCTATGCTCGAATTCCCCACTAAGCTCTTCTGGTTTTGTTTGGGTTTTTGGGTGCGGTGGGATTTGCAAGTCATTTCACAAGGTCAGGAGTCACCATTAATTCTGAATCCTCTTTCATGACCAGTTGTCTCCATGTTACGCAACACTGAAAGTTTGTTTGTGTGTGTGTGTGCATGTATGTAGGAGCCTATTAACATATGTGTGTAGCTTATGTAACGTATATACAGGTGTGGCCTGTAATAATAATAATAAAAGTAATATTGATAATAATAGCTTTATTTGTATTGCACATTTAAAAACAATGGTTTACATAGTGCGTTGACATAAGAAACATAGGAACAAATACAAATCAAATAAATGAATACTAATCAAAAACACATATGTACACACACCCATAAACACATCATGGTAAAAAAAGAGGAAAAAACTGGGCCGCAAATGCAATAAACCAAACAAGATTAATAGGTGCTAGGGTAAAAAAGACAATGAGGAAGAGAATAAAAAGATGGCATCACATAAAAGCAAGTCTATAAAAATGTGTTTTAAGAAGTGATTTAAAAGAGGTTACTGATTCAGCAAGCTTTGTGTAACACATAGACACACAGACACACGGAAACAAACACACAAAAACACACACGGAAACAAACACACACACATACACACATACTCTGCTGACGTCAAACGGCACCTCTACTCCATGAAAGGAATTTTTTTAGTGTCGGTCTGAGGTCACAACAGAGCGAAGTAAGCGAACATTATCGCGGCAGCTGAACTGTGAAAGTACAGACTGTCACCAGCCAGTGGTGAGACATGTATGTTTGTCAGATAGAAAAGCAGCAGGTGGAGCTGCAAAGATAATGTGTATCTCTTTCAGTGGCGTGCACAGGCTCTCTAATGGGCAGGGGACATTTTTAGCGACATCTAGTGGTGAGATTCTAGATTGCAGTGCTTCTCTTGCTAACCCCTCCCTTTTTGAGAATTTACAGAAGCTACGGTAGCCTTCATGGACAATAATCTATTACTAAAGATTGCATAGTCAACAACTGCCTCAAGTCTCTTCACAGTAGCATGTGATGAATTGAAGATGTATTTTGTTATTTATTCTTTGGTAGGTCTTTTTTTGTCTTCCAACAGGTACATTTCCAGCTGGTACCCACTATAAATGTAAAACGAGTAGAGCCGTTCATTTACTCTGTTCTGTGTTACTGTACAAACAAGGCGGGGCAACATATTGCCCTGCTCCAATGCATATATAATCGCTTATTCTAAGGTTTTAAAAAAAAACTTGAATTTTTCTAGCAATTATACACTTATTAAAACATACTTACAGTATGAATATCATACACCATTTCTACAAAAGCATGGAAGTTCCCTATCAGGGCTCCCCTCAAAATGACAAAAATAAAGAGCTCATTTGATACTAGGGTGCCCCTGTTGCACTTAGGCACCCCAAACAAAAAGGGCAGGGGTGATCCCCAATGCTTTTGATTGTCATGTTTTTGCCAGACATCCGTCCTCCTACAACGTTATGCCAAGAACAATTTGTATTTTTAACTTTAGTCATGAAGCCAAGGTTTTCAAAGATGCCCAATCTGTCAGGGTGAATTATGGACAATTGTGTATAAATAGATGGGACATGTTGTGTATTTACGTTTCATTTAATAGTACAGCTATTACAAATACGCGTCTTGGGTTTAAACAGCTGGTCCAAAGTCACTAATCAGGTGTCACAAGTAAACACTGGATGGCATGACTAAAACAGTTACTACAACATGTACATTTTTAAAGCTGTGCAAAAAATGTTTCTGCTTATCAATACATATGTTTCAAATCACCATAATACACAGGCTGGTTATCATTGTGAAGTTGAGGATAATTTTAAGTTTTGCTGCATTGTTTACAGTTGTCCAAAACACTGAAGTGCATCACAACAACCGGAGTTCACCACTTTAATCCAGTGAACACTGTTGGCCGTTCAAGTGATGAATTAGATGAACGACAGGCTAGACCCTCCTTTGCATGCAGTTATTTAAATGCAATTATTTTTGGCCTCGGTAAGGCTGAGTGAGGTGAGTCATGATGAGGGTATGGACAATTCTTTGTGGGCAGGGATGCCATTTGGGGGATGGGATTTGGGGGGGGGGGCCTTGTTGATTCAGTGGCCCACTATAGCTGGACCAGGGCCCTGGATCATAACAGAGATCAAACTGTCGCTGAGCTGATGTCAGGTGGACCAAAATGTGGCGTCTATTACTGGGCCACCATCATAGTACCCTAAAAATGGATCCAATTTATTTTAAACTATATGGGTAAATGCAGGGGCAAAGCACAACATTCTGGCCCCCATATGCAGTCTATGTGGGCCCCCTTTCCCCCCTTGTCCCATGTCATACATTTTTAAAACTTTGTGTTACAAATAATTGAGCATACAACATGAATCTCAAGTGTTTATAAGGGTAGTCGCTAAGAACTGTACATCATGCATCAACTTACTAACTATGGTTAAAGGATTTTAGGCTTTGATAGGACATTTCCATAGAAACAGTATATTGCCACATGCCATTGTAGCGACAATTCTTAGAGACTTATTCAGGTTAAATAATGCACACACAAAATATGACATATCAGACTTAACTTTTTCAGCAACGGTTGTAGAGGGGGAAAAAGTCAAGTTTAAAATATGTAAACACAAAATTTAAATCCAAGTAGTTGAACTTTTGAATGTATATACTTCTGCCTTCTTTTCAGCTCTGTTTGCCCAGCTATTCAGTAATGTTGACCAGACCAGCAGCCATTAGCTTGCAGGCACATGTTTGTCACATGATGTCACTCAGTCTTTCATTGTGGCTCCAGGCTGAAGTGTGTTGCTCTGTGGCTAGTTGCACCGCAGTCATTTTGGATTCCTGGACAGCCTGTGGCACTAGAATACGCATTATGTATTGTCTGTGTCTTCTTGCTGAGTAACTCTATACGCGGTGAGGGTGGCGACGAAAACAGTGTCATTGTCATTCCTCTCATCTTACCATGTAACCTTTCCCTGGCTGGGGATTTGGGAGATTGTCCAACAGGGTACAGTTAAACCTCCCACTGCCATCAACACCAATCAACCACCGCCCTGCTTTTCTCTCCTCAATGCTCTTTGTAGCATCTATTTTTCTGATTGGTTCCAGTCATCTTTATGTATATTATCATCCATCTAGTCAAGTCAAGATGCATCATCCAGTATGTGTAATATGAACAGTGGCGATTTGAGAGTTTGTGGGGGCCCTAAGCAAAAATTCCTTGTTGCTGACATTTTTTTTAAAAAGGCGGTCGCATCATACTTTTTCAGCGGATCACAATGCATTTCATCGGTAACTTGTCCTTGAGAGACTTTTCTGAACTTGTCCTGAGAGGGAACTGCAGTCACTAATGAGTCATTAGGTTCGACGGCCCTGTATTGTATATTTGTTGAATAAAATATAGCCTTAATTATAAAAAAATAAATAAAAAATTGGCTGGCCCTTGGGGGGCCCCTGGCGGGCCCTGTTTTGTATATTTGTTGAATAAAATATATTTAAAAAAAAAGGGGGTATGCGCCTCTGCGCATACGCATACCGCTAAGTCCGCGGCCCGTAGCCTATGTAGGGCCCTTTTAGCCCAGTTCAGACCAAAGATTTGCCTAGCAACTCGCAACTCCTTGCGACGAAACCAGCTGAGATGTTCTGAAACTGGACGTGGCGATTTGACATGTTGAATCTTTTGCAACTCATCAGCCACGCTGCTACGAGCAGCTCACACTGCTGCGACTTTCCCCCCTAAATAAGTCACAATTATACATTCTGCATGAAAACACTTTTTGTTGGCTATAGTACAGTAGGCCTAAAGCATGCAAACCCATGAGATATGAATAAGTTCACAACATTGGTTGGCCCCCCCTGGCGGCTCGGGGCCCCAAGCAGTTGCCTGCCTTGCCTGTTCACAAGCTGTGCCTCTGAATATGAGAATTTTTCTTGGTCCACAACACTGTTCATTAATTTTTGTTCACAGACTTGTTTGTTTTCAGTACTAAAGCTCTCGAAACAACTCGTGCAACAATTAAAAACTATCTGGAGCATATATTAGATATTTGAGTTTATATATTTTTGATGTTTAAGACCAAAACAGACTGATGATGTAGCAGCATGAATCAGCAATGCTGTCGTTAACGTACAAGTTAATGCAGCTTTCTTCCTGATTTACATTGGTCATGATTGATGGAGTCCTTTCAACCAATAAGAAATATAGGCATTGTCTTAATGTTTACAAACCAGCGCCACTTTTTCTGACCAATGATCTCCTTTCTCCGTTCAATTATAATGAATTCAATTCAATTAAAAGTTAATTGAATTACATTTAATTGAATTGTTCAATGAGGAGATATGTAAACAGTAGCCTATGGGCTGTACTGTCTTAGTTTACTCTCAGATGGTAAATCAGCAGTGGGCAAAACAAGTGTTAAAGCTGACAGCTGAAGAGCTGTCTGTACTGTGAACAGTGCGAGGGAACAAACAAAGTATAGGTCAGGTTTTTCCGGTGCTGACAGATGGCTACCAGTATATAGGCGCCGGCGCTTTGTCACCATGTCTACTCCAGATACGACTGTACTAAGAAGTGGAAAGGTTGAGCTCAACGTTCACAGTCAGACGAGTCACATAGACACGTTTCAATAATTGGCCATCGTACACGCATGTTTATACATATAACCTTATGTGTGGGGACCCATATCTGTGTCAGTTGGGCCTCTCTAATTCTCAGCAACAACAACACATGTGCAGTGAGCTTCCTGTCCCACAATCCTCTTCTACTTTTGTGTCAACAGTTTGTTGTGTGTCAGTGGCTTCACCTGTTTCCCATTTTCTTCTGTTGCCTTGTCTCGCACTTTACAAGAATGGAAACTTCCCTTTAAGTTCCGAACGGTGGACTCCGACCAAAAGCCTCCTTCAAATTTACTCAAACCTTTTTAATTTTTGCAAAATCTTTAAGTGAAAACCTTGTGCTTCAGATACAGTGAGCAATCTTATTTTCCACCTTCATAATCAGCATAGAAACAATGTGTTTTGGTAATACAAATGATTCATGCAGGATCCAACAAAACAATGTGAAGATGTGACTTAATCAATAGAATTCTATTTTAGCAACAACGTTGTCAAGTAATAGAACAATACCAGTTTGAAATAAAAAGTATGTTTTTTTACTTTACAGCAATGTTCAATTTTCATATTTAACCATCAAATATATATTTATTTATTCATAACAAGCATGCTAGGCTCAGACTATAAATGCTTTTGGCATGTTGATTTAAGTAGGCCTAACTAAATAGTAATAATAAGTTTAAATCAAATGAATCCTATTGTAGCATTATATGAAAAGGGCTATAATAGGCCTGCGTATCCTAAGAAGAATGACAAATGCAATTTCCCAAAATTAAAAGCAACACATAAGGTAAGTTACCGTAAGTGATGAACTATTTCTTTTGAGGAAGTCTGGACTCTGGGAATGTGTGGGATAGGCCTATTATGCAATGTCCTGTTGACACCTCCGCTGGGTAAAAGCAACTCAGTTATGAGAACTGTGTGTGGCATTTGACGAGGTTCAGAAATACCCACAATGCCTGTGTCTTTAACAGGGGTCCAAGTGGTTAATGAAGTTTTTGTGGCCTTGCACGCACTTGCACCTGTTAGCCCACTTCCTATTGAGGAAAACCATAAACATCCATATAGATTCTTTGAACAAGACCTGTCTTTGTTCAAATATACCAAACTCGTCCTGCTTCATCTTAGGAAACCTTGCGTGACTTCAGACTATCTGATTCTGCTGTTCTTCTTTATTGGCCTACGTTTCATTTGTTTCTCTTTACTTTTTACGGCGTCATATTTCAGTCCCGGATTCTTTGGATTCTGACACCTGACTGGAGGGCTTTTGAAGTGGCTCAAATGTCAAATAGCGATCCACTCCAGCACCCCCCCCCCCCCCCCACACACACACACACACAACCCGCATCAATCCCCAACTGCACACCCGAGCCCTCAGCTCTTATCACTGGCCACTCACTCCCTGACGTCCAAGGAGGGCTGCGCTTTAATTTGGGGGGCAGTCACTTGCTATTCTTAAAACATTGTCCACTCTATGGAGCAGTGCTGAAGGGAGCGATCTCCGTTCTCCCTCCATTACTTGTCTTCTTGCTTGCAACTTCGTCCGGTAACATGCTTTTGGGTTTTGTGGTTTCAATCGAACCTGCGTGAAAGTGAACAGAGATAATAAGTGAGTGAAGAGTTTTTGCTGCTTTTGTGAAGAAGAAGGGTCTGCTTCAATTAAATCATGAGTTCCAGCCTCGTCAACTCTTTGGCCAAGGTCTACGATCCAAACCCTCTACATGCTCAGAAGCCCGGAGCGAGGAAGCTCTCTCTTAATGCCCAAGCTCCTTCACCTGCACCATCCTCATCCCCAACTCACGATGGCACCCTGCGCGGGGTTGAGATCCGGATGGACTCGCTGTCCTCTCAGATGGAGTGCCTGCTCAACATGCAGCACACCGTCTTGAGCCGGCTGGATGGCTTGTCCCAGGACGTCAGGGGCATGGGCAGGGATCTGGCCTCCATGAGAGAAGAGGGCCATGGGGTAGTGGGTAGGCGTGGGTCTGGGGTGGTGGTGTCTGCATCGTGCAGGGAGCTGCGCGGGGCAGTGGAGAAGAACAGTGAGCGGGTGGAGAGCCAGGGACGCAGGCTGGACAGCTTGGAGAAGCTTGTGGAAGGCACCCAGCAGGTGATCAGCTTCATTGGGCAGGTGGTGAAGAGCTCCAGGCTGGTGGAGCTGCTCTTTAAGAAGCCTGTGAAGAAGGCTCACAAGAAGGTGAGAGCCTCATCGAGATTACAGGCAAGGTTACTTGCAAGAAGATGCCTAAAAAAACCTGAATTGTTAACACTTTACAATAAGGGTACACTTATTAACTGTTAGTTAATGCTATCAACAGTTAGTGAATGCATAGGTACTGCTCATTAAGCATTAACTAAATGTTAATGCTTAGTTATTAATGGTGAGTTACCGCTTGGTTAAGCATTAACTATGCTAAGTTAACTAATACTTAGTTAGGCACAGCTAGTTGATGCATATTAAGCATTAACTAAGCAGATATGATTGGTTACTTAGCATACACAGCAGCTAACTAATGTAGGTTTACCCTTAAAGTGTTGCCCCTGAATCAAATGTTTTTGGTCTCTGTTTTCTTTTCCAACATAGTGCAAAGTAAGATTCCCATAGGGGTCTATTACTGTGTGCTGTGTGCATTGATGGCAACATAGTGAGAGGTCTAATTGCATTTTTATCATTGCAGCAGATGCATTCAGTTTGAGAGGTTGCAAGTGTCATTCCGTTGATGGACTGTGCAAGCCTGTTTGCAGTTACATTATAAATAGCTTGGTCCAAAATCCGATTTTGTTGGTAAAGTACATCTCAAATTGGCTTTTTAAATTTCTCTTGCCGTGAAAAGCTGCCACTCAATCCTCATAGTTCTCATATGGCTCCTTGTCGATCTATTATTAGCTCTGCTGTACTTCAACATGTCGCTCTGCGTTATGTTTAGTCATTTTCCGTCGCACAGACAGTGATTGTCATTTGGTGTAAATGATAAGAGTCAGACTGGTTCTCTTATCCAAACCATGTCTTTATCAGCTGTGGTTTAGACTTCAGCTGCACAGCGTCAGTGTGGCACTCGTCTGGACTGTTCCATGCAGGTGACATTACTGCATTGGTTGATTAGATGGGCTGGCGTACTTGTATGAAGTCAAGCACAAATGTCTGCATCACATTGTGCACGGTTTGTTCCTCGTGATGCTTGGAACGAAATGAAGAGTATCTGCATTGTATTTGCAGATAATCTTTGTATGTTTGTGTGAGAGACACTGAATACCTTACATTCATATGATCTGTAGATTCATAAGCTGTTTTTGTGAATGGGTCTCTGGTCAAAGTGGCTACGAGGAGCTTTCAGTGTGTGATCATTCTAGCGCCCCCTCTTGACAAAAGCGGTAGTATTTTTACAATGCCAGCTGTTGTTCCTGAGTGAGCGTATACCCATGACAAAGGCATTAAGAAAAAAGAAAGAAAAGGGAAGTAAAAATAGCAATATTTTGCACAGATGTTTTCTGTTACATGTCATTTATGATCATCAGAGGAAAAATGAGACTATTTCAAAGTTCCTCGTAGCTACTTTAAGTGAAAATATTTTTGGGGTATTTTTGTATTGCCATTGCCTTTACAGTATATCATGTTTTTGAACTACTGTATAGCATAGAAAGAAATTGGTTTAGCTTTCAATAAACACTTTATAGCTGCTGGTAAACTCTTTCACAATGGAGTATCTACGCCTTCTACGCCTACCACCACGAGAAATAAAAATAGCATACCACCTGTCTCTAAAACTCCTCTTTTCAGCCTTGTTCAAGTCCCAACAAGTATTGTTGTAGATGCGCTTCTTGCCATCAACCCCAGGAAGTACATGGGAGAGGACAATTTGGACCCATTTTCAATAAATCTCTCTGCACTTATCATATCAAAACAAATAACCCATATTTTTAATCTCTCCATCTCCTCTGGTATTGTTCCTAAAGTCTGGAAAAAAGCTCACGTCATTCCATTACATAAAGGGGGTGACAAAAGTGATCTTAACAATTACAGGCCAATTTCCAAACTCCCATGCCTGGCAAAAATTCTAGAATCAGTCATTAATACTCAGTTGAAATCCTTTTTATCCAGTGCTTCCATTTTGAGTCCATTTCAATCTGGTTTTATGGCAGGCCACAGTACTGTATCTGCTGTCACTTTGGTCTTAGACAACATTGTTACAGCTATCGATAAAAAAATGCACTGTGCAGCACTTTTTGTTGATCTGTCAAAAGCTTTTGATACTTTAGATCACCATTTGCTTTTAGAGAGGCTGCATGAAATTGGTTTTGATTATTCTACATGTAGCTGGTTTAGGGACTATCTCTCTGATAGACAGCAGTCAGTTAAGCTGGGAATCTACCAAACTGAGTTTTTAACAGTTACAAATGGTGTTCCGCAGGGCTCAATTTTAGGTCCAGTCCTATTCACAATTTACATCAATAACATTGTTTCATCACTACAAAACTGCCATGCCCATTTGTATGCGGACGACACTGTACTGTATTGCATTTCTGATTCAGTGCAACAATCTGTTCAGAACCTACAGAGCTCTTTTAACACCCTGCAGAACTGTCTAGTGGATCTCAGGCTTGTCCTTAATATAGAAAAAACAAAATATATGTGCTTTTCCAGAGCAAGAATTACACATTTTAATGATCTTATTATTCACACAAATAATGGATCTCATATTGAAAGAGTCACTGAATATAAATATCTTGGCATCTGGATAGATGAAAAACTCTCTTTTACATTTCACATAAAAAATCTTGTCTGTCGTCTCCGACAAAAGATTGGCTATTTTTATAGGAATAAAGCCACCTTCCCGTTGTTCAGTAGGAAAAGGATTATTGAGGCAGTTTTTATGTCTGTCCTTGATTACGGTGATGTGGTTTATCGGCATGCATCTCGTTCATGCCTTAAACTCCTAGACTCTGTATTTCACTCTGCTTTGAGATTCATTACAGGAGATGCTTATGATACACACCATTGTGTTTTATATGAAAAGGTTGGGTGGTCCTCCCTTAAGGAGAGACGTGATGCACATTGGCATATTTTTATATATAAAGCTCTGACTGGAAAGCTACCACTATATTTGACAGAAATGCTGCTTATTTCAGATGGGCTTTATCAAACCCGCTCAACTGACATGCTCATGTTATATGTCCCCTATGCCCGGTCTGAGCTTGGTAAAACCGCTTTTAGCCATAGTGCCCCTGACTCCTGGAACAGCCTACAACATACAATTAAAATAAATACACTCATAACTGTTAACCAATTTAAAATTATTATTTTGAATCAGCCCCTCTACACTTGTAACTGTTTTAATTAGGCTATTATGTCTCTCATTCAATTGATCTGAATGTTTTAAATTGTTGTTGTCTGTGTGTGTGTGTGTGTGTGTGTGTGTGTGTGTGTGTAAACTTGTTATGTATTCTCATTGTATATTGTGTATCTGTACAAACTCGACGTCATTGTAAAAGAGGGTCACCCCTCAATTGATCTTTCGAGGTTAAATAAAGGAAAATGAAAAAAATGAATATGTGGGAAAGTTTGAATACATATTTTTACCTTGTTGTGCGGCATGTTTCCTGCTACAGATGATATGTGACCTTTCCCTTTTTGTCCTGGAGGAGGCAACCAGAAACACATAAAAGCACTCTGGCTTATTGTCTAACTATTTTGCCCGTGGCCACACACATACGTATATGACTACGTACATGACTGTTCCCCTCTGAAGAATCAGACTCCAGGCTCCACAACAACCATAGATTGTTCTGATCCCTTTGATTAAAGGGATTGTCAGAGTTAGGATTTTAAAATGGGTTCAGTTTGTTTGATTTTGTTCTGGATCCATGGTCTAATGCTTTATCTCTGTTTCCTCTATTCACAACAAGGCAAGAGATGAAAAGGACAAAGCCAAACAGAGCCAGAATGGCGTGAAGGCCCAGAAGAAGAGGAAACCATCAGGTATTCTCAAACAGAATAAGGAAAAACCACAACTATACTTTCAATTGTACAGTTGGCGCTTGAAAAAAAAATCATAGGATCACCAATGTCATAAGGATTCATCCTCTTGGGTACCATGTTTCTTGTCACAAAATTGTGCTGCAATCCATGTCAACACACTATGGATCAAAGTGGTCGACACACTGAAAATAACTATCAACCCTTAACACCGTAGATATGGTTATGAAATACAGTTGGCTATATACAACTATACTTTTATCCATGCCAATTTTTGAAACGCATTGAAAAGTACAAATTGGAATTTGTGTTAATGAAATAGCGAAACAATTTCTTCACAGGGATAATCCTTTATGTGTGTGCTCCCCCCCCCCCCCCCCCACTCCCCACCTCATCAGATACATCCTCGCTGACTGAGCCTGTGCTGCAGCAGGAGCAGGTGGAACAGCTCAACAGGCAGAACACAGAGCATTCCCATCATGGAAACACAGAGGCCGACAACCAGAGCGAGTTGATTCTGAACGGACAGCCTGCCTTAAGCCACGCCCACTCAGAAGAGAGGGGGAAGAACGAGGAGGAGGCCACAACCCAGGAGACAGAGGCAGACCAGCAGAGTGTCTTTGAGGACTCAGAGCCGGAGGAGGGAGAGGGAGAGGGAGAGGGAGAGGGAGAGGGAGAGGGAGAGGGAGCGGGAGAGGGAACGACAACAGCAGATGTCAGTCCACAAGAACAAGCGGGAAAAGAGGAGGATGACAGCAGGAAGAAAAAGCATAGAGGAGTGGCAGAGGAGTTGTCAAAATCCGTGACAATCCCCAGTGTCATCGCCGATATCTGCAAGACCTCTCTGCTGCTACCACAGGAAAGGTATGGCTAGCCAATCACCATTCATCTCTATACAGTATATGCTATACTTTTTATGTCACATAGAACACTGGGCATTGGGCAATATTGTATTTGTTTAATGCAGATGTAAACTAAAGCTATAGTGCATAACCTTTTCATATGAATGAATGTAAGTTACAGTCAAGCCATTGCCAAACTCTCTCTGTATTTGTCAGTATGTCAGCGTTTAAACACTGGTGTCTCACCCTGAAACTGGCGCAGGAGCTCAGCAAAAATCCCAAGAAGCGCCCAAAGAAATGTTTCAGTTGTTGATTCTACTGCTAAGAAAATACCTGGACGTACAACATGAGGAAACAAAATTCATGCGCAATCACCAAAGGCTTACCTCTTGTAGATGCGTCGACAGTGTTGTTGTAATTACTCAGAATTCCTCATGGTGGCGACCGAAGTTTCTCACAGTAGCGTTAAGTATAAATAATATTATTTATTTTCTTTTGTTGACATGTGCAGCGCTGAGGAGGTCGGCGATGTGGCCACCAGCAGCAAACGCCGCGTCACGGAAGAAGACCTGGTCAAAGACGACCTCAAGAAAAGCAGAGTGGAAGACAGCCAGGCGGGAAAGGCTGATGATGGACAGGTGGTGGAGGGGGCGGAGCCACAGGCAGCCAACTCTGAAGAAGTAAAGACAGAGGCGGAAGAGGACGAGAAGGAGGATGAGTCCGAAGTGAAGGAGTTTACTATTGGTGAGACGTTACATGTTTACAGTGCAGGGATGCATTAATGTGAAAATCCAAGAAAACTTTAGTACAGTGCAGGGATGCATTAATGTGAAAATCCAAGAAAACTTTAGTACAGTAGCCTCTAGTGAGAACGGTGTTTGGTGTTTTGTGCCCCGAACGGAGCCTTCAAGGCAGCGCTGGTTAAAGTTAGGGTTAGGGCTAAGATTAGGGCCTTCCAGGCAGCTCTGCCTTGAAGGCTCCGTTGGGGCCACAACACACCATCGAGCAGTGAGAACACTGGTATCTTTGTTTTGGAGGGAATGTAGAGCTTTTTCAACTTATCATGTGTAAATTAAACTTTTGTGTCTTTTATAATGCATTCAAACGTAAATCAAACAGGAGCACAACTTTACACACTGCAAGCTAGGCTAGCAAAATACTATGTGTTTAACCCGTTACAATGTTGCAGATCATTAAACAAAAGTAATGCACACTTTTGGATTTATAAAGTAAACTTTCAGATTCGTAAACACAACTTTTGGATTCACATTCAGTGGTTATTCAATCATAAATTAGATTTACTTGCAATAAAAAAAATGTTGATTTCCATGTGAAAAGTTTTGCTCTATCTATTCTGTTTAATTGTATAGTTAAGACACACAAGTGACTATATCATATGTTTCAGGTGTGGAAACAGTTTGCCAGAATAGATCATTGAAAATGAAGACCTTGGCTCAAGTTTGACCTGCAGCTCAGGCAAAACTGATTTTAATAATACAAGCTGCCGTGCGGGCTTGAACCAACTCGGCCCTTAATTGGTGACATTTGACTTTTTGTCCCTCCGACTTTGAAGCGGATCCAATTTACACCATGCCTGTTCCAGCGTCACTAACATGTCAGTCGACACAGATGGCAGAGCAGAAATTGAAGCGTATTGCTATTTTGATCCACTTTGTTTCCAGGGGCTGAGGTACCTTCCTCTCTCTTTGTTTTCAGCAACATCAACCTCTTTCTTTTTATTAATTGACTGTATGTCTCCATTTTTTTTGTGTGGTTTTCTTCAGACCTAAGCCCTCCACCGTTGGCACCATTCGACCACCGCATCGTGACTCCCAAACCCCATCAGATAGCCACCTATTACACCATCAACAGAACCGAGGTCCTGGGAGGGTGAGTAAAAAAGGAGGACCGATCTCTCCAGAGTTCATTTCCATCCGCTCAGTTCCTAGCGACAGACACTTCAACCCATCAGTCCTCCTTAATGAAATAACAGAGTATCTCACACCCTGTGGGCCTCCAAGGGATGGGGGAGTGGCAAAATAGCGGTCCTCTCCGATGTAATGGACCGGTGCTAAATCCTGCCTCTTGGAGTGGAGATTACTCCTCCACACGCGAGAACATTTTTCAAATCTCTTACGTAATGCCACAGTCTATAGCACTAATTACTGATTGACTGATGGAGCTTGTTATGATCACATTTGTATACAATTAATGACTACTACTTTCATTTAATCTGTGTTATTACGTGATAATTGTTTGGTATGTAAAAGTCCAAAAATAATATAACAAATGCCCATCATAAACAAATAACATCCTACAATTAGCTGTTTTATCAGATCAACGGACCAACATCCAAAGACATTACATTTGCATGATATCAAACAGAGTAAAGCAGACATAATGGCACAGTATATAACCCTACTTACTCTGTGACTGAAGGAGCTTATATTGATGACGTGATTATACAAGTAAGAGAGACGATTCTTTGAATTAATCTGGGCTAGTTTAATTTCTACAACTAAACAATAATTTGTTGGTCTTTAAAAGTCAGAAAAGCAAATGGTTATCGCAAGGTCTCATGGCCCAAAATCATACCGATGGACATTTCATCAGATAATTTTTTTGAGATGCTTAAGCCAACAGTTATTTGGAATTTAAAAACGATGAATTGCTTAAATGCTTACGCAAAAAAAAAAAAAAAAATACTCTTCTTCTGCAATGCCATAATTATCTTTGCATATTTTTGAACCATGTGTGTGTGTTTGATTTTCATTCATTAGGGGACGTTTTGGACAAGTCCACAAGTGCATAGAGAACTCGTCCAATCTGACGTTGGCTGCCAAGATCATCAAAGCCAGGAGCCAGAAAGAGAAGGTAAGGGGATGATGGGCGTAGAAATGCTGGATACAGGTCCAGCGATGGCTTTGGGATACCTGTTTTCCCCTAGCATTGTAGCTAAGCATTATAAAGAATTACATCTTTAAAAATAGATACAGCTTCAACAGCTCAGAGGACGTGGGCATGTGGCAAATAATCAGCCTCATTGTGTCTTTTTGTTGTCGCTCTGGGTTGACCGACAGGGCTGTGAGGGAGGTCAGATGTCCGAGCATTGCTCTGTGGTTACGTTATACATCATCTGAGATATTGAGAAAGCTCAGAGCCTACTGAAAGCTCCTCAAACACACAGCCAAAAACCTTTGGTGGGCTCATGTTGCTGTGGGCGCACTACTTGTGACAAAACTGTGACTGTGTTGACAAGTCTTGTCCATCTGCGAGTCTGTCTTTTTCATCAAATTGTCATACAGTTGACATTAGAGCGTGCAAGGATCAGAGCCTGTGATACAGATACACTTAACTCTCCAGTCTCTTAAATGATTGGCTCGCAGACTGATATTTTCCCAGTTTACGCGTCTAAAGTTCTATCTCTGATCTAATCTTTCTCTGTGATTTATTAGCTTTGTGTGTGTGTTAATTGCCATGTGTTTCTGTTAAGAGTTCCTTGGTATACTATTAACACCAGATTGATATATTGGTTGTAAACATTTGGGATAGACCTAGTTTTGTATATACTTAACGTGGGTTGTAAATAAATTTGGGAGGCACACGTTAAGTGATCTGTGAGTTGATGAAGGCTAAATGAGACTTGTAGGGCTATATAAGTCTTCCACCTGCTCCTTTTTGGACACTGTTACTCTTGTTGTATTCACTTAACTGTTTTTTTTCTTCATTTCTGGTGAATTGTTGGAAATAATTCATTAATCCATTAATTAAATCATTTATTCAGTATCTTCTGTGTGTCTGTCCCTCAGGAGGTGGTCAGGAATGAGATCCAGGTGATGAACCAGCTGAACCACTCCAACCTCATCCAGCTGTACGCCGCCTTTGAGTCACGCTATGACATCATCTTGGTCATGGAATAGTAAGTCCGCCCTACATGCATACATGCGGAGGGAGGGTGTGTACAGTTTGCTCTCTCATTTGTCAATACAGCAAGGTAATGAGCCATTTCTTGTTTGTCAATCAATCAATCAATCAATCAGACTTTTGATATATTTTATATTCTGTATATACACAGTCATTTTCATACACAGCCAAGGCAAGGCAACACAAAGGGCTTCACAAAATAAAAAAATAAATAAAAAGAACATCTAAGTTGAAATGTGTAAATAGTCAATCAGCTAATTATAACTGATGATTTATTGGTGTATTTCTTTTCTGTAGTCATATTTCGAAGGTTTCAGGAATTGTAGCCTTTAAGCACATAGCAGAGGTACATAATACACCTGTTTGTGCCTGTAAAAGGTGGAACATTTCAAACAGCTAAACTTTGTTCCGTAGTGTGGAGGGAGGGGAGCTGTTTGACCGAATCATCGATGAGAACTACAACCTGACTGAGCTGGACACAGTGCTGTTCATACGCCAGATCTGTGAAGGGCTGCAGTACATGCATAGGATGTACATCCTGCATCTTGACCTCAAGGTAAACCTGCTTTCACTCACCGTCCTGTACAAACGTTTGGCAATATCCCTTTAAATCTTGAATTTTTTTGCTGTGATTCATTTACTACGATGGAGTATATATTCCTCATCTTTAGGTTTTGCTTCAGGTTTTCAAACCAAATCTTTTTCATAGACGTTATGAAAGCACTACCTCATGTTTAAGGTATTTTATTCACTTTACTGTAAATACTCTTTTGCAGCCAATCCCTGGTATCAAACACAATGAAACAATTATAACGGCTTTCAAAAATCATGAGAAAGCTCCTTTGGGATGACAGGACGCCTTAGTATAAAAAAGGTTTGCAAACAGTGCTGCCATTACAACTATTTCTGTACTGTTTTAATGACTATTACTCTTGGCTGTATCCACTGAAGAGGATTAAATATGTGAAAAAATTATTATTTAGGGGGGCGCTCGTGGTGTCGTAGTTTAAGTGTCCCCCTCAGGCTTCGCAGCAGACCCTTGTTTGAATCCGACCCTTGGTCAGTTCTCTGCATGTCCTCCCCTCTTTGCCCCATTTCGACTCTGTCTCTGCAAATCTGTCTAATAAAGTGAAAAATGCCCCAAAAAATTATCTTAAAAAGAAAAAAGAAAAAAAGAAAAAAGAAAAGAAAAGAACCAGCGATTTAAATGATGTGTTTATTTACCTGCCACTGTAATCTTTCTCTTTTGTCTCTTTTTTTAGCCAGAAAACATTCTTTGTGTCAGCAGAGTGACTAACAAGATAAAGATCATAGACTTTGGCCTGGCCAGGAGGTAACAATCTTTGTCCTCTCTTTACTGTTAAAAGGCTTTGTTAGCTCACCTTTTAATAACAGCACTTTCTAAGCTCCATATATATTTACATATGTCTCATGTGTGTGCTCTTGTGTCTCTCTGCAGGTATAAGCCTAGGGAGAAGCTCAAGGTCAACTTTGGAACGCCTGAATTTTTAGCTCCTGAAGTCATAAACTACGAGTTTGTTTCATTCCCCACAGACATGTGGAGCCTCGGCGTCATCACTTACATGCTGTGAGTTGTGGACGCTCATTTACAATGTACATAGTTTGAAGTACTGTACTGAAATACAGTTTTGTGGTACTTCTACGTTACCCGGGTATTTCCATTTCTTATCAATTTGTTCTTAAACTGTAGGAACCCTGTTATAGCCCTGAAGAAGATAATGAAGTCCCACCTTGATTAGACACTTTAAAGTACTGCTTGCATATTAATACATTAATAATGATCATTTGATTTAATAATATAACACTGGCAGTACCCACTCTGCACTGTGAGGACTTTATTTGACATAATTATTTGAATATTGCTTCCACAACACCATTCACAGTACATGCGGTAAACAAAGACAAACACATGCTGCATTTCTTCTGACCTCTGCTTTTTTCCCCCCTCTTGGTCCAGGCTCAGTGGCTTGTCCCCGTTTCTGGGGGATGACGACAACGAGACCCTGAACAACATCCTGGCCTGTCAGTGGAACTTTGAGGTGGAGGAGTTCATGGACATCTCGGCCGAGGCCAAGGACTTCATCACCCTGCTGCTGGTGAAGGCCAAGAGCTGGAGGATGAGCGCCACAGAGTCCCTCAGACACCCGTGGCTGTCGGACCGGAGTCTGCACTATCGACTCAATCAGAAGGTGAAAGACCAACCCAGCCATTTTCTTTGCACTGTAAAAACAGAGCTGTTGTGTTGATGTTGTGCTTAATTTTTCCTGGGGGGGCAAATGGCAGTACACTCTCAGGAATGAGGGTACAGTAGCAGTCAATTTTTCCTTTTCTACACTACTGTAATATATACATAGTACCCCCTAGGGTTAATTATTGGACCTCGAGGTAAAACTACGTGTACCTTTTTTTGACAGCAGTAAAAGGTGCATACAGTATGTGTGGTTTCTTCTCAATACTAAGGTAGAGTATCAGGAGCAAGTGTGTGTTAAGCAATATACAAAACAATAGGTTTGGTAAAGTATTATTTTTACTCTTAGTTTTACTGTTTCCTTTTTTATTGAACTTAGATTTTAAATTGTAAGCTGTGCTTTAGTCGCCTTGAGATACAAGACATAATTGTTTGTTAAGTGGATTTGTGGATATTAAAGACAATGGTATAAATATGTACACAATGTCGAGGGTACACAAATGTACCTTAAAGGGTACCTCCCCAGGCTAGAGCAGTTGTACCCTCAAAGGTGTAACAATGTGCACACAAACCCGAGTTCTTACAGAGGTTTTCTCTAGTGCACTCATTCATTGGACACTCTCTCTCTTTCATTGCAGAAAAACAAGTGTCACTCCACACATGCTCCTCCTCCAGAGAGCTAGACAGGTAAAGTTCATAATTTCTTGTTTGCCATCGTAAGGATTGATTCAATTCTCAAATTACAGCATCTGTTCTTCTTCATACAAACATAGTATTCTCTCCTTTTCCCTCCTAGAAACACTGTGAGGCCCTCAGCATGCCAATTTGACACAGTAGGGCCCTGGAGCCCAACACTGGACCAATGCTGCTGTACCCGTATGGCTACCAGATAACTACTATGTGCCTTGCAATCCTCGTGTTAGCTTAGCTCCGCTGCTCCACAGGCTTTTTTTGTTATGCTTGCCTTTGAAGCACAAAACCATCTCATCGCATGGTTCTTGTCCTGTAAAGCACACTTCTTCAGACGGAACCCCGTGAGGACTTTCTAGCTCTATGGTGTTGTGTAGTTACTGTAGCTGCCAAGGTAATAGAATCCCGATGGTGAATCCAAAATATCGGAGACTAAGAGCCTGAATTACTTGTCACCTCTAACACTTCCACCTACTATCTCACTGACAAAGGTAGAGAAAAGCTGAAAGTTTAGCATGGATCAGACACTGATTCTCCTCCTGACAGTGATCATTTAGTCATGTCGCCCCCGGTTTGTTGCATGCTTTGCACTTTTTGGACTATTTCTTCAAACAAAATATAGACCGAAAGCTATTATTTAAATGATATATTTTTATGAATACAGATTTCTTTCTTTCTTTTAATTTACAAGTCTTATGAAAAAAATAATTATATTCTTTCTTGAACATGAGGTAAAAAAAATAATACATGTAGATCTCGGTTGAAGTTGAAGTCACACCACATTAATTTATTTTTGTATATAACACATCACTGAATACTCTCATTCCCCCTGAAAAGTCAGAATATCTCAATGGATGAATGCTTCCCGGTTGGTGCCACATTCAGCCCACATTTCTGGTACGTTTTCTCTGTAGGCAGGATCTCCTTCTGTTTGCGTTCATGCCACTCTCAGGCCCTTGCTTCGGCAGTTTGGAGTGGCCCTCTCACCTTCCATGAAGGCATAACGAACAACAGAATACTACCTATGCTATGAATGACTCCTATGTTTATGACTGAAGTGGATTCTTATGTTCATTTATTAACTGTATTAAACACCAGCCGTTACTTGAAGCACAGAGCTTTTGGCTCAAGATGGGATTCTCTTTCAGGGGTGACAAACATGGTTTCACTCAGTTAATGCACATACTGTTTGTGTAAAATGCACAGTTTAGCTTTGACAGAGAACCAACAACAGAGCAGAGGAGACATCAGGCGGCGCTTTATTGTCCCTTTCTTTCTCGGATTGATGTCCGTCGTTTGGTTGTTGTCTGTTTCACTTGGAAATGGGAACGCTTTGTGATTTTGAATATTTGTGTATTTGAATTTATGATACTTTTTTCAATTTTTTTTCTCGATTAATGCCGAGACAATAACTCAATGTAGAATGTAAACAAGCAAAAAATAAAAAATAAAGCACACCAGAAAAAATGTATGGTATTTTTTAACAGTGTAATTCTTTGGAAATAAAGAAAAAACTTGAATACTAAAGCTGTGTGACCATTTGCATGAATATTTTGTTATACCACTTATCAAGATTTCTCGATTGTGGATTTTTGTTTTCTTTAGGTTATTTCTTAACCATTTGGCCTTGTTTCTCTCTTGAGAGGTGTTTTTTTATAGAACAATTTAAAAGCTAAGTTGTTCAATGCCAAAAATATGCTTAAATTCCACCGAAGACCGAAATAGTGCAGCATCTTAAACACTTCTCCCTCATTTAACGTTTCGTAACATAAACTGTGTTTTCAAATATTTCTTAATCCTCAAACTTAATATGAAAATATCAGAGATTAGCAATGTGGTCCACTCCTCAGCCCTCGTATAGCCCGCCCTTGCTCACTCCTCCCAGGCCATGTTCTTTCACCCAGCTGCCCCCTAGACCTGTCATCCTCCAAACGTCCACCAGATGTCCTCACACTTGTCCACCTGCTTTCACTTCCCTCATCATCAGCCACTCATCAGATAAGATATTCATTTGTTCCTTCCCATACCCATACTTCCATGCTATTCTCCATGCCCGAGAAAGATTTATGACAAAATTATGATTCAAGGGAGGGGGGCGCTCGTGGTGTAGTGGTTAGAGCGCCCCCCCCACCCCCCCAATAGAGGATCAGTCTTCAGTAGCAGCCGACCACGGTTTCGAATGCTGCCCGTGGTCATTCTCTGCGTGTAATTCCCCTCTCTGCCCCCCATCATCTCTATCTCTCCGACCTGTCTGATAAAAGTATAAAATCCCCCCCAAAAAATATAAAAAACAATGATTCGATTTAAACAATCTTGAATTAAAGACGAAAAGTTTAAACAAAGTCAGATGCTCAGGATCCAAACCTCCTCTATCAACAGAGATCCAAAAATGTCCATGTCCGTGTCAAAAACATAGGCACTGTAAAATAAAAGATGAGAGCTGATCAGCAAAAACATCATTGCGTATTGCCAAGTCATTACACTTGATACATTAAAGCAACTGAGAGATATAACTCCCTATGCCTTTTCCTTCAAGATTCAGCAAACACCTTCAAACAATTTACAGATGGAATTCTATTATGTAAACCATATATTTGTGTGAGTAGAGGTGTGTTTATTTCTTTCAATTGACATGTCTCGTAAAAATGTTATTGGGGTAAAACCCATGTAGAACTTGATTGAAGTTGAAGTCCCACCGCACTCATGTATTACAGTAATACATACAACCGGGAAGTGTCAGAATATGTCAATGACTGCCTCCTTCCAGCCAGCCTACAATTCTGGATTTCCTTCTGTTTGCATTAATGCACTCGCTCACCTTTGCTTTGTAGCAGGCCTCTTTAATGACTCACTATCACTTAGCAGGAAAAACAACTCCCAACAAACAGAGTGTGAAAAGGAGACGACGACTAAGGTGGGTCCAGGCAGATAATCTTGTTACACCAGTTTGAAACAGCCTATAGTTCTGGCTTTACATTGGCACGCAAAACCTTGAGTTTCAAAATGAGCCAGATCTATCAGTGCATAGATCAAACCCTGAGGGCCGTTGGGAACAGAGGAGGAGAGAAGAGGCGACCCAGCTCCATCCAAAATTAATAACTTTAATTTAGCCATACTTTATTTGTGTAAGAAAAAGGTCTTTTATAAATCAAATTTGATTTGATTTAAAATACTTGTGCTTAATAAGGTTTTGAATGCAGTTAATAATCTAAATGCCTCTTAATTTGTATTTCCACTGACCCATATGGGAAACTCACTTTACTACAGAGTTTTGTTTGTGGATTCAATCTGGTTACTTGACTCTTTCAAAGGGGGTGGGGTGGATGCCAAGAGGAGTGAGGGGGTCGAAAAAAGAAAGTGTGACTCTTGGGTTGATCGCCAGGCGCACTGAGAGTGACAATTCATCCCTGATTATCTCAGTCGACCCTTACTCTGCACTCTCTAGAGTTCCCACAGACACACCGACACTTGCTTGAAGGACTAGGGTTTTTTTGCACAGCAGTGGACACATAGTGAGAGTCAAATACCTCCCAGCACACAGCGAGACACCTGCCGTCCAAACAAGACAAGAGAAGAAGAAGAGCCGCTGGCTGTAATAGAGCTGTGTGTTGTTCTCTTTTGATCAGGCGGGGTGGATGAGCACACTGCTGTGCTTCCCAGGACCCCGGTAACTTGTTTTCTCTGTCTCTCTCTCTCTTTTTCTTACACAATGATGTTTTCTTTAGACTGTAATGAAATCACACCTCCCATCATGCTGTGCAGTGCACTCTGGGAAGTGGAGCAGTGAAGGGAAAGGCTTTCACAATGCTGTACTGACACTCTCAGCTGGAGCAGATGCGGTACATGCTCAAATGCCTAAGAATAATACGAGATTATAGGAGCTGCTCTGAGTTGTTTGATTGCTCCTGTTAAGATAGTGTCCAGAGTGATGTGAACAAAATTCCTCCATCAGAGTCAATGTGTCAAGTTCTCCTCCTGAAACCGTGTTTACCTTGGCACACTGAGCTCAATTCTATATTAGAGGGAACCACTTAAACCCAGATTTTTCTCACAAATTTCACCCAAAATAAACACCTTTTCTCACTCTTTATGTGAGCGACATGTATGCTATATATTCTGTATTTGCTTCCTCACACACTAAATTGAAGTTACGGTATATGCCGTATACTTGACTGACTTCAATCTAGGCTACAATATACATCTTTATTATCATTATACAAATATTTATTTACCTTTTTTCACATAGACATATTATTTAGAAATAAGGTTTTCTAGGTTTTAACACTACTGTACATGCCCACCAACATGCATCTGTAAGAGAGGAGACCCCTATCAATCAATGACAATTGTTAAGGTTATACTTGTTCCTTCAATATGAAGGCAGACTCAGGTACTGGCACTTCCTCATCTATGGTGTTCGACCCCGGATGTCTACTGGACCACATTCACACATAATGTTTGCACTAACACCCGGACACGAGAGCACACATAAACAAATACACACAGGAATGCACACACACATGCACACACACACACACACACACACACACACACACACACACACACACACACACACACACACACACAGACACACACACACACAGTACATAATACAGATTAACTTTTAGTTGTAGTCCTCTCACTGAATTCCCTTAGTACTTCTGTTGAAAATAACTTTGTAATACTTATGTTGAAAATAAACTCTTATATTTTCCTATAGGCATTTTTACTTCTGTTTTTATTCACACATAATTGATCACACGCACAATTACATTTTGAGAATGTCAACTATAACTGTGTTTTGTTTGTTCAAAGCGGATTCTGAACATTTTCTACTGTGATGAAATGTCAATACATTATTTTAAGTTCATATACTGCATTCCACAGACAAGGATGTAAACTAAAAAGGTGTTCATTCTTTATAATTTTTCATGTTTTAAGAAATGCAATGATCAGAAAAAAGGTGCAGATATGTTGTAAAGGTTTGAAAAAGGTGTTTGGAATCCTCTAATACTCTTAAACCAAAAGCAACAGCCAGGCACATAGTAGCTTTTCACTGTAGACTTGGACTTGGAAAAAAAGTGCCATTAGTAAATAAAAAAGGAATTATTCAAAGTTAAATTTATAAAAAAATTAAATACAATTTTAAAAAATTATTCTGAGTTTAAACATTGCTTCCCAATTTCATTGTTATATGACACATTTCACTTCGATTTAAAAGATAATATAATCCTTTATTCGTCCCACTAATAAACAAATCGAAGATGAGTAACATACATTTATATCAGTAAGAAGGTGTACAAAAGCAAGGGAACCATGATATAATAAATACGAGAAACAGATAACACAGTGGGATTGCACTTTTTGAATAATAAACTGTGATTTGAGAAGCTGGCCCCATGAGATTTTAGCATATTTGCATTAAAATGACCTTTATCACAATTGTCAATAAAATATGCATTTGTCAATGAAATTATCGATTAATCAATTGACTTTCATATGTGCTTGTATATCTACATACTGTTGGGTAGTATACCATATTATATAAACTCTTCATGTTTCATGTGCATAACTTAAGTTATCACATTAATATTAGCCTAGTGGAGCGAAACGTTAGCTACAATATTTCCCACTGAATTGTGGTGGAGTAAAAGTATAAATTAGCATGAAAAAGAACATATTCAAGTAAAGACCAAGTGCCTCAAACGTGTACTTGAGTACAGTAGCCTACTTGAATAAGTGTAACCTAGTTTAGTTACAATCCAACTGTGATAGTTGCGCATCAGCCACCATAGTGGATCTTTATCTGCATTTCCTCTTCCACGCTTAGGGTGGCGCTGTGTCGAACACCCTGCAGCCCCTGTGCCCTCTTTGACGCCGTCTTGTCTGCTGCTCCTACATGCTGCTTTCCCATTGGCTGGATGTCACACCCGCTTCCTGATTTGTCGTGGTTGTTGTAGTTTATGTGCTTTACTGTTGCATAGAAGGCTCGTATTTACTGCTCGCTCACACAGCAATTACCCCCCCACGCTGACAGGTACCTCGGTTTGAATTGTCAACGGTCTGTGAATCCCTCAGCTTGTCACACAGAGAAAATGGCCCAGTGCGGAGACCAGCAGAAGGAGAGAAAAGTCGCTGTCATCACTGGCATCACCGGACAGGTAACCTTTCTCCAGTCAGACCCTAGGTTTAACCTGGTTACACATGTTAGAATGAACGAAGGAGGATGCTCACGGGGAAAACCTTCAGTGTCGCTGCTCCCACTTCTAAAAACATGCCCTCCTTTTAAGAGGAAACGTTTGTATCTTGCTGCCGCTGGCGTTTCCACCTGCGTCAGGTACTTTTAAAAACCTTCGCGTGCATCGATTGAATCTCTCCCTCTTTTTATCCCAATGCCTCTAGCGTTTGGTAATTCCTTTTTAATAAAAAATGAATGCAGCTGAACTAAACGTGGAGCTGCTGTTTCATGTCACATTAGAATACTAATGTTTTTCCTTAGTTAATTTAGTTTGTCCTCATTTTTCCCCCTTGCCTTTCTTTTATCTTAGCTCGTGCCTTTTGAGCCAACAAGGAAGTGGTCAGGTTACACGAGTCAACCTCTGAATGAACATGGTAGTTAGTTTTACTGTATGACAGTCAAACCACTACACTTACATAAAGTTGCTACTATGACGTTGTGTGTGTGTGTGTGCTTGTGCGTGCGTGCGTGCCTGCCTGCCTGCCTGCCTACAATTTGTCCATAGCTGTGTCAATGAAGGTGTAATTTGAGGATCAGATAATCCTGTATTTATGCTAGAGAAGGAAGTGGACTCACAGACAGCATGAGCAGGGTACAATGAATAAGAAGACAAACACTGAACCGTGTAGTTTACATTACAATATAGGCCATGTACAACACTAGGCCTAACCAAAGTTCATCTATGTCAATTTAACATGGATTACCTTTTCGTTTTGGTGGTAAGGGATAATGCCAGACAAGTGTATATTATTATCAGGATTTATTGGATGATGTGGAGGCCTCGTCGGAGTCCGGATAGATGGATGGATGGATGAATAGGTGGATAGAAAGATAGATATATTTATCTCCAAAAGGAAATTACAGTGTGCAATGATAAGACGTTGCATAAAAAAAAAAAAAAACCCACACCCAATGGAAGTGAGAAAACAATAAAACATTTGAAACTATAAACTGTATACACACACAACCAATAACAATTCTGTTTTTCCACTTTAATCATTTTCACCATAGGTGGATGGTTGAATGTCACTGCAGATTGAAAAATGCCGTCATGTTACTCTTCTGGCTTTGCCTGTCGCAGTTTCTTTGCTTCGGGGGCTTTTGAAGGCGTGTCAGTAGTACAGGATGAGGACACGTGTAACTCAAATCAGGAAAAACCTGAATTTCCCAAAGGCCTTGAATGTCACACATGCTCTCTATTAGTTTGCATTCAGTATAGTTCTTAGAGATGAGATATAGCTTATTTTTTTTGTATTGAGTTTTGAAACATGTTGTCATTTTTGAAGGCAACCCGAAGTGCTCCTGCCACTTATTTCTTTTTATAAATGTTGAGATTTTGATTGACATTTTCTACCATATCTATACCATATACAGTATACCTGTAATATCTGCCATCCCACTATGGGATTTACAAGGTTTCTCTACAATTAACTTAATTTGTGAAAATCCAAGAACATATTTGACCCATAAATGCAATTGTCTGTACCACACACAGTGGAGGAAATATCTCAGGAGGATATTTGGACCACTCCTCTTTGCAGATCCTCTCCTAATCTTTAAGGTTTTGATGCTGTCACTTGAGCGTTAGCTCCCTCCACAGATCTATTGGATTAAGGTCCGGAGACTGGCTAGGCCACTCCATGACCTTAATGTGCTTCTTCTTGAGCCACTCCTTTGTGTGCCTTTGCTGTATTTTTAGGGTCATTGACGTGCTGGAAGACCCATTCATGACCCATTTTTACGGACCTAGCTGAGAGAAAGAGGTTGTCACCTAGTTTTTCATGGTACATAGCCCCATCCATATTTCCTTTGATGCAGTGAAGTCCACCTGTCCCCTTAGCAGAGAAACACCCCAAAGCATAATGCTTCAACCTCCATGCTTGACTGTGGGGATGGTGTTCTTGGGGTCATTGTCAGAATTCCTCTTCCTCTAAGCATGGCGAGTCACTATGATACCAAAGAACTTGATTTCGTTCTAATCTGACCACATCACCTTCTCCCAAGCATTCTCTGAGTCGTTCAGGTGCTCATTGGCAAACTTCAGATGGTTCTGTACATTTTTCAATCCATTACGGCATAGTGTGTTACCAATGGTTTTCTTGGTGACTGTGGTCCCAGCTGCTTTGGGATCATAAACAGTCTCCTCCCGTGTAGATCTGGGCTGATCCCTCACCTTTCTCATGATGATCATTGATACCTCACTAGGTGAGATCTTGCATGGAACCCTATACCGAGGGAGATTGAGGGTCATTTTGTGTTTCTTTCATTTTCGAAAAATCGCACCAATTGTCTCCTTCTCACCCAGCTTCTCGACAATGGTCTTGTAGTCTATTCCGGCCTTGTGCAGATCTACAATCTTGTCCCTGATGTCCTTAGACAGCTCTTTGGTCTTGCCCATGATGGAGATGTTGGAGTTTGATTTATTGACTCTGTGGACAGGTGTCTTTTATTCAGTTAACAAGTTGAGACAGTGTGTTTTATACAGGAAACTAGTTTACTATTTAAACACGAGGACTAATCTGTGGGAGCCAGAATTCTTTGTGGTTTGAAGGGGATCAAATACTTATTTCACTCAATGAAATGCAAAATAATTTATATATTTTGATGTGATTTTCTGGATTTTATTTTTGATATTCTGTCTATCACTGTTAAAATAAACCTATCTTTAAAATTATAGACCGCTCATTTCTTTGTAAGTGGGCAAACTTACAAAATCGGTGAGGGATCAAATACTTATTTTTTCCTCCACTGTATCAATAAACAGTACTGTGCAAAAGTTTTAGGCAGGCGTGCAAAAATGCTGTAAACTAAGAATGCATTCAAAAACACAAGTTTTAATAGTTAATTTTCATGAATTAACAAGATGCAGTGAATGAACAGAAGATACATCTAAATCCAGCAGTGCCAACAGCTCAGAACTGGCAGAAACCAGTTGGATCAGTACATCCATAAAGACCTCTTCTGGCCAGACCTTGACCCGACTGGTTTCCAGTTCTGAGCTGATGGCACTGTTGGACATCTTCCGATTTCAAAGGGAAATAAGCTTGATGTGTTTTTCATCTGATGCACTAAGTTTCTTTGTGCTTCGTCAAAAGAGCAGCACATCTTGAAACCCCAGTCTGCTTTGAAATCTTTGTCTGGGAGAGACCTTGCGTGTCCAGTGTACCTTATTCGCTCACTTAGCATCTTTTAAAATTGATAAAAATAAACAATTATTATTTATGAAAGCATTCGAATTTCTTAGTTTTATAATTTTTTCTCACATGCCCTAAACTTTTGCACCGTTCTCTATATTAAAGAAAAAGATGCAGATTCAAGTTAACCATTTTCTGCGAATTCGTCTCCATCCGGGCAAACAAGCATCAGGGAATGCACAGAAAGAATTAGGGAATTGTTTCATGATATGAGAAGGAAATGTTCAGCTGAGCGTTCCCAGAATGCAGCTCTGCAGAGATTACCATCAGTGGTCTTGGAAAGTCTTTTTCATCATGTAACATTCTTTTGTCAAGCAGCTCTTTCCAACGCTCCTTATTCCCACGCCTTCCTTAACAGAAAAACAAAGAATAACAGCAGTTATTCATTTTTATTTTATTCTGCCGGTCATGGCGATGCTTCTGAATACTGCGAACACATGCAGAAGGCAAAGCAGGCATCTGGATAGACCATCTCACAAGTAACTAGCCGCCGGGGGGGGGGGGGGGGGGGGGGGGGGTGTCGGGGTCACGGTGATGCCGTAAATCGGCTGGTTAACTACTGTTCATAAATTTCAGGGCAGCATGCAGCTCTGATGCAGCTCCGTCTGAATATCTCTTGACCGCTATCTCAGTGTGGAGCATTGGGTTGAGAAGGTGTGAGTTATAGGAGACCACCTTAGCTCCCAGGCAGAGCTGTGCGGGGGGGAGGGGGGGGCTCTAGTTGATGGTGCTGTTTTTACGACGCAGGGTTACGAAGAGGACAGGTTCAGCCTCGCCGTTCCGTAGTAAAACTTTATTTTGGCTTTGAGGTTCAAACGTCTTTCTTCAGCTCCCCCGGTTGGGAAAACAAACGCGGTGTGGAGATTTGGCCCCTCGAAGCGTTTGATGCTCATCCTATACAAGCCGCTTTTCTTCATCCTTTCGTTGGCGTTTGATTCACTTGTGTCGCTCCTTCCACTGACTCCACCATTAGCAGAACAGGGGGGAATCTGAGCCAGAGCCAGCAATAATACTCATAAAGCTAAGAATCCGTGCACACATCTCCTCTGTCGCTCATAATGGCTGCTAATGGCTCCTTCAAGGCTGATTTCCGCTCTGAATGGAGTCTGGTAACTTATGGTTAGACGGGAAGAGATGTATGGTAAGTGCAGCTGCATTTACTGGTAAAAAGCTGAATTAATTAGTGGACAAGTACACTTCATACAGCTCTGGGAAAAATTAAGAGACCAGTCCAAATTTTTCTACATAAATGAATGGAAGTATTTGGAATATGGGTGAAAACATCTTGTCAGTAGAATAAAACCAAACATTTTCATTTTGCTCAAACTATGTCTAATCAATAGTAAAACCAGATAAATTGGTCATTTGGAGTGGTCTCTTAACTCTTCCAAAGCTGCATGTCAATCCCTGTATTCCACACTGACGTGGCGTTGGGCCATTGTTCATCCCGGATCACACCCAGGATCCCCACAGTCATAAATCTGCTAATGATTGACAAACAGAACAGTTAAGCAGGAGTACGTTTACACGTTGGAGCAAAGGTGCCAGGGTGGCACAGGAATATAAACCAAGTATATAAAAGCACAGCCCATATGTTCCCTCACCTTGACCATATTAAGCTCATACCATGATTCAATAAGGACAATCATCGATAGTGAACCGATAAGAGAGCAAATGCATCCAAAAGTATCATTGACATAATGATTTACTTTGCTCATTGTTCAGTTACTAATTATTCTGTAGTGTAATGCTTCTGGGGTATCTTGTTTTCAGTTGAGTAGTTTTGACAGTTAATCACAATCCTATATGTATATATAAAAAGTCAACACAATGACAATGTGAACAGGACACATTAAGTTGGGCAGTATGTTCATGCAGCAGCAACAACTGTATGAGCAACAGTATCAGTGATCCAAAAGAATGTGGTCAACAGGGACCTGGATTCATTTGATCAGATTATATTTTATGGATCGATGAAGTCGGGTCAGATATCTGATAAGTGAATAATGGCCGCATCGTCACCAATACTGTTATTGGATCGACTGGGAATGGTCCCATCTGTAGTTTCTGGTGCCTGGCAAACTTCCATTGCTGCCTATTTCTATACCTGCCATACTGTTCACTGAACATGTCACATAGTCAAAAAGATTACATGGTGGCTGAAATAGACCCAGAAATTGCTCCCTGTACGCTATTGTAATAGGCCTGACCTGATCTAAAAGGCAGGATGTATGAATGAATAGCTTAGATATTTATTTTACTGAGACAGAAGCTTAGTCTGCATCGTGCAAGATTAGATTGACATTAACTGTTTGTAGTCAGACTTTCCTTCTCATGTTGTGGAGCTGTATCCTGTAGTACAGTAATCCTCCTGGCTGAGAATCCTTCTTCTGATAACTTAGTCATATTGTGACCAGTATGCTCTGGTCATGTTTTAGTGACACGCCTGGGTTGGCCATTCAGTAGTATTGACACTGCTATTTCTACATCACACATCAGTGTCCTAGTGTGCATGTGGATTAGGTCTGTGATCACTGCCACATTAAAGTATATCAGCCCATTTAGTAGACTGTTGCATTGTTTGGCAACCTCTCCCCTCGGTCTAAAAAAAGCAGATTTAAAAGCATACATTGTAGCTTTTCAAATGCATATAAATGAACTTTTTAACCAGAGTCTAAGCTTTTACGTTTTATACTGCATTGTAAATGTTTTGCATTAGGTATATTTTGCCTAAATGTCAGACAGGTGATGTAACCTTAATTAGGTATCAAAGGCCACATCCAGTGGTATATTAGTAAAAAAAATAGCTTATTCACTGTTCCTCCAGCAGGGGGTAGTAAGCTCACAGTGCTTGGGTTTGTGTGACTCCATCCTCCTTCTCTTCTCTTTGGTTCTAGGGATGAACTATGCTGTGTTGATATTCTTAATGGTTAATGACTTCCTGCTATTATTATATAATAAACATTATGTTCAAATCCCAGAAAATCACTTGTTCTTGCTTCTTTAAATATATTCAGCTGTATTTGTCTTCCTTTAGTACACTGAATATATTTGCAAAACAAGAAACCTGAATAAGTCGACTTTTCAATATGATTGGACATTTTAGCGAACAAATACTTATTTCAGAAAATAATTGGCATAATTATCTGATGGTAAAACTTTTGTTTGAGGCTTTTCATCAAAGTGAAAGTGACGCGTCATTGCACAAGAGGAATAACTTGTCACTAGACAAGAGACAAGGTAGAAGAGCAAAAACTGATTTTCTGAGGTGATGGGAATGTTGATTGGAGCTAATGACCACAGTCGGGGAGGGGCAGTTTCAATGAGCAAACATTATTAACATTTTTCAGACACATGGATGGATTAAGTCCAACGTCAACATCAGCCATAGGTTTTTTTTCTCCCTCTGCCTTAATTGTCACCCGTTTCTCGGTCTCCAGAGTGAATAGCTTTTATGATTAAAAATGCACTTAAAAACTGAGATTTTTTCAAATCAATTAACATGACTTGACTTGTGTCCGTATTTCTTTCTTTCTTTTTTTGAGGATTTGTTGGATCTTTTATTTAATTTGTGTGGTCTTTGCAACATGTTTACATTTAACACAGTCAGTCATTCTCACATGTAAGACAGTATGTCATTTTAAGATATCCTTTTTAAGGGCAAAATTAAGATTCCTAAAACATGAAAATCAAAATCTGTTAAGCATCAAGTTTAAGGAAAATGAATGAACCAGAGATCAGCCCACTCACCTGTACCTGTACAGCTCAGGTTTTTTTTACACTGGTTGTTTTTACAGACAATACTAGACATTCAGAGGAACCAGTCAATTAACACTTTTACAACACCAGCATGAACATATGAGACAATCATTGGCTTAAACTTCAATTAGCTCTCACCCTCCTGGTTCTGAATCAGCCCCATCTGATGACTTGTTCACCGTAGCTATAGAGCAGAGGGATTGCATTGTTTCAAAGGCCAACATGAGTCTTTTGAGGAGATGGCATTGTGACATTGACCTGGCAGGTGAGCTTGTAGTAGCTTCTCCCAGCTCCCCATAACAGGAAACGACGAGGTGAGGCCAGGGTTTATGGGCTAATACGGCCTCAAAGGAGCCTCTTGTTTTGAAACAGTGCTGCAGCTCTTCAGGGCTTGTTTTCCATATTGGTCTGGCATGGAAACGCTTTGACCCTGGCACAGGGGCAGGAAAACATGACACCGGCCGGAGCTTTGAACACAGTGGGGACAGACGGGCGGGAGAGGGGGGGGGGGGGTTGCCAGTGCCCACCACCCCCTCCAACACCACCGCTGAGAAACAGGTTGGGCATCAGTGGCGACCATCCGCACACCCTGATTGCTGAACCTGCTCAAGCTGAAAATGATTTTTAAAACACATCTAGAGTAGCACTGTAGGCGTGAACTCACTTTTATAAAACAAGAAGTACAACGTTTGTTATTAGTGTGTCTTTAGAGGACTGGTCTAACATTGTCTAACACTTCCCCTGTGTTCCAAATCGCATACTCTTATCTTATCTATTATTTCTATTATTCTATATTATAGAATAATAGAAAGAATAGATAATAGATACAATTTATATCTATTATCTAGTATTCTACATACTACAGCTGACCATAACACGTACGTAGTTTACGTTGCAGTAGGCACACAATTGGGACATACTTTTACTTCTTTATTTCATCACACCTCGGCCTTGCCTCTTGCTTATATATCCCTGGCATTGCTGATTGTTTTCACTTGAATGCGCAGTCAAATTTGCGTAACTTTTGCTACGCAGTTAATTCTTGGTAGCCAAAAAACATGCTGATTTCCACACTCAAAGTTACGAGCGGATTTAGTTGGGCATCCGGGGATTTTTTCTAGCGGGCTGCATTCGAATCGACCACATGTATTGGTGTATCCCAAATCTTTTTCTACCACAAAACAGTGAAAGAAGTTTCAGTTGTTTTTTTGACATGACACATTCTTGCCATCTACGGGCCTGGCAAGATTAAGTCAATGTTTTCAAATCTTACTGATGATTTACATCATTGACTTTCACGGGACAACGATAGAGTTTAAAGTGTCCACGAGACAAATAACTTGTATGTGCTCCAGTCAGACTTGGCCCACCTGTACTGTCTCTTGTGAAGCGCATGAACACTTGACCATCCTACCCAGGGCTACGGTGTAGGTTCTTGGTCCTACCCTAACCTCAAGACCCCCACACACACACACACTGCCTTATTACCCCCCACATCGACTGTTACCCCAAGACCTGGAGAGGACGCATGGTGCTGGCACTGTGTCTGGGCTTGCGTGTGTGTGAGGGGGATTGAAGGATGAATGCCATGACTAGTTCGGAATTTTCCAGAGTGTTCCAGAATGTGCGGTCGGAAAGTCTGAGCAGGGAAAAAAAAGACGGAGTAACATGGGTGAGGGGAACAAGACCTTATTGACAGGGCTCGCTCTCTCATACACACACACACACACACACACACACACACACACACACACACACACACACACACACACACACACACACACACACACACACACACACACACACACACACACACACACACACACACACACACACACACACACACACACACACACACACACACACACACACACACACACACACACACACACACACACACACACACACACACACACACACACACACACACACACGTTGGCACAGACGTCTTCCCCAACCACTCTGGATTCATGTGGATGTTACACCTAATGTTACACCCAGGACAGTATTTAGCTGTGCAGCGTGGTGTTCCAATGCCATAAACTAGTTTATTATTCCCTTTTTAATCACTCCTGTCTATTAATGTGTCATGGAGTTAACAATGTACAAGTTTCACTTTCCAACAGTTAACTACACCAAGAAGAACTGTATTAACATGTTTTCTGATGGGTTTCCCCCATGGGTTCTTCTCTCAAACATTTGATATGACTCTTATTTGACCCTCTATTGGTGTATTCTTCAATGAAACGGTGACACGATTAATTAGGGTTCCTAGTCAAAAGTGTGTGTGTGTGTGTAAAAATCTGTCTCCTAACAGTTTGAATCATTTATATTTGGTTATGTCTTCAATTCAGTTTGCCCAAACTCGTGCAGTGAAGGTTTTTGTTGTGTTACTGTGGTACAAGACAAATCCAATGGATATGTATGTCTGAACTGCGTACTGTTTGTTTGTTATTTGCTATGCCGTGTTGTAGGTTTTAATGGTTGCTGTCTTCTGCCTTTTTTCAGGATGGTTCGTACCTGGCTGAGTTCCTGCTCGCCAAAGGCTATGAGGTAAGGGGGAAATCCAGACTGCAGACTTAGCAGCACAGAGAATTTCACCTGTGAAAGCTCAAGAAACACACATACACAGAAATGAATGCAGACGCTTGAGAGCGCCAACGAACACACAGAGCGCCATTACCCCGATAAGCTGCATCCAGCCACGGCAGTGTGTGTGTGTGTGGGAGGTCCCTTGGGATTGCGACGTAACGTGACAGTCGGCCTAGCACACTGACTGACTCACGCCTCACCCCGATAAGACCCTTTAGTGTAACTCAGAGCCTGTTCCACCTCACCTTTTACCCTCGGGGTCAGACCATTAACAGGGAAACGGTTGTTATTAGAGGGTCATACCAGTGAGGTCACGCACTTTCACCTGCTGCACAATGTGTTTTCAGGAGCACAGAAAGTCAACAGCCCGCCGCTGGATGCAGAGGTTAACAAGCTGTCTCTGACGGACTTAGGTGACGTAAAGCTTTATCGTTGGCTTCACACCTGTGAAAAGTGACTATACAGACAACACACTTGAGTAAACATGTATGTTGCACTAGTGCTCAGAGACAGCAGAGAGGAAGTTGACTAGTGTATGGAGGGGGGGGGGGGGGGGTGGCATTAAAGAGGAGCGCACAGGCAGGAAGTGCACAGTGAATAAAGGAAGTGAGGTCGGGGCACAGCGTTCCCCCCCCCACTAATGGACTCCCCTTGGATCAGGTTGTGTTATCTTCCCCGAGCAGAGCTTCCTCACAAATCCTCCTCAGAACACGGAGTACAGATCCCAGATCACAGGCCGTGTTAAAAACACAAGAGCTAGAGCCATGCCATGACACACAATATTTATCGAGATCGTTCAAAGAAACCCAATAAATCAAACTAGGTCACTGTATCATATTTCACATCTTTAAAGTGGGCTGTCACATTTACAGAAAACAACTCTACCGGTAATGATTTCAATTCAAATAATTTAGTGTGACAAACGATTAAACAGTAAACAGTATACTGAAATTTAGAGATTTGACAAAGTGCAGTCATGACATTAACAACACCGCCCGAATGTGAGATGAACCCAGAAAAAATAATGGCAAGATGAAATATGCCTGTTTTTATGTGTCGCAAGATGACCCAATCATATTTTATTACCAAATCTGGAATTTCCCTTGAGGGATAAATAATTTACTATATCTAAATTGACTCATCACATTCCACCATAAGTCATTTTGAAAACAGATCCAAACGAGAAAAAAACATCTAGAACAGCTGTGTCAAAACAGTGAACCCATCTGATCCAAACTGGATCTTCTCCAGCAGTGACTCCAAGGCCTTGCTTACACCTACAGATATGTTCCCTGCCTCATGAGCCTGTAGCTCTGAGCTTTGTGGTTTCCCACTGATTATACTTGTAGAATATCTCCTAGCTTTGTTTTATATTTAACTTGCAATGTTCTGATAAAACTGTATGATCAGCTGGTCAATTTCTTTTGTCTTTTGCTACTCCAATCCATACGTAAACATTGCGTAAAGAATCTGTTGCAGCTGCTTCACAGAAAAAGTTTTATCAATAGCATTTTATTCAGCGGAAGCTTTTATTGTGAAGGAGCTGCACACAGTTTGCTTTGATAATATTCTAACGTAAAAAGCCTTATAGTTCCAAGTCAATATCAAATTTGCCTAAATAGCTGTTCTATAAGAGTAAAATGGCTGACGTGAATATATTTCCTTGCTTATGTTTCCTTTGTTTTTTTTCTCCCTCTCAGGTTCATGGTATTATGCGTCGTTCCAGCTCCTTCAACACGGGTCGCATTGAGCATCTTTACAAGGACAGAGCGTCGCACACTGAAGGCAGTAAGTATCCTGTCCATGCCACAGTGGTGTGATTATTCTCCGAAAACAAACAAAAACCCTTTTTAGATGTTATCTATCACTTTACAAATGTTTGATCCAATTATTTTCGGTGGAATCTTCACTTGATTTTAGTCTTCCGCCTTTAGATAAAAATGTGTTATGTGTCAAAAATATAGATAGGGGAGAACAGGTAATTTGTCACACGGGTAGGTTGTCACAATCGTTATAGCTCGGAACCAGAAGGCGCTGTCTGTTAAATTTTGGTATGTAAATATCCACAACTGGGATCAGAGGTCACCTACATAGTCTTCCTTGGAGTTAGACTGCTGCATTTGAGGTGAGAGGACTGTTAGTGTTTTTCATGTCAAATTGAAAATATTTAGCTCCTCAGTATTTTTCTTTTAGGCTTTTACACAATAGGTTTATAACAAACACTTGTTACCCTAAACAAGTGTGAAGGGTAAGCTATAGTTTAGATTGTTTTTAGCAAGCTAATTAGTTGTCAGATGGTTGTTGGCCTTGATGCTAGCAACAAATTCCAGTTGGGGTTGGTCGTCACATTTTTTGGGGGTTGGTTGTCACATGTTATCCAAAGGGTGCAGCCAGGAAAGGAACCCAATAACAAAAGAAAATGTCAAGCTGTATCCTCGCTGACACCCCATAGAAGGAGAGAATTGAGCAGGAAAGGCAACTAGCATGCAAAGGAGAAAAAGGGCAACTAAATCAAAACGACCCAGTTCATCCCAAATTAGACCAGTTGCCAAGGCTACTGCACCCCAGTGCACTCCACCCCAGCTGGGGAATAAGAAACAGAAGAGAAAGAGACAGGAGGAGGAATCTTCATCAGATGAAGAGGATAGTTTGTGTTTGGTTTGTATGGAAACGTTCTCCAGCACCCGTTCAGGGGAGGTAAGGGAGAAGTGTTGTATGTGCAACCAGTGGGCACACAATCTCTGCTTAGTTAGAGTGAGCAGACCCTACATTTGCCATCACTGTAACTCAGATAGTGAATGTGTGTATCCTAGTTGAGTAGGCTATTATTGTTAGAACTATTTGTTTTGTTCTTTATGTTGTTACATACAGTAGGTTGGTCTTAATATGGATTTCCTTTTTGTTAATTCCTTGCTCATTTTGTGTTAAGATGCATAAAGTTATGTAGTTAAAAGTATGTACTTACCCCGGTCTCCCCTAATCCTCTAATTTACCATCACCACCAACCTACAGACATTACACTGTATACAAGTATGTTACTAACCCTACACTAACCCTAACCCTTACACAGTCTATATTTATGTTCAAGGTTTACACAATGATTTAGACATTGGCATTTTAAACCTTTGGAGAATGGCATTTCCTCCAGGCTGCAGTAAAGCTCCATTTCATGCACATGCACAGATTAGAAATCCTTAGATTTCACATTGACACTTTCAGCATGCAAACTTGTAAAAAAAACAAAATCCTGTAAGGAGGGAGTAAGATATAGTCGTCTTATCACTTCGTGTTTGTTGTGACTGTTAGTGTTTTAAAGGTGGATTCAGCAATTTTGGAGAATGCTTGTTGTCCATATCAGTGAATATCCCCCCACGATCAGCTACCTGTCTGTACTGTGTGTGATCTGAAAATAAATATGGTGTTAATGCACAGCCTAGGCTCTGTAAACTGGTATGTAAACAAATGGTATGTTAACAAGGGTGGCCCACCGTAGCCAGAAAAAATCCCGTTTACAGAGCCTAGGCTGTGTTTTTTTTGTGTTCTCCAGAATTGCTGATTCCACCTTTTTTTAAGTGAGTCATGTTGTGTGTGTATGTAAATTAATCTGTGTGTCTGTGTGTGTGTGTGTGTGTCTGTGTGTGTCTGTGTGTGTGCGCGCACGTACGCATTTGTCTTTGACAGACATGAAGCTGCATTATGGCGACCTGACCGACAGCACGTGTCTGGTGAAGATCATCAACCAGGTGAAGCCTACGGAGATCTACAACCTGGGCGCTCAGAGTCACGTCAAGGTATGTGCAATCCCACAAACACATCTCCGGCTCTCACATGGATGTTTAATCTGCGCAAAACATCGTGCACTCCTCCAAATGAAAACCATCTTTTCTGATACGACGTTTCCGATAAACATTGTTAACTTACTTCCCATTCCCTGGAATCGCTGCACATGGCTTTGTTTTGGAGAGCCAGACAAAGGAAAAAGAGATGATAAAAGTCTTGATAACAGTGAAAATGCATTCCAACAAAATACTGTAATCATAGTGGATATGCCACACAGTTAAACCCCAGGAGTAATTAAGCTATTTGTCTGTTTTTTTTCTTGTGCCACAAAGCACTTGTCCTTGTCACAATAAAGGATTTCCAGTGAAATCTGACATGATGACTCACAATGTAAAATGAGATGCCAGAGGAAAAAAGCCCGGAGCTACTGATTTATGAGCTATTATGACAGTTCTCCTTATGCTGAATTCAAGGACACTTAAAAGTGGGAAATTTGAGATTGTGTTATTAAACAGCAGCTTTTTAAATAAGCATATTAACATGATCGTTGTCACGGAATTCATTTTGACCTACAGTTTTTTTCTGGGATTTGTTTCCCGATGGAAAAAAAACTTGGGAATTCATAGCTTTCCAGCAGCAGGCTCTTCACTGAGTTGGAATATTTCTTGTTTTCAGTTCATCAAAAGGCGTAAATCATGAAAACAATACCTACTTACAACAGTTATCAACTGTTAAAAATGTAGAAATAAAGTTTTTCTTTTATCTGACATGAACCTTGGACTTTTCCATTTAAGAAATGTTTAAACCTCTTTGTCTAGTGAATAATATGTATTTGTCAAGTTGAAACCCTGTGCTTCCAGTTTTACCCTCAATCCTAGAGTAAGTGTGTTTGATTGCCAGTGTCTGCATATGGTCAGTACCGACTACTGCTGTGAATGGTTAACAGAAGATATCAAAAAAAGGGACTTTCAGTTTCTGGGAAGTGAGTTGCTCATGTGCGGAGGATGCTGGAGCTGATGGGACAGGATGTCATGTTTTCTTGGATGGGTCAGTCTGTGCCACAATGTCCCCTTTTGTCTCTCGCAGCTCTGTGGTGATTCCCAGGAGATCCCTCTATGCTTTATTGGTGGAATATGGAGCCAAGAGCTTAGTCAGATCCTAGATAATAATAAGGCTATTTGTAATGTGAACATGAGACACTGCTTTCCAATTGCAGTAGTTCAGTTCAGCTAGGTTTGTTAGACCATCAAGAGCCAGGTCAGCCTGCACCTCTCTGGGGTGTAGTATAAGCTTTGCCGAAACGATACATTTATATACATTATTTATGGGTTAGTAAATCAAGAGATAATGTGTGAATTATATTTTCAATGATTTATTTATAATTTTTTCAGTTTTCTCATGAAAAATAAATCCTGGTTTCAGGCACTGTTTCACTTTTCTTTAACATTATAAAACTATGATGAAGAAATAAAAAATATCATTTTTCCGCAGAATGTTGAAATAGAAACTGACAACAATTTTTTTTTGCCTGATAAAACTTGGCCAACACTTTGGAAAACTATTTTTTATATACAAGTAAGTAAGTAATTAACATACTTGTTTGCCGTTTGTATCTATCTAGTCACGCTCCATTGTATCTTTTAATTTGATTGAGGGCTGAAAGATTTGTGAAAATTAATATCTAATCTGAATTTTTCAGACAGATATTGCGATATAATTTAAGTAATATAAGTTACGCTACAGTGTAATCTTCCTTGTGTCATGGGTTTAATAGACACCATGTCTTTAGCAAGGTATTGCTTTATGGCGTTGGTTACCTCACTGTGACAGTCAAACCACTCTGTATCCTAGACTAGGCCAGATCACTACTTTGACTGGATTTTATGGCCCTCCACTGGTCATATTGCTGCCTGTGCTACTGTTTACAGTGCTGATATATGTTGTTGGTGTTGACTCTTGATGTGGCCACTGTTTCACCACAGGCCTTACTCAATACCTTCTTTTGTTGACAGTCGTCTCAAAGCCCAAATACTCCATTACTGCCCAACATTTCTAAAGCACATTTTTCTCCACCACCAATGGAACCTGGCGGGCGCATACACAGTCGCCTTGGGCCACTTCTAAATGATGAGTATGACTGGTACACAAGGAGCACACCATGCATTTTGTCAAACCAAATGACACAACAGTTCAAACCCTGGGTCAGACCGCTGCATCATGGAGATCATTAATTACAGCCTTTTGAGAACTAAATCGCATTGTATTAAATTATGATTTTGATTCAAAACCAAGGTGCACTTTCAGCTAGTCACCAATCTTGTCCGTCACTTGGGTTGGTGCTGAACAGGTGATCAACAGTGGCTTCATCAGAGCTGAAAAAAGCTGGCTGCTGCTATAAATCCAAACAAACTTAAGTCGGTATTTATGGTAAAAAATGTTCTGGTTCCAGCTTCTCACATATGAGGTTTTACCGCTTATATCGAAGACGGACAGGAAAAAAAGAATAAAGGATGACCGAAAGAGGGGAATAAGTGTGGGAGAACGAGTGAGAAGGGAGGAGAATGATGAGTCCTCTCTCCACATCCTTTTGTGGTCAGAGGCCGTGACTGTGCTCCCACCTCCCACATGGTCCTCAGGCCACACACACACACACGCACACACACTCCGAAGTGACAAAAATCCCTATATACCTGTTCAAGGCTCTCCTGTGTTTATTTGTTTCCACGCCAATAAAACCCGGCTCTGGTTCACTCCTCACCACATGCTGCCCGCTCTGAACAGCTGAGCGCGCTGGATTACTGGCAGCGGTGGTGTGGAGCAATTTCCAGTCTGTCCCACCACAGAGGAAAAAGATCACTCACACCGGCTACTCAGCATCTCCCTCTCTTCCTTCCCATCAGCCGCCGACGGTTTAACAGGGAATCCCTTCTGAGGCCAGCTTGTTCTTCAGACTCACCCAGGGAGCTTGAGTCGTGTAGTATTGGTTTGAGAACGGTGTGTGTGTGTGTCTGTGTCTGTGTGTGTCTGTGTGTCTGTGTGGGTGCTGGTTTCCGTTGCAGAGAGTCATCAGTGAGAACAGAGTGAAGGTTATTTTCTGATGCTGCAGGGGCGGAGGTGGACAGGGAATAGTGGACGGACACTGGAGGGCCCAGAAAAGGCAGCCAGCTGTAGTATCAAAAGATCATTGCACACAAACCAAACAGAAGGGATATTATGTCTGTCCTATGTGGCTGTTAAAAACAGAAGAGTTGATCAGTTTGATCTTTTGAGCTCAGGAGTATTTCCCTAAAGCAATACTCCAATTATATCATCATAGCCCACAGGAAAGAAAGTCAAAAACAGTATTTTCCTCACAAGTTTCTGTCTCTGCACTAACTCGACTAATATAAGCTATGGGGGATGGATTGTAGCCAATCAACATAATCCCTATAAGCGATTGAGTGTCTACTTAAACAATGCTACAGATGAACTGTACAAACAGGGGACAGCTTCACTATTTGCAAAATAATTAAGGTGATATGAAGTCAATTTGACGATGTGAGTCAATGAGGTACAGTTGCACGCGTCTGTTTTTCGTGAAGTTTGTAATTTTGTAAAAATCTTATTTGGAATTTTATTCATTTTCATTTGGTTTAGATCTAAATAAACCAATAACAAACATTTATATGAGCATTATATTTATAAGTAAAAGCGAAAATACTTTCGACAGTATATGTCTCTCCAAATAAGCTTTTCCAATTCTCCATTTGGAATGTCAAATCTAAACTAACCATTTTGACTAGCAGTGCGCTGTATGCTAAAGGGTTAACGTCACCGACTAAGAAACTGCAAAGTTTGTTAGTCTGGCTTTGCTCTGTGGGATGTCCAGAACCTCACCAGTGTCTTGTTGCTTTTCCTGGGCACAAACATTCCAGGAATGCTAGTTTGAGTGACAGTTTTGAGGTCAGTTGGGACTCGTGATGGTGTAGTGGTGCAGGTAATGTGTGTAGTTTGTGGGCTTCATTGACCAAGAAACTAAAACTCATTTTGTGAGGGGGGGGACTCCAAATTGGAAAATGTCATGTGTTTTGCTTTATTTAGTATATTCTAAGCTTATGGCAGGAAGAGCTAAAAATAAGAAACCCCAAGATCACATGGATGAGGTCACTCTTCTTTACTATTCAACAGGTTAACTTGACTACATTTGAAAATAAAACACAGTATAGATTCATCATTTATGCACCTTATCTAACTATAATCAGAATTGAATATTTTGGAAACTGGACTATTGAAATATGCATGAGCAATGAAGTAGAGTAGGGAAGTGCCTTACAGTGCGGCTCACATTAATCTCTTCTGCATCTGAGGGTTCAACACGACCCCGTTGTGTTTTCCCAATGAAGCGCTTCACAGGAAAGCCGCGAACAAAACCCCTCGCCGTGGCTCTCTCAGTGCGAGATCTCCCACCTGCAGCTGTCACAGCAGACACACAGGGAGACGGGCTGAATTATTAACACACGTGACGAGAGAAGAGGAGGGGATGGGGTGGAGAGAATAGGTGGAAAAAAAGTTTGGGGGGGGGGTTGTATATACCGTAATAAGCAAAATTAAGTTTCCACTTTATTGTTTTTGATGCATTTTTTTTTGACAAAAGTTTCAGATACTAAGGATACAGACTTCCTACATGTACATCCTTCAGTATCCATGTCCCAATTTATCCTCAGAAGGACTTATGATGATCATCCTCCCATTATCATCTCACAGCTCTCTCGCTCTCTCTCTCTCTCTCTCTCTCTCTCGCTCTCTCTCTGCTACCCTTTGGTCTCTCCCCCATCCGGGTTTTGCAGATGGCTCCCACGCCAAAGACACACACAGGATTTAACACGCCTGTTTCCCCCACAAAGCTCTGCAATGTTTGCTTGCCGTGTTGATGCGTTTACAGGCTTAAAGCGGGCTATTGTGTAGCCTGCCAGCAGTTTACTCTCATACACAGGCGGCAATGCTTACTCCAGTTTGTGGTCATGTTATGCAATCCTTGTAACTCGTTTGTAATGTTATACAGTTGTTTTGACTCCCTGTGTGTAGTCCAGTAGCGTGTGATGAGTGGTAAGGGGTTGTTATAGAGTGTTAGACCCACAATTTCCTCCCTTATTAGCCCGCTAACTGTTGAGGATGCACTTTTAAACACTTTGCTTTCCAATGTAAACCATGTTTCCAAATTTTGGATAAATAGATTGATGGATGGATTTTTTATTTTTTTTTGCCCGTTAGATTTTCTCAAAAGTGTATTATCACACAATCCAGAATAAGACTGGAGCAGTTTTATAGGACGAAAAAATATAGTGTTGGAAAATGCTGATTTTTCATTCTCCTGCTTCTTGGGCTCAATAACCTCTTGGCTTATCGCACATGTTTGTTGACCATTATACAACATAAAGATTTTTCCTTTAGTTCATAAAAAGCTGGTGGAGAGAGCTTGATTTATCAGGACAGTGCCAAACAACTTTTTGCAAAAAGCCCCTCTTTTGAATGATGAGCGGTCACGTTTCTGTAACACCCCATTGGCCGCGTTTACTCACTCTCTGATTGGTGTTTACATTACTCCCGTCCAATCAGCCCGCAGTGGCACGCCTGCAGTGTCTGTATCTCGCTGGGATAAAGACTCGCCTGCAACCAAATTGGCGCATTCCCCCACAGAAGTATGTGTTTTCTGTCTCTTAGGAGTCATTAGCTGCATGAGTGCGGTTTGAGTGTATTTAAGGTGCCATGCTTTCCATTGTTTTTAAATTGTTTTTTCAGAGTCCTTGTGGTTGGTGGCCAAACGGAGGCGCAATATAATCTCTGTGCCCACATTTTCTCTTGCGTCCCGCCTATTGAATGAGCAGAAACGGGACAGTGCTGCGTTGGTGGCCTGGTACTCGGCGGGTATAATGGCTCCCCAGGCAGGCGGATCCCTGTTTTGAAAGGTTAGGCCTTCATTCGAGGCAGCCTGCCTGGCCTGGATCGAAAGTGAACTTTAGCTTTAAGAATAGGCTCGTCGGTGCCAAGAGAAACAAGTCTGCACTTTCCCCGTTCAGAGGCAGGGAATTTCTTGCTCTCTCTCTTTGTGGGTCACGTTTGTTGCTCCACTCATGAGTCAGTTCTTTTTCAGTTTTCCAGCAAAGGTTGTAACACATGGAAACATGCAGTTTGGGAAAGGAGAAGAGGTGTGTGTGTGTGTGTGTGTGTGTGTGTGTGTGTGTGTGTGTGTGTGGCGGGGGGGGGGTGTACTTTTTGAGGTTTCTAAAGTAAATGCACTAAGTCAATAAATATCACAAAGTTGAATACGATTGTATCTTAGTCTGTTTCTTTAAATGCAACTTTAAATATTCCAGATTTGACTGTCTTGTTTCATGAGGCGCATACAGAAGCCAAAATAAGCTGTGCAGATGTAGTTTCGTCAGCGATTCATAGATGGCAGCAGTGAGCCGCTGTGGATGACTCCCCTGATCATTTCAAGCAGGACTCAAGTCAGGTATTTAACAGCCGCAGGTCCCTGTCAGGTCTGGAGAATAAAAGGTACTCAGATCTAGGGGCTAGCTTTATTATACTTAATACTTTTTTAGTTTTTATAAAGAATGACAATACAAATCCAGGCATTTAAATCTGAGTGATTAAAATACCAGTCATTCAACATCAGTCAGCAATAATTTTGATCAATTCAAATGAATTAATATTTATTAAATGAGTAATTCAGCAAATCCGGCTTCTCAAACTGACAATTAATTGTAAATAAATTTAAAGGATGCAACTTAATCAAATCTTGATATTTTTTTTTTGTAATTTTTTTGTTGTTGTTGTAAGTATAACAGTAGATATTAAACCAAAGAGACAAAATATATCGCAATCAAAGCTCCTTTTTAAAAGTATAAACAACTAAAACTCAAGTTACCACAACTTTTATGGTATTTTTATCAATCGATATACCGTTCTTTAGGCACCCAAAAATCCAAAAGATTTGCTTTTCTCCTGTTTTCTGTGATTTTCCTTATATTTAAAATGATTAGTTGATTAATTGATGAGTCGATTGACAAAATGCCGACTGCAACAATGTGATAATCAATACATGTTTCATACTTAAATATCCCTGGTTCGACCTTCTTAAATGTGTGCATTTGCTCATTTTCTTTTTTCATATTTCCCAGTGAACTTAACATTTTGAGTTTAAGAGTGAGTTTGAAGTTGCTGCAATTTTGTTTCTTATTATTATTTCTTGTTCATAAAGCAATATGTGGAATAATTGATTTTGAAAATACCTGTTTCACCTTTTTTTGGTGCAGCAGTGAGTGCCTGCAGTGCTTTACTGTCATTGTGGTTTTAGCATTGTTTAAAAAGGATAGCTATTGTTTCAGGTGCCAGGTCTGGATAAGGCCCTCTGTAGGTCATTACAGGTCATTACAGCTCCTCTCTAAAAGGATGCGAGGCAGGTATGGTTAAGGGTATGGTTAGATATATTTAGTTACTACTACGCCACAGCTTTTTTAGTGATATTAATAAATCAGTCAAACAATTATTACCCTATGTGACACTTGATTGATTGACAGTTACCCGTAGCTTGTTTGTTGGCACTGTACCACAATAAACACACACAGCTGCTGGGATCATGCCTTTAATTAATTTGGTGTTGTTATTGAGAGGTGACTAGTCAGTAACCAGGGATTACACTAAACATTTAGCAAAGTCATCAATCTCCCTGTTGTCACGTTCTCCAGATAGACATTTGACAGTAATTAACTGCTCGGTTGAAGAGATTATTCATCAGATAATTCCAACTGCCTTTGTGTGAGAGGTCTGCGTGAAAATATATATTTTTTTTTTGTAATAATTAAGACCAAAACAAAATCCCAACAAAAACTGAGACACTATCTTTAGCCCAGTAAATACTGGATAGGGATGATTGCCAAAAGTGAGGTTTGAACCTATAATTTGGACGTTACAATTTGCGACACACTTTCCAAGCTTGAACATTTTAGCCTGGAAGCAGCCATTATGTTGACGAGATGAAAATGATATGGATATGTAATGACAGCATTTACACTTTCAAAATAATATTATGTTCTCTCATCTTTGGTCAGTAACTCAATGTAATGTATGTTATTGTGACTAATATAAGTGGGTTTTTAAAAAATTATTTAATTTAATTTTTTTTTTATGAATAGCCATCACTCATCATTCTATTATGCCTGCGTATATGGTTATTTTTCTATATTGAAATGTGCAAATCTGTCAAGGCTCATGTTTGACATGATATTTCAGTTAATTTCAGTTTAGTTCTGTGTTTTTACATATCCTCTTTGGTACTTTAAACAGTCTGCCACTGTAGTTTGTGGTTTGTTTTGTTGTATTGACATTCATGATTGTGGCTTTACTGACAGCCGCTTACTTCTGCTCAGCTGCACAGCAATGGGAAGACCTGTTTGAATTTACACAATGTACAAAGACACACAGCTCAGTTGACATAGAGATTAAGCAGGATTGAAGTTCTTCTTGACGTTTGTATGGTGCTGTTTACATAGATGTTATGTCATGTGTGTACAAAGGAATTTTTGTGAGCAGATTCACTCAATATATACGTACCCTACCCACAAGCATGACGCTTAGTGACTATGAATAAAACGATCTGGGCTTTCGTTTGTTTTTCACCGGTTTGGCTGTCAGACTGCACCTAGACTCTAATATTATTATTTCATGTATAAAATCAGTCATAACAGCTCTTTCTACTGACATCAGTGCAGCCTCTTAATTACACTCTATCCTCTCCTTAACACCCACACTGTCTGTGACACATAGTGAAAAGATGCAACTTCACTCAATCTTTCCATAAGTGACATAATCTCATTACTCCCAGTAAACATTGTTGCTAATCTGTGAACACAAGTCCTGACTGCTGCTGCTGCTGCCCACTCTCTGCTCAAACCCTCATATACAACACAAACACCAACACTTCCCCCGGCTAATGGCATGTTTGTGCAATTCAGTCGCTTGTTTGGATTCCGAGTTGGAATCCTTCCGAGCAGGGCCTGTGTCCCGGTTGGTTCACCACCACTCTGTCAGAAGCTATTGTTTTCTAACTGTTTCAAAAAGAAGAACGATCAAGTTAAAGTCCAATTTAGGGATGAAAAGGCAGGGCCCAGAAACGGGTGGTGTAATCGTTATTTCACAACCTGTAAATTCCCTTTTTAAGAGTGTAGCGATCTGTTATCTTTTCAAAAGGCATGGTTCCAGTCATTATTTTAGTCTGTGTGTGTGTGTGTGTGTGTGTCCATGTTTTCTCCTCTCAAGCTTTTGTCTGTTGTGAAATTCGAAGGTTGTAATCTATTTACGAAATCCTGATGTAATGACCTATGATCTCGCTTGTTAGCGTCGCATCGCGGAATGATGATCGTAAGCAGCAAAAGCAATAATGGGAGAGGCCGAGTTTGAATGGAGGGCGAGATTTGGATGCGTTACAACATTTACATAACGTTTTCATCACGGGTATAATAGTTTTAGTCTTTCGTTGACGATGATTATAAAGCTTTTATTGTACGGTGCGGAATTTGTCTTTATCTGTAGCTGCTTTGTGTGAGCAGACTGCTGCCTTTTCCCATGTCTTTTAATTGGAGCTTTAAATCATACCTGTATGAAGGGTTGGGCATCTCACCTTGTCTACTGTCAGCCGAACAAACAGGCCTTTATTCTCCAAGAGAGAGTGGGATGATCAGGCCCAATCAACTGCCAGAACAGCTGTTCTAAATAACTGAATAACTATTCATCAACAGCAGTGTTAAAGTTGTGCCTTCAAGATCTAATACCTTTTTGAATTGATTTGAAAAAAATAAATAAAAAATCTTCGACTGAGTAGCTGTCAAAGATATTTCCTCTGGACTCCGGCTGTGTCTTTGGATGCCTTATTTTTCGGGCTCTGAACACATTGGAAAATATTTGCCAATCATATTTTTCCATTAATTAGACAGTTGTTCACACCAGATTACCACAGCTCAAGGAAATGCAAAGACTAAAAATTACAAAAAAAGTTACTACTCATTATCAGTCCATGTTTTGGTTTTCCCATTTCAAGTCATTCTTATTGTAACTTTGACATTCATACCCTTTCAAGAACATAATATCTACAATTCAACACTGTTTTAACTATTGATTGGTACTATTGAATTATATTGGTATTGTTTATTTATATAGCAACTGTCATAAACAACTTTTAAAAGTACTTAATGAGATGGAAAACATAACAGACCATAAAAGGCTTAGGTTATTATAATAAAATATGTATACCTGTGAATTAAATGAGACATCATACCCCTCGCCATCTATCGCCATTGTAGACAATAAGATAAATAATCAAACTATCAGCGCCTCTTCCATCATTTCTCTCTGCCGTCCTGCCTCGGCCGTTTTGCCTCTCAATTTCCCATGTTGGCTACAGTGGAAAAGTGATATATCCCTTGTTTAAATGTACTTTTTAAGTGTTTAACTGATCCCTTAAAGCTCCTAAAGTGGCTATAAGAGTGTCACTCCTCGCCCTCGGGCTGTAGGATTGCAGTTGAGATCATGATTACTCCTTTTATTATCATCATTAGCGAAGGTATTGAGAAGACTGACGACAAACGGCCATGACAGTGTGAGAAGCCGGTAGCACGGTGCGATAAATCTCCATGGCTCCTTCTCTTATATTTTCTTTAACGTTAATTTCGCGCTGGAAAATGTTTTCAGTTTTTGACTCTGTTCCATCAATCACTGGTGCTGGCGTCGGGTGCGGACAGGTTAGGCAAACGGACGGACGGGGTGAGGCTGACGGGACTTGTAAAGGCAGACGAGCACTGAACTGTCAAGAGGCCGCCATCTTCCAACTGTTGACTTAAAGCATGTAACCCCCTCGGCCTCCCTGAGCTCATCCTGCAGACAGATCCTCCGTATTTGTTTTTGTTTGAGTCCAACCTGGTTGGTTTCGTCATCATTATCACATTAATCAGCCAACGGTGGCGTAATGGTTCAACATCGACATTCAGATGAAACTGAACTGAGGTCATCTGTACAGCTTTTGCATAACGATTATTTCTCACTGATACTAGATATTTGAGGCCAAAACAATATCGTTAAGCAACTGATAAAAGTATTTCTATATCGGCCATTTTTAAAAAAAATGGTGCCTTTTAATAACGCCAATCACAACATTCCCTGGAGTCTAAGGTATTTTTTTCTTATACTGTTTTTTCTCTCACAAAAAGACCAAAACCCAAAGGCTTCCTCACATGTCAGAAGCTGGAACCAATGACCCTTGTCCTCCATAAATTAATATAATAAAAGTGGTTTTATTTTCAATTCCTTTTCTTTTTGTTAGCTGGCTAAATTGATTTATCAAGCGATCATATAAGTTCTAGTTATCTTGGGATGAGCAGAAAACCATTTTTAAAATCAAAAACAACTCTGGAGTCTGTTTTCTTTAGGATGAAACCATGGCGGCCCTCACCCCCTCTCAGGCATGTAAATCACTTTTTGAAAAGTGCCCTCTTAGCGGATGGCGCAGCGCAGACATGCTTAAGCTGCAGTAAGTGACCCTGAGATATGAACGATATGTGTGTGTGTGTTTATGTTCAGCCGTTTGGGGCGCCTGGAGCATATGTTTGTATCCCTACGTAGCCAAATCCATGTGTGGTGGGGATGAGGAGGAGGAGGGAGGGAGGGAGGGAGGGAGGGAGGGAGGGACATGAGGGGTGGGGTGGGGCTGGGTGGGTGAGTGGGCGATGATAAGTGTCATCTCATATAGAACAGAACACGATTAGTCAGGAGATAATCTCTCTCCTCTGTCTGCGTGTGCAGTGTGGGCAAACTCCAAAGAAAACACTCTTCTGTTTTCTTTGCTTTCCTCTGCTTCACACACACACACACACACACACACACACACACACACACACACACACACACACACACACACACACACACACACACACACACACACACACACATACACACACACACACACACACACACACACACATTACAGAGAGTTTAGTGAAAAATAACAGGGGGAAGAGTGGGTGTCACAAATGCGTTTCTCCACAGTTTAGGGTTTTTCCTCTTTCTCTCTCTGCTGTAGGTGAAGCCGTCACGATCGGGGTGTCAGGGGGGGTGTAGTCGTAAGCTTAGCGGGCAAAGCTTGAGGGTCCCCTGACGTTCCTAACCATTCCCCCAAGCATTCCTTCCCCAAATTATGGACATAATGACTGTGGGCGGAAAAAAGCCATAGATACACAAACACTGGCCTGGGCAGTATTCACACTTTCCCCTGACCGGCCAGTCATTTTGACAGGGACCACTATTACACACACACAGACACACACCTGGGAATTTTGATCTTCCCATGCAAAAAAAAAACTTTTTTCCTACTGACTGGTATGGTAAATTTATATCTGCTTGGTAATCTAAGCTGGGAGTGTTTATACATGTGTGGCCAGCGTAGGCCACCACCACAGCTAAACGTTTACAATAATAGTCTTCAAGTGATGCCTGTTGTAATAAAAGTCAAGCGTCCCGCCCAGTGCAGCGAAAGCAATATGTCCTGCTGATCTTATTATAGTGGAATTAAACTGTCGTGCCTCGGGCCGCGAGGGCTGTTAAACGTGGAACTTTCGAACAAAAACACAGCCATGCTCGCCCAGAACCTCCACCGCCATCGTACACAGGTGTGACACTGTCTGTGTGTCTGTGGGCTTTAGACACTGCGGTGGGAATATACTGATGTTGTACAGACATACTTTGGTTAGTACCACAAAAGAATTTAGGTTTAATAATACTCAGACCTTTTTTACAATGTGTGATACAATGATATTTTAGATTATTTTCAGCATTCTTTTTTTTTTTTTTTTTCGTTTTCAGCTTTTTTCTAGTTTGCATCAAACACATTATTTTACCATCAACCGATCTATTCACATTTTAATCTATTCATCTATTTAGCAACAATAAATATACTACTAAAAAACTAACCTCAACCTACTTGGTATAGAACATTTCAAATATTTGTACATTTGAGTCTGAGCCTCTGTGGTAGAATAGTTTTGGAGTGTGTTGCAGTATCTTTTGTTGCTCTGGATTGTGTCTTAACTTGCATCGTTTGGCCAGACGTTTCTCTCTCTCTCTCTCTCTCTCTTGTGTGTGTGTGTGTGTGTGTGTGTGTGTGTGTGTGTGTGTGTGTGTGTGTGTGTGTGTGTGTGTGTGTGTGTGTGTGTGTGTGTGTGTGTGTGTGTGTGTGTGTGTGTGTGTGTGTGTGTGTGTGTGTGTGTGTGTGTGTGTGTGTGTGTGTGTGTGTGTGTGTGTGTGTGTGTGTGTGTGTACCCTGAGACACGAAGGCATTACCAGAGTGTCAGTCAGCACCTCACCGCCCTGGGGAGGCACAAACACACACACCAACATTGCTACATCGAATAAGCCATGGGTAACTGTATTTTTGCAGCAGGCCTGTTTTAGGGTAAGAGTTGGTTCTTTTCTCTCTTATTGGCTTTGACTTGTGGGTTAAGTAAGAAAATGTGTCCCATCACAACCACATGTGTAGTTTTAAAGCTACCGTTCCCAGTTTCTGCAGATTCATGGATCCCACTCTGTGTTGGGGTGCTCTGTGTTGAAGCTTTGTTATTCTCAAATGGATTTGCGTGACAGCGTGTCTGTCATTTTGCTGTGCTTTAAGAAAATTAGTTAACAGTTTCTTGGAAGTATTTTCTTTATAATGTGTAGTCAAACAAAAGATGTATATTATATATTGATAATTAAATAAAAAGATACATACACTGAGTTTCAACTTATAATGCTTAGTAACTTTTAAATAAGTCACTTAATGTTTCAGTCGCAAATGATCAATGTTTTGGGAACAAAAGCTTTTACCTGCTGGCTCTAGCTAGTCTTCATTTTTATTAATAAACAAAACAAAGCTTATGTACAAAAATGTTCGTCTAGCCTTTATTTTATGCTAGCTGGCAAATGAAAAACAATAACATTGGAAACGTGAGCTATATATTGAGCACAGGACTTAAATGGATGATACTATTTGCAACAATAATATATTTCAACCACCTTTGTCAGTCCTCTTTAGTGAGAGTATGCACACAGTTCTGGTTAGGTTAGTTTTTTTTTTATAAACGTTAGAGCTGACCTCCAAAAAGCCCCCAATTAAGTGCAATGGAAGAAATAAAAACTGACAAAACAATGGGAGCAGGAAAACGAGCACAAAACCTTAAATTGCCCAGAACTCTGAGAGAAGAGGATACAGCCATTTCTCTTTCTGAGGCTCACGCAAAGATACAATCTCCACTGCATGGCATTTTCTACATGCATCAACAGTGATTTTGAAGAACTTTTGAAGCATTTCTTTAGTTATTTAAGTCAGGATGTTTGATCACTAGGCCCAAAGCAGGATTATTTCAAACTATGCTTCACTGAGACTGTGTTTGGTTTTCTCATGATATCAACTTGATATCTGTCTGGGAAACCAGAGTCCTCTTTGTCTATATTTCTTGTTTCTTTTTCTGTGTTCTCTATCTGTAATGCATCCTGCAACACGCTCCTTTCAAGTCAACCTGTGTTAAGCCTCCCTCCAGAAAGCGTAATTGTTTGACTTGCCAAGAAATTCAAAGAATCCAGAACGTTGTCTTACCTCAAGACGGTGGACAGAGACATGAGTGAAAGAGCTGAAAGCATCAGCAACATGTGCATGTTTGAGTGTTCCAACATGACTTGACTTCTGCGAATGAATGCAACGATCTGCATTCTAGGTATCGCAGACATTTTCCACACACGGCAGCAGAAAACGCTATAAATAAACCATCGACTTCAATCAACCGGTGATTAGCTGTGAGGAGCAGCTGCAAGGCTCTTGGCACAGCACCAGGAGTGTCATTGTGGTATGTTGTTGTCTGCTTACAAGTGTAACTGCGCTGGGAGATTGTCACACAATAGCGGCTTTCATTTTTCTTTTTGTGCATCTGTTGACACTTGCTGTCGGTTTGAGAGATGATCCGTGACGGCTACGTGATGGGCAGGTCTCTGCAGAATTCCTCTAATGACAGTTACAGTTGCAATGGATCTTCTGTTCTTTTTTTTCGCTTGTCTGGCAGGATTTGATACCAATTATTTGTCTTAAATTCTTGGCTTGTAAATATCAATCGAGCTGTTTGGATTGAGTTCCTGTCACAATTGCTGAGACCATTTCTATTCCTACATGCGTCACTCACTCACTACCGATGCCCGCCTAAGTCGAGGAGTTTTTGCGCGAGACGACATAAAAAACCCTTTGAAACTAACGAAAACACTCCGACTTTGTCTGTGCCCAGTTTCCCCACCTATCTCGCACAGACAGGAAGTGAACACCGAGTTCTGAATATGTGAATATGCAGATGAAGTGTAAGGTATCACTGCAGAGGAAGAGATTTCATATGCGCAGCCTTTGAATGGGTCTCTGTGAGCCCCTGTTTGTATCCGCTCCCACGCGGTAAACGGGTAAGTCGACCCGGGCTGGACGGGTTGCGGTCGGGAAGGCGGAGGTCTGAGAGGAGAAGTTGCTCTGTTGCTCCGGCTGCTGTGGTGGTGGTGGTGGTGGTGGTGGTGGTGGAGTGGAGGTGAGGACAGAGAACTCTTGTGGAAAGATAAACAAGGGGGACACCAGATATGAGTCCGGACTCTCATGTCTGCATGAACTGGTAGCTGTGCCCTTGGTGACCAAGTTAAGTAGGTGCCACCTAATTTGCAAACTTGATTGATAACATAGCTAAAGGTTAAGGCCTCTGGATGTTGGATGCATTACGTGGATGAGCCAATATTGTACCACAGAGGGACGTAAAGCCATCACAGTGGACTGATGCCACTCAAGTTAAGTGTTCTCGGCCATTTTTATTATTTTATTTGTGAAAGTAGGAAGTGGGGAAACAAGGGATCATACTTAAATGGTTATGGTTCATGGTCGGCATCTAAGTCCCTAAAACAATGGCAACGTCCCATATTATTTTATTATTTAGATTAGCGCGTTCAAAAGCTAACAACATTATTAATACACATTTTCAAGGAAAACTACCATTTCAGAAGTTTCAGGTAACACTGATAATGTACATACTCTTTCTGTGTGAACACCAGCTGATTTATTGTGGCTGCTAGATGTTTGTGCACATAGATTATGAGCACCAGACCGGAAAATTAACTATTTTTGTTTATTGTACTGGAAGTCCAAACTATGACTAGCCATTTTAGGATACAAAACAAGGTACAGGTTCTGCAAAACAACTTCCCCGTACTGATACAACGGAATAGTTATTTTTTTTTCGTGATGTTCTTTCATGTATGTCGTTTGTCACTACCACTGGGGGGTGCTAAAGTTGGTCATTTGTATTCAGCACATACCCATGTGCAACCCTTTTACAGAATAAAACAATTTATCTGTAGCTTTAAGTGATGTCTTCTATCAACAGTTCTATCAACCCTGCCCTGAGGATAGCTACTCTAAAATGTACTGTACAATTTATCTTTTTTGACATGTGAACAGGACAGTGTCAGACCTTATACTGAGAGACCACATTTTGGCCTTATCTGTAACTTGAGTTACTTTCAAACTACTCCCTGCTGGTGTGTGTGTGAGCGCGTCCCTGTGTGTGTGTGTGTGGATATGATTATATTTTCTGCAGCAAACAGCTGTATAGCCAGAGGTTGCTCTTGTGGTTGATCCAGGTTGCTGTTGGATCGTGGGATAGTTCGGGTCGGCAGATTTTCTTCCATACATGTTCGCCTGTGGGCTGACCATCATCTGTCCATCACCCACTGACTTGCTATATATTCCATCCACATCAACACTGTCACATTGTAGTCCCATAACTCCTTTTTACCACAGTTTTAACTTGATACTTAATGTTTTCACTACTGTAGTTTTAAACACTGTATTCTGCGTGCATCTTTTCCTCTCCACGGTTTGGATTTCAGTTCTTTATGCTGGAACGTTCCTGTAACATGTTTCTTTGACATTGCTTTTTTTTCCGCCTGTGGTAAGATAAGTAGTAGAAGATAACGGAAAGCATCTCTGGTGCCCTGTGTGGCAGAGAGAAAAAGCCTTTCCATTGATATCCCAAACTTCCAGCAGAGCACTTCCCCTTCCCGAATAAAAAGCCTTCCCTGCCACATGCCTCCTTCAAAGAAGACCGGGCCACTCGCCAACGGTCCGACCCTGCGAGCTGACCCCTTAAGTCCCGTGTTCCCAACCTGGTGGGTGGAGCCCTGCTGGTACTTGAACCCAGGCAATTGTTTTCAGATAACCTTTCTTCAATGTGTGTGTGTGTGTGTGTGTGTGTGTGTGTGTGTGTGTGTGTGTGTGTGTGTGTGTGTGTGTGTGTGTGTGTGTGTGTGTGTGTGTGTGTGTGTGTGTGTGTGTGTGTGTGTGTGTGTGTGTGTGTGTGTGTGTGTGTGTGTGTGTGTGTGTGTGTCCACGTGGGTCTTTGAAAGTGTGAATCATGAGTTTCTGCTGATGACATGTGTGGTCTGGTATTTAAGGTCATGTGACGCAGACAGTAAGAGTTGTGTGTGTGTGTGTGCGCGTAGCAATGAACTTAACACTGAGGGCCCCACAGAGGGAGACAGTTGTTGATGAAGTGATGAGAGAGGGGTAATATTTAGGGCAGTAGCTTTGGTAAATATCATCGTCAGCTCGGCAAAGATATTTTAATGGTACTGTAAATACCAACACAATGAGCTGCAGTATACATTGCCGTGGTCAGACCAGTGTCAAAGCCATCGGCTATCTGGAGCCATTTTAAGTGAGATAAATGACAGATTGAATTCCCACAACGGGCCAGGCTCTGCAACACGTACGCCCATTAAGCACCCTGCGGTATCTCTTCCCAATAAGGACAGCCATCGGCTCCAAGATTGATGGCCGGTATTAATGTGGATTACCGGCTGTGTGTATTGTGTGTTTGTTTGTAAGGGCTTGGTTAATTTTAGCGCTTCTGTAATATTCGTAATCCTCTTGCACATTCCACACACACAAACACACACACACACACACACACAGACACACACACAGCTGTGTTTAGTAATTGTAGTATGGTCACTTGTGATTATAATGCACATTATCTGTGTGTATTGTGCACAGCCGGTGTCAGGATTATGATTGATCAACTTCTCTTCCCTTAACTGAGCTGCATACTTTGTGTGTTCAAACACAGCAGAGTAGACTTGGCTGGTTTTCAGTATGGAAATATGAGCCTGTGTGCTGATTTATGCACTTGAATAAGGGCCAGCTATGTCTTAATACAAGTGTAACAGTTTAACAGTGAGACTACAACAGTGTGGCAGCCTGTTTGTCGCCCAGCTTGTGTGCACTGCTTCTTGTTTCAACCCCGTAGAACTGAATTATTTTCTTTTCCCTAGTACCTTTTTCAGAGAATATTAAGAATGCAGGGGTACAGAGATGGCAAAATGAAAGGGGGGTGGGTGTTGTGTGGGAGTGGAGAGACAGGAAAAAGGGGGAGATGGTGAAAGACGCGGAGGAAGGCGTAAAGATAAGAGAGTGCTAATGTCTCTAATCCGCTCCAGATGAAAGCTGTTGGTGTGACAGGGTTTAGGAAAGGACGGGAAAGGTTTGCCACGCCTACATCACGCCACCTTTTATGACACAGCGTCCTCAAACTGTCAGACAGAGGTGCCATCACGATAAAGTGTGATGCACCTATCTGACGGTTGGCTTTTATTAAGCAAAGTGCCAGGGCTGGGTGGCTCTGCAGGTTTCTGTATCGCCAGAATACATTTACATATACGTATGAAAACAAAGCATATTGGATTTACACAGGTTATTGCAGTGAATCCAATAGTAAACAGCCATTGTAACTACCTGTTTGTCTATGTTGGCAAACGGGTATTTTTTCGAATCACGTCTTGCTCATGTGAAAACTGCCAAGCCCATAGATTTTTGGTGATGGTATAATTATTTTAGAAATGGGTCATGGATATTTCCCTATTCTAAAAACTGATGAAGCCTAATCTTAAAACAGTTGATGGTAGTAAACGTGACTCAAACAAGAGAAGAATGTTGCTATTTGGGACTATATTTAGCAGCTGTTATTACATACATCATTTTACTTTATTCATATGATATTGAAGAAATCGGCTCACAAGTTCATAACACACACACACACACACACACACACACACACACACACACACACACACACACACACACACACACACACACACACACACACACACACACACACACACACACACACACACACACACACACACACACACACACAGCTGCTTTGCTGCTCCTGTCCAGGGGGTCCTGGGTGGGCCGGTATATACTGAGTGGGGTTTGAGGTGAGGCAGGAGTAGAGAGAGAGAGAGAGAGAGAGAGAGAGAGAGAGAGAGAGAGAGAGAGAGGAGGTTGTTTAAATCGGGCATAAGGTTAGATCAAAATCTGGACTCCATTTTGGTCACATGGCTCAGTCTGACATCTACCAGTGCAGCCACAGTGTGTGTTGGTATGCGTTATAGTGGCTGACTCCGGTCCATGTGTATTTATGGGTGTGTTCTTGTGGTGGTGTGTGTGTGTGTAACCAAAGAGAGGTAGCACCTGCAGGGGCGGTGGTCTCCAAACTTCACTTCTATTTAAGGATCCTACAAGTGTGTGTATATGTGTGTGTAAAGGGAGGGTGGTGTGTTGGTGGCTTCCTCTGCTCACAAGGACAGCATTCATCAAGCAAGTGGTACAGGCTGGGCTTGGTTAGGTGGAGGGGTTTGACAGGGGGTGCTGCCTGATTTTAAGTTGGGTCAGTGGGTGTGTGCGAGAGAGGGGAAAGGGGTGGAGAAGAATGTGCCAATTTGTCCAGTCTTACCCCCCCCCCCTTCTCTAATCAGGGATGATGCTGGGTGCTGATTACAGCCAAATGGAGCAGGAGCAACAGCTGGAGTTTGGGGAGGGAGGGGGGTGGAAAAAGGGAATGGCTTTGGGCCTGGCAGGGGGGCTTACATGTGGGAGGTCTTCTCTCACCTCTCCTCTGTGCGCTCACTTTGAAGTCATCTGGTCCTGCTCAGCTGATTAAAAAAAAAAAAAAAGTGTGAAGGAAGAAGGAGAGATGGTATCTCTCTTTTAGGATGCTGTTGGGTTCCTGTGGTGTTCACTTGTCTTCCTGTGTGTCAGGGCTCATAATAATAATGATAATAATATATTGTGGTTATATAGGGATTATCTTGAAACTCAAAGGTCTCACTTCTACTGATATGATGTTTGAGATTGAAAGCTAGAAAAGACACTTCAACCAAGAGGGGAAAAAAAGACGCTAAACATCGTAATGTGTTTATCTATGCAGGGCAAATAATATGCAACATCCACCTCAGCCATCAATCATTCCTGAAACCACAAACAAAATGAAGTTCCACACCTCGGTCCTGTAGTTCAGTGTTATATTTCAGCAAAAAAAAACACCAATAAGAGGCGGCAGTAGGTGATGAGCTGTGTCCCACTAATTTATCGAGGACTTAAAAGATCATAAAGACTCAGTCTCGTCAGTTGATTTACAAGATGATTCAGGGCCTTGAATTAACTCCATTGTGTTGTACAGTACCACCCTTGAGGCTAAGATACTTTAAAATGAGTCAGTGCTCAGCCTGGTGTCAGCCGGGTTATAGTACAATCATCTGTTTATTGGACAGACAGTGTGCTGATGGGATGTAGTTTCACGTCCTGTTGCAGATGTGTAAAAAAAAAATTCATGGAGAGAGAGAGAGAGAGAGAGAGTCACTGATGACATCACTGTTTCTACCTGTGTATTCATGTATGTGTGTGTACATGTGTGATTGCTCCACACAGTCCCCCGGGGAACATTACCGCAGCCCATTGCAGTAATACCTGTTGCCATGTTTACACGTCTGTTTGTATTTGCGAGGTGGGAGTGAGTGAGTGAGTGGTGGTAAATCTCTGCAGGGTGGAACACGCTACAGAGTGAAGGCAGGAATCAAGGGGATTCTTCTTTTCTCGTTTTGACTTTTTCAGGGGCTCCAACTTTTAAGGAACACTGTCTAACACTGCACCTCTGCTGTCTGCTCTCCTGATAAACACACATTGTATTAGCTGCTTTGATTAAACCAATCTAGAAATGATATCAACATTACTTATCTGAGGAAAATAAGTTACGAATGTAAGTACTTCTCAGTTATTGTAAGGGTATCTATTATGTATTTCTCTATTGTGTGACACTGTATATGAAATACTACACTATTGACTACTGTGGTGTTCTTACAGTGGGGACCAGGAGTCCATACACATTCTTTAAATAGCCTACGTTTCCACCACGCGTTCACGTCAATGCCGTCAAGTAAAGCGATGCACAGTAAAAGGGTAAAGTAGTGAAAGAGATAAAGTGGAGTGCCGGGAGGGAGGCTGACAGGGACTTTCCAGACTCCATTCTGTTCATTTCTCAGTTTGACAGCTAGTCTCCAGCTCTCCTTCTACCTGCCCTGACATATGCTCTCGCAGCACGGATTCCTCCACACGACCACGTCTCCATCTGTCTCTCTCCTACATACACCTGATGTGTTTGACTTGTATTTTTTTTCATCGCCATAGCTGCAGCCGCCCCCACACCGACCGAGCACAACATACCTGTAATTAGACAGAGATATGATAGCCATGATGAGTGAACATCGGTGGGGGGGCGGGGGGGGCGGGGGGGATTAGTGGGTTTGATGCATGTCATGCCATGTACAGATCCCTGGTAGAAAAATCAAATCAAGATAATGTGGAAGGCATTTTCCTTTTATCTTTTAAGGTGTTTAAGTTTACTTTTTAAATCCTACCTGTTTTAAGCTCTCTTCAATGAGATCAACATTTCAGCGTTTGGCCTCACGTTCAGTCACTGTCCCCGCGCTTGATCATAGCGTACAGTGAGGAGACAAAATCAGGTTTCAAAGCATGCTGCATTTATTTCTCTGTTTTGAAAGATGGTTTGCCAAGGAACACAAAGCAATATCAATGATAGTTTTTTATTACAGTGAAGTTCAGGTTTAATAGGACTTAACCTGTCTTCTTACAGTCGGAAGGTGAAGTAGCATAAAGTAGTTATGACGGGCCCGAGTGCATGCTCGTATCTATAGAGCATTTTCTGTGATTTAAAAAAAAAAATTTTTTTTTTAACAATTGTGGTTTTGCAAAATCTTCCCATATCAACGTTCTGGTCTGATGATGGGGTTTGAAAATCTCCAAGATGGACACGCGTGGAGACAGTGGACTCTCACAGGGATTTGCATAGGCGAACGTCATTTCAAAAGGTTGTACAGGCAGTCCATGTAGTCAGTAATTTTGGGTTTCACGGACACTTGCAGACGTTGGCAGATAAGGACATTTGTGTCATGCGGAGCCTCGTTGCTAAGCAGGCCCCGAAAGTATAATTTAGAAAAATATTTTCCGAAAAAGTCAAAGTCAAGTTGTACGTCATCAAAGAGAAAATGTGCAAGTCAACATGCAAATATGTCAGACCTTTTGTATTTGAAGACATTATAACATATATTTTATTGTATCTTATTATAGCTGTTGTTTTAAACTGGACAAAAAAAACTTTGGTAAGCATTGAAAACCTGTCATAGTTTTCAAGGAGCTTATGCTACCAGATGCTGCACTCTGTAATTAGGCTCTTTAGAATCTGTATTGTTTCCGTTTGTCACTGTGTGAATATTTAATCTGTAGACTAAAAATGTCTCCTGTTTTAACACAAAGCGCTTCAGTGACGCTGGGGTTGAAGAAAGTATGTGTGAGTGTATTGTATATAGTGCATATTTTCAGAATTTCTGAAATGTTAAATATGTCTTGGAATCAGTGGCTGCAGTGTTCCTAATGGTGAAGTCTCAAATCTGACATGGTGTTGCGTAGGCCATTGGATGGGCTCATATTGTTGTTGTAATCCATTTTAAGAACACTCGGTTCCCGGCGAGAAATCACTTGATCACAGGGCCAACGCACGTTCCTGCGGGATGATGCAATTTCATACATTCACGCCTCTCCCTCGCTTTCCCTGTCACTCACTTTTCACTGTGTACATTTCTTACTTACTCTCCTTTGGATAGTATTGTGTCTGCATCTCGGGGAAAGGCACATTGGCACACTGCAAGGGAAAAATATAGCCCTTTGTTTTTCTAACAGGTGTGTGGCTGTGTTTTTTGAGCAGACGAGCTTTAGTGACACAATTCCAACAAGATAGAACTGGAGGTGGGAGAGATTCCCCCTCATATTTCATCACAACACAGCAACACATGATGACGGAGATCCAGTCATTTCTGCGTGGGCCTGAATACAGCAACAGTAACTTAGGCCACAGTGGGTATGAAAACATGCTAAATTTGTGGAGTAACTCAAAATCAATTTGTGTTACTACAGGCAAACAGTCTTTTTTACAAATCATATACTTAATGTTTAGTGTTGACTATAACCATCATGTGGTGATGGTTTAAATTGTCATTTACTTGAGGCAGACACTCTGGAAGCATCGTTCAGCAACAGTGAGATACTTTGTTCTACAGTCCGTTGAAAAGGAATCGAGGCCCAGTTGTTCACAAAGTTCTGATCCAGATTAAACTTGCAACATTGCAATGAATAATCACTAAAATGAATACAAAATAATTTAAGCTTTTCATTACTGTATATATTAAAGTAGTGGGAAGCTAATAGGCCTAATGAAGACTTGATCACTGGAACAGTTAATCAAAACCAGTGCAGAATATGAATAAATCTATTTTTACTTCATGATCCAAATGTATTATTTGACTTATTTTTAAGTGAACCCACCTTTAGTTGGGATCAGGATTTTATATAGCACAATTCAGCAATGTATAGCAATTTATAGGGGCTTAACATACATTAAGAATAACACGTAAGAAAATATTGAAATTGCATTTAATAGATAATGAAATAAATTGCATTTAATGGAAGCAACTCAGGCAAGGGCAACATAAACAACCTCTAAACACTGCACTTCATAGTAATTCCACAACTATGAGTAAATAATCTTACAGACTGCTCCTTTATTGTGCCGTCGAAGGAGTCAATCCCCATGCTTCTGCCTGGTGTTACATCTTTATCACAGCTGCAGCTTTTATAGGCTCTCCCTTTACAATTGCTGTGAATTAGACGTTAACACCTTTTTATTGCTGCCTAATTCTCTAAACACTTAAGACTGATGCTGCACTAAGGCTTCACGTTTGCAGTGGGACAGTGGGGACTATATCTTGGGCTTTGTATTCCAGATGAGTGACACTGCAGTGGAGTTGATGAAAGCGGAGTAATTGATCTGTCTGGCTGTGCGTGGCTTTGCCAGGTCGGGTCTAAACCTCTTTCTCCTGGAGGGAATTCAGCCCGTTTGTCTTTGCCCTGTTAACACACGACTGCTCTAATTTCACTTGGCCTGTAATGTGATGAGTAAAGGTGTAATTGACTGTGGTTTTTCCTGCACAAAACCCCCACCCATGCTCCTGCACACACATGCACTTCCACACACACTTTCTCTCTCTCCCTCTCTCTCGATTTTATTCTCTCACATACCTGTCTCTCGTCTTCTCCCCCCCCCTCTCTCTGCCATCTCCCCCTCCAGGGCGTCTCAGTGATTTCTTTATTTAGGTGTTTGTGGTTGGAAGGAATGTGCCAGAGTTTCACTGTTTGACAACATAGTCCATGATAACAATAAATGGGCGCTCGCAGTGGAGCACTCCAACTGCTTTCATTAGTTTCTTTAGTAATTTCTCTGGAATCTCGGCATGATCATGGTTAACCACAGAGGTCATAAATCTGCCGCATCAGTGTTTAACTGTGGAGATGCCTCTGGACAAATGGCATTGGACCAGGGAGCAGGTTTGTATTGGGTTATAATAAAAAAGAATTCAATCTGAGATTTTCCTCTTTTTTTTATTACTTTGAACATTAGAAACATGAAACATTTGTATTTTTGTTGTTGTTGTTGCTTCAAATCAATATTTATTACATGATAAACAGTACCTTTTACGTTCAATAATGCTCATTATTTTACGCTCATAATTACCATTAGATTAAATCAGTTGATCTATTACATATTTGTACTATAGTAAAGCACTTCTTTCTTTCTCCACTTTTTTTCTGGAGAAACCTAACTCGGCTGATAATCATTGATCTCTTGGTTTCAAACAACTTTAGCAATTTCTGTGTTGTTGTGTGATTAGGTTTTTTTCTTTCTCTGAACACAATACAACTCTCTCGGTTAATGCCTTTATATTATTCTGTATGGATGGCCATGCAGGTATGCACTAGGGCTGGCCCAAATGCCATTTTTCAGGCTTCGAATATTTGTTGGTTTTTCCGAGGGAATATTCGAATATTCGTTCCAGAAAAACACACCATCAAAAAAAAATTAAAATTAAAATTAAAAAAAAAAATCCATTTAAAAAAAAAAAAACGTTAATAATCCCTATATATTCCCTGGAACCGATTTTGACAGTATCTGCGTATTTTGTTGAAGATTTACGCGCTCGGAGGTGAAGTAATGGATTAATGGATGCGCTATGACACTTAGTGATGTAATATCCTCCTAAATGAGCAATACTACTACTACTACTACTACTACAATATTACTAACTTTTATATCCAAATATAAAATTATTTGATATTATATTGCAGTACTAGCTTCTTGCTATTTTTTTTTTGAAAATAAATAAATAAATAAAACAAATTATATATATATAAAAAAACAAAGCTCCGAATACTAATTTAAGCTCCGAATACTAATATTCCGAACGAGTGTTCGAATATTCGAATAATTCGGGCCAGCCCTAGTATGCACAGGGCTGAATAAAAGTAGCTCATATTTATACATCTGTCAAGACACACACACACACACACACAGTCATGCACGCACACGCACAGAGTCGCATTCCCCAGTTTCCTGCATGCATCTCAACAGGCCTTGTGTGAGCAGGAAAGAAATGAAACCACTAAATGCGGCACATATATCCTGTACATTTAGAAGCTTTTTAAACGGATCACTTTTTTTCAAGTCGGGGGCGGACCCAAAATGCTGCTGACAGAGCCTGGCTGACTTCCCAGAAGTGAACAATATCTGCCAGGTCGAGCGAGGGGCCCAGCAGCTATCACCCCCCGCCCCCCCAATACACGCAGACGCGCACGCTCACTAGAGCGTCTGGCCTTTAAAGCGTCAGCGCTCAGGCCCTGCCTTACATAATGACAGAGAATGGAGGCATTAAGGCAATTTGTTTGATTTAAGTTGTCAAGGCGTCCTGGACCCTGCCCCTCTCAGCTGGTTTTGATACCTGAAGTCTGTGTGTGTGCGTACAGACCTCTTCAGTGTTGGAAAAACAAGAGGAATGGAGGCAGAGGGTTAGAGGAGGGGATGGGAGGGACTGTAGTAGTATAAAGTAATGTTTATGAGGTCCAGGGAGACAAAGCAGGAGGAGGAATGTGCAGGGAAGGAAGAGGTGGAGAAGAGGAGGAGCTTGGCGGTGACGGAGAGAGAGACTGAAGGTGGACCTGAGAGAGCTGCCATTACACTATGTCTGGGATGGCTCTCGTGTGTGTGTGTGTGTGGGACCGTGCCCAACCTCTTCACTGAACACCCAGGCGTGTGTTGTCTGCTTCAGGTTTTAACTTCATCAAGAGCCAACGCTGGCTCCACCAGTCCTGACCTGAACAACCAATACATGACGTTGTGCCATTTACTTTTCATTCAAAGCATTCCTTTAACATGTATTGAGGTAATAATATACCACACCTTTTATATGTTATCATACTATCCCATAAAATACTACTTTATTCAAGATAAAACAATATATTTGACAATGCCCTAATATGTAATTTAATAAAATAAGACAAGTTTTGTCTAAATAAAAGTCGATTAAATTAAGAGCTATCTGATCATAGATTACGTTTTAGATTGAAAATTTAAAATCTGACTTGACATTGGTTGCAAACTTACTTTCATTATTTGAATGTTTTCAATACTTAGTTGTGAACCAATATATTATGCAGAAGGGCTCACACATTAAGTGGCAAGATTTCAGGTTTCTCTGCAATGTCAAAAGATTTGAGAAGGATTTAATTTTTTTTTATTCATGCACCAAAGATTAATGCAAACAACTTTGAATTGTGAATAAACCTAAAGTGACTGTCCACTGATCCCTCCGCTCCACTGAAAATAATACAAATAGCAGACATGTGCGCACTCAGTTCCTAATATTCACTCGGGAATAGTGGAGCAAAACGTATAATAAAATAAATAAATAATAATTGCATTTTCCTGCCCCTGTTTTTCTGTAAATCTGCTTAAAATGTGCACTAAATGTTGATGGGAACACAGCTATTAATGTAGGAATCTGCGATGCAAATCTCCTCGTTACAGCACTTGTGTCACACCTGTTTAGTTTTGGCACTGAGGTTTTCATCAGGACAAAGTCTGTGTCTGTCTCATTTTTGCTGCACTATTGAAACTCTAGACTCATTATATGCTACATTGAGACTTTACCCTTTGTTTTAAAGAATATCTTTTTACCTGTGTTTGTGGTAGAATAGTCTCATCTTTAATATTGATTTTGAGGCCATGTCACCAAGAGTAAAACTGTTTTCTGACATATTGATGGACATCACGCATAATCTCTTCAGTAAATAATAATATTCAGTTTCCACTGAGCCTCGGTTTTACAGAGAGGCATTTATTCAACTGGTCATTATTTTTAAGGCTTCAGTTTGTTGTGTATTTGAATTGGATTTCTTTTTTTGGACAGTTATGACTGTCAACCTCTTGTGTTTGCTGTATGACTAGTGTAGATGACGTCAGCATGTAATGTACAGTATGTGCACGCTGCTGTGTAAAGTGTCCCCTCACTTTCTCTTTCAAATGATGTCAATGTAAATGAAAATGCCAGAATGCAAAGTAAAAGCATGAGTGGAGCGTCACAGGTAATTACACTAAGCCGAGGAGTGTAATTGAACCCGATCAAACCTGCTCACTGTGTGTGTGTGTGTGTGTGTGTGTGTGTGTGTGTGTGTGTGTGTGTGTGTGTGTGTGTGTGTGTGTGTTTAGTGAATGCATGTGTGTGGAGTTTGAGTGGAATAGAGGCCCCAGTGTTCTTTGGTTCCCGGCTCTAAATAAGGGGTCTTTATCCGGCCGCGTGCACAGCGCTGGTGTGGAAGCACTAAAGGGCCAAAGCATTTCCTTTAGTACAGACGTGGCTCATGCCGCTCGCTCCAGGTGTGGTGACCACTAACCGGCACGGCTTTTAACCGTCACGCCTGATTTGGAGCCTGAGGCCGACCTGGCGCTCACACAGTCCAAGTACACAGTGTCTCACACACACACACGCACATGCTCGCACAGTCATGCACGCACACATCCATTTCTAATTTAAACGTAATTTCCCCCAAAAAGTGTTTAAGTTCCCTCCTCTATTGGCTCTCTCAATAGTGCAAACAGGCATTGTGGGAGTTGGAGGATGTAGTTTGAGGTATGGACTTCAGAATCAACACATTCTCCATCATTGTCGTAGGGAAGACTTTGTATGCACTCTGTTGAAATGTGATCTATAATGGAAGACAGCTTTTACAGGATGTAGTTCTGGCCCTCACATATTGACCTTATTTTTTTTCTGTGTGTTACTCACTCTGTATATTTTTTTAGGAATATGTTGGTAATCATTTACGGAATTTGCATCAATCATTAATAGATTCTCGCTCTCTTTTGCTGTCTTCCTCACCCTTAGGTCTCCTTTGACTTGGCTGAGTACACGGCTAACGTGGACGGTGTAGGGACCCTCCGTATCCTGGATGCCATAAAGACATGCAATCTGACCAACACCGTCAAGTTCTACCAGGCCTCCACCAGTGAGCTGTTCGGCAAAGTTCAGGAGATCCCTCAGAAGGAAACCACGCCCTTCTACCCTCGCTCACCTTACGGTAATAGACACATGCTTAATGTGCTGTACATCATTGTGGAAACACCCACACACACTCACACTCTACCTAACCGTTTCTACCTTGCACAATTCGTCAAACAGTTGTGTATGGCAATCTAAGGGAATACAAACACATATTTCTTGATACCTCTGCAGCACCTTTTACTTGTGTGTGTGTGTGTGTGTGTGTGTGTGTGTGTGTGTGTGTGTGTGTGTGTGTGTGTGTGTGTGTGTGTGTGTGTGTGTGTGTGTGTGTGTGTGTGTGTGTGTGTGTGTGTGTGTGTTTTGAATATAGGGGGCTTCAGTGCTTGGGCAGCGTTTGAGCTCTCCACACACCCTGAGGCCAAACGTCTGACTGAAGACTGGAGTGGCTCTCACTTTAACAAAGACACCTTTATATCCACAGCACTCAGCACTCACTTTCAACACACACACACACACACACACACACACACACACACACACACACACACACACACACACACACAGGTTGTACGCATGTGTGAGCGATCGGAGTTTCATGTTCTCTGTTGTCTAAATGCTCTCCTCACTGACACTTTCCCCATCTGTCAACGCTCAATCTGAGGCTGCATGGGAGCCACATACCATCGTGAGGAGAGCTGCTCATCTATTAATTAGACTTGGGAAAAGGGGGGGAGGTGGAGTTTTCATGGTGACCTCCCTTCACCTCCAGTGTACATCCTCCTGACCTACGGTTTAATCAACGGGCGCCTCCCCTCTGCTCGCTCTGGTATTCCCCTCATCACAGGAGAAGGGAGGAGGTGGAGGAGGATGGTGAGAGGAGAAGAGAGGGGGACTTTCTGTACAGGCCTGCTTTAGGTCAATCAGCAGGAGTCTTCAGTTCACGTTGTTGATGTTGAAATACGATCTGCTGAACCGCTGTGTTCAACTATGACATGTAGTGTAGTTACCACACCAAATCTTTCTTCTTTTTTTATGACATTTTTTTTTGTCTGCAGTTTTGAGAAGAGAGCATCAGTGTCTCTCTCTTTCTATGTGCTTTGCTTGTCACTTTGTAAGACTGAAGCGTGTTCGTAGCTGTGTGAAATGTTGTTGCTCATGAGTGAGTGTAAAGTCTGATTGTGCACACAGGAAAATATGTGGATCTGAAGGTTTTTGTGTGAAGTGCAATCGCCTCACAATTCTGCGTGAATATTTCTAAAACTAATATTTCTGTCTCCTCTCAGGTGCTGCAAAGCTCTACGCGTACTGGATCGTGGTGAACTTTCGAGAGGCCTACAACATGTTTGCTGTCAACGGGATCCTCTTCAACCACGAGAGCCCGAGGAGAGGTGAGCGCACACAAGCACGACAGGCACTCCGCTCTTCAATGTCACCACACATTGTTTTGTCCTAATGTGGGAACGAGGTTGTTGCAGCATCTGATAGCAATAGAGGAGAAGACACAAGAGCATTATTAAAGATTGCACAAGAACCGAGGGGAAAGTTTTTCTAACATCAAGGAAGAACAACAACTGAGAACAAAGGCTTTTTGATTCAATTATTCCTGTCTGCTATCTGTTGTCTATGAGGATCAGACAAGAGGACAAACGAGTCAAAGCAAAACACACGTATTGTAGACAAAATAAAACTCAAATTCAATTACAAATACATATAACAATTTTTAAGCTGTAAACACATTTTTATTTTGCTGTAAAAAAATGCACAAAAACTGATGTAAAATAAAATTCAAATTTTCAATCTTATTTATGTATTTAGAGAATGTAAAAAATACATCGATGTTAACATGACAACGGAGTTTTAGGCAACAGTTGTTCCCAAAGCACACACAATCTCTCAAACAGTCCTTAATTTACCATTCATTTCCTGAGGCTGCACATTTCATTAAAATTGGATCTAGATAGGTACTGACTTACAATGGCTATTATTATATATTGAAAATAAGATTGATTATACATAAAAAAAAAATATATAATATAATATAATATAATATAATATAATATAATATAATATATAATATAATATATAATATAATATATATAATATAATATAATATAATATAATATAATATAATATAATATAATATAATATAATATAATATAATATAATATAATATAATAAAGTAAATAAACGTCTGTTTTCTATCACATGGCTAATAATGTCTAAGTATTTTGCCAATTAGAAATAATTATAGATCAGGAATCATAATTTTTGGTGAAAAATGTTGACGTCACAACCACAATAAGGCAGTGGAACAGAAGGGTAGGCCATTGTTGGATTGTGTAAAAGTATTTGCTTTCACACTCGATATAAAGTCGTATTCATTCTCCCGTGGAGCCAGGTTTCTCATAACTACTTGACACATACTCACACACATTCTGATACATAGTGAGTGGGCTGTGGTTGCATTTTTAATATGTGCTCCGAGCCCCGAGGGTCACAGGCGCTGGTTTAACCCGATTTACACGCCACCGAGACCCAAAATGAATACCACATGACTGCAGCCCCAGGTCAGCCGCTCAGGTGTTTATGATTTATCCCCTAATGAAGGCCCTGGCCACGACCCCAGCCAAGGTCAGGGGTCAGCCAGTAAACCCTAATGGGTTACCACAGATAGATAGGTGTGGGAACTGGTGTAGTTTACAGCCAGTCCAGAATAGGTGATGTGGTCACCAACGAGGTCTTGTAATGGAGAATTAGTCGACACAGTCGATCTGGGAATGATGCATGGAGGTGCTAAGAAATAGGTAGAAATAATAGGTTGGGTGACAGGAGGAGTGATGCAGATAAGTCCTGCTAGAACAATTTGTCAATCAACAGAAACTTCAGTTGAACAATTAATTGGTTAATAAGTTGGATCATTTATTAACTAAAGATGCCAAACATTCTCGGCATTTGGACTCAGACAGTTGGTCAGACAAATAAAAAGCACTTCAAAGTTAAAATGTCACCCGGGGCTCTGGAAGCCTTTCACTAATTTCTGCCATACTTATTATCAAAAACGGGGGCTACTGTTATCACACCAATCTATTGTTAAAACATTCCCAATGTTCACATTATAAAATAAGTCAGATAATGTTGAGGCTAATTCATAGTCACTTCCAGATAAATTAATTAATAAATATACAAACACCTATTGTGTCGGATTCTATTATGAAAAAGTGCTAATCTTTTGCATTATTTTTGGTTTTCAACAACAATTAAATACTATGTTCACGGGTTACACATGTGAATAATCGTTTTTCTTTCTTTGTATATTGCTTTCCAATATTTCCCTTTTCTAGTGGGTAGCTTCAATTGAAAAGATGTAGGATTGGCATTTATAAGCTTTGTTTCAGCCTTTTGGTCACTATTTACTGTTGAATAGGTACTACTACTACTACATTAAATAGACTTTATGACTTGATTTTCTTAATTAAAAGCAGAGGTGCTTGTGTTCTATCCCTCATGTTCACATAATTGCCTTATAAGGGCAAAGCACGCTGCCCACACGATAACACGTCCTGAGCCTTTGGTCCTTGGTCAGCTCTTTCTGATCTCCCTCTCTGACTTTGCTTCTATCTTTCCCTTCTTGCCACACACACTTTCCTCCTCCTCTCTTGCCTCATTCCATGTCTTACTCCTCTTTTTCTCCATAGTCAGCATTTCTCCAGCAGGCCATTGGGTTTACTCCAGCCACTACTATTCTCAGAGCTACGGCTGTTGTTGCTCATAAAGCAGGAACCGCTAAGCTGTGATGTGGCCAGATGTCCCACGGCTGCCTTGCACAACCCGGTGTGGCGCTAGTGTTGGCTGGAATTGGCCAGTGTTTACCCAGGCCCCTGGGGCCTGCTGTGACCCTGCCGCTGCCGCACTGAGGGGGCGTTTGACCGTGCACCCACAGGGGGGGCTTTAGAGGGGAGGAGTTGTTGCTGCAAAACACAGCCATGGTACATTATATCATTGTTGGAGTGTACGGTTGTACTGCAAATTACAGTGTAAGATACAAAAGTACAGTAATCTGTGTTAACTGTACAGAGAGAACACCGATTCAACAGTTTATAAATGTTCTATACTTGACGTCTTGTATTGTTTTTTATATTTTTTATTTATTTTTTATAAATGATTACATGCAGAGAACCGTCCATGGGTCGGATTCAAACCAGGTCTGCTGCGAGGACTAAGCCTCTAGGGGTACGCTCTAACCACTACACCACGAGCGCCCCCACTTATTGTTTACATTGTATAAAATCTAAAAGCAATTGAATGCTTTACATACACCAGAACATGTGGAATATTTGAGCATAATAAAACTGCCAACATGCACAGGCATTTTTAAATTGCTTTGAGCGATGGTTTAACTGTGGTGGAGTGACTCCAGTGACGGTACCAAAAAACTAAAGAGAAACTGAAAGTTTACTTTGCCATTATATAGGTTTTTTCAGTTTTCACCTCTTAATCTCAAACTCGTCTGAAGTGTGTCAATGACGATCTTTGTCACACCTTATTTCATGTTTTGTACAGTTTACATCTTTTTATTTTGGCAAATCGATGTAGACAGATCAACATTCATTTTTTATATGGTAGCCTTCATAATAGTGCGTTTGACATCATTGAACATTAATAAACTCAATTATGAGATTGAAAGACAAAAAGGTCTAAGGTTAAATTAACTTACTATCAGGGCTGGTGTTTATCACCAAAGAAAATGACCTGACTAAAGAACAATGTCTATCTTCAAAGTAGGGCTGGGTATCGTCAAGGACTTCACGATACGATACATATCACGATACACTGGTCACAATACGATATATCACGATATATTGCGTATCTTGATATATCACGATATATTGCGATATTCCATAAACAAGTTGCCTTGTCAAACATAACAGCACAATATAGTGATAATTGTACAGACAAATGAAGTCAAAACTATTTCATTCACAACTTCCTTTACTATTTTTCTTCCTTTTTTTGGTTTTGGCAAATTATCAAACACTGCTGCAGCTGCCATAACATCAAAATAACAAATCCAATGCACTCTTGTACTAACTGTACAGGACACAATGAAAATGAAAACACATCAATGTGCTTTTGTGACACAGTGAATCTTAAGTATTTTATAAACAAAACTGATCTAACTTCAATAGTCAGTATCCTAGAGGCTCAGGCCTGACAGCAGATATGGGTTTGAATCTGACCCGTGGTTGTTTCATTCCCTCTCTGCCCCACTTCATATCTGTATCTCTGCACTGTCAATAAAGCCTTGAATAGCAAAAAAAAAAAAGAAAAAAAAAATCATAAAAAAATTAATAAAAAAAAATCGATATGTTGATATAAAAATCGATACTGATATCGGGAAACTAAGTATCGCGATATATCGATATTTAGATTTTTTGACACAGCCCTACTTCAGAGCCAGTCAGTGCGTTTACATGCAGACTCATAATCGGGTAACTAAACGAATAAGACTTCAACAGGACTTTTAAACTGCATGTAAACACCTTTATCCGATCTACTTCGCACACAAATCGGCACAATAACGGACAAGAGATGTCGGATAAGAACACCTAGATAAGTCGTTCGTTGTCGGCATTCTCTCTGCATGTATACAGGGATCGGACATCGCTTATCGGACTTCTCGTTCTGTGCTTGTGTGCCTGCGCGTGATAGGCTACACCATGGGTTATTGACGGAAGAGAACCGGACGTGGCTCTTTCAACACTTGTTAAAAGCATGGTTGAAAGGGCTACAGCGCCACCTAGCATAGTGGAGACAGCCATGCATTGGACATTTATCCGATATCTGAAAGGCCATGTAAACTCAGACAAGTGACACGGTCCGTTCGAGTGTCTTGTTCGATATATGTGATAATCTAATCTAGTTGTGCCATGGAAACGCACTGTGTGATACACATTGCAGTCCCCCCAGAGCCAGAGGAATTTTCATAACTCCTCTGTTCTCAGCCACACCCTGAACATCTCTGTAACTTATTTTTTTTTAAACTTGTCTCCACCAGTGTTCACCCACTTGTGACAGAGTAGATTGAGATGCCGTGTTTAGTTCTGGATAATTAGTAACTAATGAGGACAGAAGTCAATGATGTCAGTTTCAGTGGCTCTGACATCACCACCCCCCTCCCATACACTGGAAAAGCTGTGATGTGATGTCTTAACGCGTGCCAGTAGCTGAGTGTGTCTGTGTTTTAAGAAACAAATACATGTTTGCCTTTTATGAGGGAATTTTTTCCTTTGACATACTCACTCAGGTTTTGCTCTAAATGTCGTCTGCCACCGGTGGCCAATCGTCTCTGTGGTGCAGTGTGGCGTGGTGTGGTGTGTCACATAAAACCTTGTGGAGGCTGCTAGGAATGGCTGGAGAGGGAAGAGGGAGCTTAACACCGGATTCCTCCAGACTTACTGTCCCTTTTTATGGGATTCAATAAGGAGCTCTGTCTCTTGCGGCGCCCAGGATGACTTAATTCTAGCAGGAATTTGCTTCTGGTTTCTCTTACAGTTCTCGTAAACACCTGACTGTTCCACCAATAAACAGCCAATCTCCATAGTTCTGCAGAGAAAAGGTCGGAATTGGACTGTCGGGGAGGAAAAATATCCCGTTGGAAATCCAGCATGAAGCAAAGCAAACAGAAGCCCGCATCTGCTGGCCGGTTCACACCGTGGCTAGCTCCTTTCTGGTTAGCTTAGTTGTTAGCCATAACAAACAGCCCTCACACTGACTCTGAAGAGGGGGATTAGCGTTAGCAGGGCTGCTAAATAGATTCCATATTGCTATGATATATGAGACAGTGGACTCCGCAGGCTCTTGGCAAGAGTGATCAGTGGGGAAACCTGTGAAAATAACCAGTTCATATATTTATTTGGTCACCCTATTCAACAAACATACAGCACCTCAAAGTCCCCAAAAATCAGATTTTCAGACAAAAACCCAAGTTTAATTTATAGTTGTTAGCAGTGTGTTGATCTACTTAGCTGCATTAAATCAGTGCCGTAGTATGTTTTGTGAGAGTATCAAATGTTGCTACTACTGACCAGCTCCAGTTGTAGGCTAATCCCTGGGTTTATTTAGGGAAGTCCCATCCATCTCTCCACCCTGAAAGCTCTGTGGTTCACGCTTGGCAGTATAGAATAATATACTGTTATGTTAGGAGAGAAGACCAGTTAGCATTGGGGAAGTTAGAATATCACAGCCAAAGTCAATGCTGCCCCTTCAAATATGCACACATACAGCCACTGAGCCACCACATGCCTGGGCTTCATCTTTCTGCTTTTGTTGAGGTTGAGCCCAAAAGGTCAGATTGCATGATATATCTGTAAGAGGATATGTTTTCCCTTTATTGGAGAGGTTATTTTAAAAAGGAAATCTTCAGATAAGGAATGACTCGGTCATAGGGAGTCTAGGGGGATTTGGCAGTATCTTGTAAGACTGAACTTGGGAGCATGGTGCAGGCACATTTTGTTTGTCGGCCTTTCGTTTTATCGGGTGTGGATGAGAAAGGGCTGAGTGAGACCAGTCAAAACATCAGCTGAACTATGGCCAGGTAGAGAGCGGAGTCTGACGCCTCAAAGCAAAGCTGATGACAGCATCCTCCACACCTTCCACCGCCTTGTGTCACGTGTGCAACAAAGGCACTTCTCCTGCCTCGGCTTAAGACCTGTCATGGGACGTTGAGGTTTCTACCTTCACTCAACCCGGTTGCCGCACTCAAAACTGTTTGTTGTCCCGGATCACCATGACGACCAAGAATCGTGTTGACGGAGTGCTCGCTTCGAGCAGCCCTAATTGGACCGAGAGTTTAAGGCACCCTGTTGCCTTTGCCAGATCCTCTTATAGCCTAGCAGGATGACAATCAAAAATTAACCCAATTAAGGGGTAATTGGGTTCATTTGATCAATTGGAACTACGGGATGTTGACTGACGCATAATTTTTTTCTTTTCGATACTAGGGTGAGACATTGATTCTCATTTGCAATGTGGAGGTGGTGCTGTCAGTGTTTGTGCTCAAGAAAAATATGTATCAAATACTCCCCTTACTTTCCACACACCTTTGCACACCTCTTGCTTTCAATTGATGTTGTTGCTTAACACTGAATCAAAAAAGAAGCAACTTTCTTAGTCTTTGTCTTAGTAACCCTCCAGCCCCATTCTTTCTGCACCCTCCCTGTCAGTTGAGTCAGCCCAGAACGAGGGCATCAGTCTGTCAGGTGTGAATAGACGCTGTGTTGGCAGAGCTGAGCGCATGACCTCTCTTGGAGAGCAACAAAATCTCTCTTTGTCAAGGCTCCAGAGATCAGTCAGAATGTAAATTGTGCAATAACGGTGATGGCAGACAGCTTATAAAGACAGGTCTTTGGCCTGGTTGGGATTTGACCAAACCCTGATCTGGGGAATTTCCTTCTGTGGGATCACTCTGTTGTCCTGCATGTCCAGTGATCTGTTTATCAGTACAGATAAAAAAGATGGATATGAGATGATTACTCATTCATTTTCATGTAAACAAGGCTACAGGACAGGGTTGACTTAAATCAGAATGAATGGGGAGTGGGGATATAAATGAAGGGTTGCATTTTTCATCTCAAATCTACCACAAAGCCTTTCACTCCCCTACGCCATTGCTCAAAGACATAGTGGGATTATGGGATTTGCAGTTCTGGTTGATTTCCAAAACAGGTGTGTTGAGGTAACCTAAGGGTTTCTATTACAACCCTGAAAACAAAATGGAGTATTGGCAGTTTTTTCTCGTTTACCTTCAGAACATGGCCAGTTCAGACAAGCTTTCGTCAGAAATTACTCAGCAGCAAAATATAGGGAAAATACGTGGAATTTTGTGTTCAACCTTTTTTAAGAAAAGTAAGCAATACACCGTCCTATATTTGGAATCTGGCTCATTAAAACAGTCTGGGTCACTACGTCATTCCACATTTTATGTAGAAAGTGGAGAACTTTGTAACCTCCTGCAAATCACCTTGGAACAGATTTACGTGGTGATGAAAAACATACGCCAGGTCGAAAGTTGGAAGGGGAGACTTGGCTCGGGAAGGAAGTTAGATGTTCTACCTGTGCAAATGTAACATGAATGTAAAGCATGAATCAACTTGATGAATGTTTGACATGATTGAAAAATGTAATCTTACTCTGCTTTTCATTTTATTCCGGAGCCAATGCGCCATTTGGCTAAGCTATCACATCACCGCACATCACATTATGGCTTCAAAATAAATGTTACAGGAGAGCGACTTGACTAAATCACACTGCGGTCAAATCTCAATTGGTAAATGCATATTACTACACGCACGGACAGTAATATAAACAAATGTTTGTCAGCTCAGACATCTTGAGGTCTGAGTGTGTAAGGCCTGGACCGTAACAGAGTTTTAAGACAGACTTCACAAGTCACCTTTCTTTAGCAGCGTGGTTCTTACAACAGAATGTGTTAAGTAACCAAGGCCAGCCAAAGCCAAAATCCCCTCAAACCCACAGTCCCCCTCCCTGACTTCCCCTCACCCAAGCCCCCAGCTGACAGCTCCCGTCCCCATCCTGTCTGGGCCCACATGGCCTAGCACTGGATGGGAGACATCTCTGCACATTTCCCCTCACCCACCTCCTCCTCCTCCTTTATCCCCATCCTTGAGCCCAGCTGTGCCAACGAAGCCCGTGTGTTACCTTTTTCCTATCGCTTCCCAGGCCAAGAAATGATGGAAAAAAGAGAGAAAAAGAAACGGTTGAGTAAGAATAAGATGGAGAGAGAGAGAGAGAGAAAGAGATTGAGTGTCCGTTTCTGGCACGGGTTTTGCTGTCTGCTCAGTTTTCACGGGCCGTGGTTTTATTAGACTTTCTGCCGGGCGCAGGCAAGGTTAAACGGCCACTGCTGCCCCTTTTTGGGCTTGAAAACCCTCATGTTAGTCCCCCACCTTCCCCCAGCACCCCTCGCTTGCTTCCACCCCCCTCCCCTAGGCCGTCCTGCGGTGCCGCTGCCAGTAAAGGAAACACATTAACACCCGAGCCAGTAACAGAGCAGGCTTTGTCCAGGCCCGTCCATTAGGTCCATGCTCTGGTCCACACCGCACCAATTAGAGCAGGCAGGGAGCAAAGCCACTCCAAACAGAGGTGTGAGCTTTACAAGGAGACTACAGGTGTGCTTGGGGGAGGGATAATGGACTTTATTACTGATTGGGTGTACTGTGCTATATACACTGTATCCCTCAGCCACCTTTTTAAAGAGCCAACTCGGTTCTGCAGAGTTTAGACAACCTGTGTTTAACCTGCAGACTTAAGTTTCCCCCTTGGATGTTGAGTCAAGTCAAGCCCCTGCCTTCCACTTTACTGTAGTTACAAATCTGGGCTCTTGTTACATTGTCTCGCCCCAATGGGTCTTCATATACAATATGGAGAATAGTTTGAATTGTATTTGCATGCAATGCATTGAATGAATAATGGGTGTTACAAGTTACACATTTCCAAAGTGTTTTTGTCAGACCCAACGATCGAAACCCAAAAAGTATTTAATTTACACAGATTATAGAATAGAGAAACGCATTGAAAACAAAATGGTGCAAAGGTTGTTTTGAGAAAAAAGATTGTGTGTACAATTTGCTCAGGTTTGTGCACAGAGTGCAGGCTCAAAGATGCATACAGAAGAAAACATTAAGCCTTTAAATAGCACTCCATGAAATGTTCGACTCGCTTGTTTCATAAATAACTTGAAGCGTTAATAGATTTTTTAAAGAGCATTCCAGCTCTTCAATATATGCATTTCCATACAGTTTTGAGGCTCACAACAAGAGACCCTTTTTACATTACACAGGGTTTTTTTGTGTGCTGAGTAGTGTTCCATATGGCTAGTTAACAAATGGTCATGGGTAAAATCGGTGGAGTTCCCCTTAAAAGTAATTGTCCATTACTTTTCTGTCTATTGCCTAATCGTTTGAGCACTAGATAGTATGACATGGGAATGGTGTGTGTGTGTGTGTGTGTGTGTGTGTGTGTGTGTGTGTGTGTGTGTGTGTGTGTGTGTGTGTGTGTGTGTGTGTGTGTGTGTGTGTGTGTGTGTGTGTGTGTGTGTGTGTGTGTGTGTGTGTGTGTGTGTGTGTGTGTGTGTGTGTGTGTGTGTGTGTGGCTGTAAACGTCCCACACCATCTGATGAGCCTGTCTAGCTGATTGAGATGAGAGCATAGCTGACACTCATGGATGTGTCAGTGGCAGATTCATAATTGTTGGTTGAGTACAGTTAGCAGGAGCAGTGGTACCTGCCGGAACAGATGAACTGCCAGGTTAAAGAACAGCCCTGAGGCTGGATGAGATGAAAAGTCAGGACGGGTCTGACATCGGAGGGGGTTTCCATTGACAATTTATCTACGCTCAGTAGACACATGCTATTCCCCAATTATGTGTGAATAATATTGATTCACAGAATTGTGAATATTTTAAAAGGTTTGGAGATTTGACTTTTCAAATAGTGACTTTAGAGTGACCCAGAGAAAGTCTAAAGACTGCATAGAGCCTTATTTAAACTCCAGCTCGACATGGCCACAAAGCAGCGTTGACATGGGGGCCATGTGACCTGCTACCAAACACACCACATGCTGTATTTTCTCAAATAAGCGTGTCTAACCTTCTCTGGTCTGTTTTCTCTCAGCCTGCCCAGGGCTGTCACTTTCCTATGAAATAATTACTACAAATTTGGTGCATTCGCATGATTGGGTTCATGGGATTTCCCTGTGTCTAAATGGTGGCTCTGCTCCATGTCAGGGCAACAGTGATACAGTGTCGAGACAGAGCCGCTGTATTATGGCCTGGATGGGCAAAGAGCTAAAAGCCCACATTCATGTCAGACATAAAGGGTTTAAATAAAATAAAAAAGAACATTTATGAGCTCTTAAGAGGTCTCCAAGAGGTTCACATAAGGTTGTGGGAGATTTAGAGATGATGTGCGGGCTAAAAATAGCCAACTCTTTGATGCAGGCTTCAAGCTTTCCATTGAAATGATATTTTTTCACATATCCCCACATATCTGCAATTGTGGCTTTTCAACATAAGACAGAAGAGCCTAGCCAGAGTTAAGCCCCTCAAGCACTAATAAGCTGTTTCAACTAAGATGGTGGCATTATTGGACGTGACAGCCTAATATTTAGTGTTGATTTCCATCATTATAATGCTGTGTTTGGGTTGGAGGTCTGGTGCATTTATTCACAGGCTCTCTGTGGCATCTTTCCCCCCACAGCAGGAACCCAGAACATGACACCAGCCCTCAGTGTCCCGCCAAAACACCAAAGAAACTTTCTCTCGGCACAGAAATACTCGTTAGGAGCTTATTTTTTCCCCCGCTGATAATATCGCCACATGTGTCGGCTCCGAATAAGGAGCACTGCTGGGCGATCTGGCAGAAAGATCGGCTGTCAATGTGGTGATTCTGGACAGGACACTGCACTGGCAGAGCCAGGGTGGTCCTGGTTGGTTGTCATTCTTTATGGTGGAACTTCCCTGTTGCTTTTTGGGGTTGACAGACTGATGCTTAGAGATTTGTCTTGGCATCCAGCCCAGATTTGACACTGAAACAGAGAATTAGAGAGGAAAATGAGAGAGAAGGAATCTAAAAAGATCCAGTGGCTGTAATGTGAGGTGGTAACGAATTGATTTGAATCAGGGTGGCTTTTTGCTTGAGTTTTTGCTTTGGCTTAAGCGGACTTGGAGCACTAGCAGAGTTTTGAAATGCTGTGTGTACATGTGCGTGTGTGTTCTTAACTGCATCTTCAACAAGGATGCCTCAATTTCTCTTATCTGGTTGTTGTTTCTCTGTTTCTGACTATCCGTGTTTGAATGTGTTGGATGTAGCTCAACCTCTGCACTCTTCCTGTGTGTAAACTGTAATTGAATTCAGAAGATGCCAACCAAGCCTTTTCTATGTATGTGTTTTAGGTTCAAACTTTGTGACGCGTAAGATCAGTCGTTCTGTGGCAAAGATCCACCTTGGCCAGCTGGAGTGCTTCAGCCTGGGCAACCTGGACTCCAAGAGGGACTGGGGCCACGCCAAAGACTATGTGGAGGTAAAACACACACACACACAACCATAACCTCACACACGCCCAGAGAAATAGACACAAACTGTGCATGCGCGCCATAGCCTCCAGAGTTGAACGGGGTTCAGATGTGCGCATAGCATTAACAGGGCATGTTTTCCCAGATCATTTGAGGCCGCAATATGCGATCTGCATGAAGCCTCCTGTGATTGTCTGCCAAAAGAGAAACAGAGATAGAGAAGGAAAGGGGGGAGCTGGAGGAGAGAGAGGGCAGCATGCTGTGAGGCCACAGACTGCACTCTGGTTTCCCACAACTCACCCATGTCCCAGATCCCTTCAGGCCCCCATGGCCATTCCCTGAACGCCCGCACAAGAAAGAGAGATATTAAGGGAATGCTGCGATCAGGGGACGATGACAGAAATATAGTGTTTGTGTTAACGTAATGGTGCCAGCAGCAAGCAGAGAAAGGAGTGGAGAGATGAAACAAACAGTGGGGTCGCTACGTCCATGGGGCAGACGGACTGCAGTGTTTTTGAATACGTGTGTTTTTTCCCCTCTGTGTGTGTGTGTGTGTGTGTGTGTGTGTGTGTGTGTGTGTGTGTGTGTGTGTGTGTGTGTGTGTGTGTGTGGAAGCGCACGTTCCTATGTGTATTTTAAAGTGTGTGATAGGTTAAGGTTGGAACACGTGTGTGTGCCTGTTGAGATGAAAGACTCGACGGGTTGCCATGTCTGACAGCAGCCCCCTCACTGCGGCCTGTGTTGTTATTAGGGGGTGATGGTGGTGTAGGTGGTGGGGGGGTGCTCTTTTAGATGGGAGTGGAGGTGAGGAGGTTACGGCGGGGAGCCTCCCTTTAACTGCAGAACACAGAGTAGGGTCCGTACGTCAGAGCTCTGTAAAGGCGGGGCACGCAGGCATCACCAAGGCCTCAGTCACCGCCTGTTAGGTAAAAAACATTGAATATTTTTTGCTTTCTGTGGTTTGGGGTCTGACTTCAAATGGGATTGATAAAATAAAAGCACAAAAAGTACATTGTTATTCAGTGTGAGGATATTTCACGCAAATGTATTCACATCTAAAAAAAAACTAAGTTGGTTTATATAATGATGTGTCAATATGATCTTGGAAGTAGAATTCTTTTTAATTTGGTGGGAAAAAGTGTAACTTTCAATAGGAGTGGACTAAATGGAAAACAATTTAAAAGGCACCACGTGGTGTGGTATATGGAAAATGGTCCTAAAAAAAAACTAAGAACTTGACGGATTTCGAGTAAAGTCATGCCCCTGAGGTTTGTTGACAGTGTTTCAACTTGGACCAACATTTTACGTTTTGTATGACTATTATTTATCAACCCACACAAACAACTGAAGGGAAATATAAGAA